>NC_134504.1:7355220-7537438 GCF_040206685.1 Ascaphus truei
GCTGTGGCATACATTTTAATCGCAAGCTCACTGAGCAGGCACAATGGCCTCTGTCCTCTGAATAAATACAATAAGTTACTGTGACAGGTCCCTACGAGCAGCAGTTTAACCGTTCAGACGCCACTGGCGCCACCATGCTCTTGGGCTGCTGGCACGCACTGCCCGGAGACCGGCTGCGTACCGCCAGCCGAAACGTCGGAATCTCCATGGCAGAAGAAAGCTTCCAGAGATGCAGACCTCCGAAAGAGGTGCAGACCTCCGAAAGAGGTGCCGGTACCTCCTGCAAGTTTAAAGCATCATGCGTCACATGAGCCAATAGGAAGCCACACCGGGTGACCTCACTGCTTCCTATTGCCCCGCAGGACGCAGGAGATTTGAAAAGCGGCCATTACGTGAACCCCAGCTAGTGAGCCAGAGCGGCTACCGGCATCCCCTAGTATCTCCGGAAGCAGGTGGTCCCCAGAGCTGAAATGAATGGGGTTCAGCCCCGGAAACCCCCTGATTTAATCCCAAGCAAGAAAAAAGTTTTTTAACGGCCAACTCAGATCGCCTCTTTAATCACACCAGTAAGAGAGGCGGTCAGCACTGCAGGGTTTATATTCTAAGGCATTTTTTTTTAAAATTCATGTTGACCGTAGGATCTTCAATATTGTCCCTGCAATATCACTCAAAGCACTGAAGAGGTTAAAAGGTGGGCGAGGTGGCTAACAAAAGGCGGAAGCTTCGATGTCATGGAGCAAGTTATGAGTTCCCTGGAGGCTCTGATTAAATAATTACTCTTTAGGGATCCTTGAAAATGTCTATTGCAAAAGGGAAAATGTAAACAAGGACAACGTGAGTGTCAGCCTTACACTGGTGCTATTTACAGTCACGGACACTTAATAGTTTTAATTCATTTTTTAAAAATTTATTTTAAAGATTATGGAGAGCAATTAAAATATTCTTTGCTTGGTGCCATAATAATAATAATGTTCTTGTATAGCGCTGCTAGTTTTCTGTAGCGCCTTACAAAGCCATTTTGCAGACACAGGTCCCTGCCCTCTGGAGCTTACAATCTATTTTTTTGGTGCCTGAGGCACAGAGAGATAAAGTGACTTGCCCAAGGTCTCAAGGAGCAGACACGGGGAATTGAACCAGGCTCCCCTGCTTCACACTCAGTGCCAGTCAGTGTCGTTACTCACTGAGCCGTCTCCTTCTGAAGAAGGAAGGTTTGTAGCCTCGTGAAACGGTGCAGCACGTGAAAAACCAAAGTCATTGCAAAGGGACCCGACCCAATGCAATGTGTTGACGTTTAGCTAGAAGCCACGTAGAAATGTTATTGTCTTTGACGTGGCTGAGGTGGGACTGTTACCCAGTTTCCACGTGGTTTGACGTCAGAAAAGTTACTTTAATAACTGTCCAAAACCATCGTTCAAAGTACAGCTCAACCCCGCTACAACGCGAATCAGCTTATAACGCGATGTACGCGTGGCTCTCAACTTTCGTATTTATGAATACGTTACAGCACGATTATTGGTGTCTTAAATACTTTATTGTACAATGCATACAATTGTACATTATTTCTAACGCGATACGCTTATAGCGCGATGTGATTCTTTGGACCCCAAGCACGCGTTATAAGGGGGTTGAGCTGTAATTGGCAAAAAGACACCGCATTCCATAGTTTATCAATTTCATTGATTTTATTTAAAATATGAAATCACTGTACAAGTTTTATTTGATTCCCTCTGAAATGTGAATAGTGTTTTCTTCACCCAGGACCCCGTTAAATTGATACTGAGGGATGCCAGGTGGCTTCTCCAAAAATACTGGACAAAATGGTGGCAGGTGCGATGTGCTCAAGACACACACACACACACACACACCCCTCTCACCTCCGCTCCATGCTGTTTCCTCCTCTCCTTGGCCCCACCCCCAGGCTCCTGACACCTCCTCCCGATTGGCTGCATTACCCAGAAGCAGGCAATCAGGATGGAGGAAGCTACCTAGCAACAATTTTAAATAAATGTTTTTTTTTTAAATGCTTGGATTGTTCTTTAATATCTATCCAATGCCTTCCAACTACCAGTAAACCTCTGATTGGTTCCTTATAGCAAATTGAGTTTCTGCCAAGTTCCCCTCAATAATGCAACTGATACGCATTCAGAGTATTTAAACGGAGTCGGGTCTTCCTTAGGGAGCGCTGAAGAAGCGCTTTTTAAATCTGGTTTCCACTGGGGCATTCATTTCCCAGCTCTATTAGGGATATCAGAAACTGCATCACGTTTTATCACTAATCACGTCATCTGGCACTGGATTCTGAAGGAGAAGAAGGGCGGCAGAC
The DNA here is from genome assembly GCF_040206685.1 of Ascaphus truei. NCBI lineage: Eukaryota > Metazoa > Chordata > Amphibia > Anura > Ascaphidae > Ascaphus > Ascaphus truei. Next base: position 7,357,544 of record NC_134504.1, read on the forward strand.
ACAGGCGGCCAGCACTGGCAAGTGCCGAAGGCCGGCGGTTTAAATTGCAAGTCATGCTAATTATCACTCTTGTAGGATCAAGTGAACCTCTTTGTAACCCAGGAGCCGAATCTCTAGATCTAAGGTTTGATTTCCTCTGGCTTCTCCATTTTGCCTTGGTAGTCACTGTGAGTTCAACAAGCGTTTGCACAGGCAAAGCCCCATCTCTTACCCGTATTGGCTCTCTGATAAGGTCTCGGTAAATAAAACACCGGGGTTGACAAACACTCCCCTTATTCAGAGGGGCAATTTTGTCATTAATTTCCAAAACAACCAAAGGAGCACCATCTTTGCTTTTAGCATGGTTACATTTGCGTGCGGAAGATCGTTTAATGGTTCACAAATGGCTGGGTGTTTTTTTTTTAAATCAGGCAATGTGGGATTGTACCTTTTACATCAACGGGGTAAAATAAACAGAGTGGCTTTTTATTATTGAAGCAATATGTGGCCATTTTAACTGCAGACCTAAACTTGATCCTGAAATGGTTTTTGTGCCAGCTTTAAAAGTAACCGCTTCAGTCAGCATTTACTGTCTATGGTTTTTTGTTTCCATTGAGTTCATGTATTATTACTGGCTCCTTTATACTCGGTAGCACTGTGTAATTGTTCTTGTCCCCACTCATTCATGGTTAAAGCTGCAGACCAAGCAATATCCTACATGTGGGTTTTTTTTGTTTTTTTAAATAAATCAGTTCTGTACAATGAGAAAATACTTGTAGCATTTAAAAATAAATAAAAAACAACAACTCTGAATGACATTTTTAATGTATTTATAATGTAACAAGCATTTTTTTTGTTTCTATAACAACCATTTACAAAGTCAAACTGTTAGGTTTCAGTCACAGATAACGTTCCTACAGTATATGCACTGTTTGTAAGTTTAAACGTGCCTGCTTTATTCAATGAACCATCGCCGGAAAAAGAGATCAGTGTATCTCGAAAGCTCGCACAAATAAAATGTATATTTTTAACTGTTTGTTTTATTCCTAAAAAAGGGACCACCAGCTGAATCGGGGGTGGGCAACTCCAGTCCTCAGGTGCACACCAACAGGTCAGGTTTTTAGGATATCCCTGCTTCAGCACAGGTGGCTCAACCAGTCCCAGCTTCAGCACAGGCGGCTCAATCAGTGGCTGCTTCAGCACAGTCTTTGACTGTGCCACTTTTTGAGCCACCTGTGCTGAAGCAGGGAAATCCTGAAAACCTGACCTGTTGGTGGCCCTTGAGGACTGGAGTTGTCCACTTCCGAGTCCTAAATGCATATGGCTGCTAAGCCTCTCCCTTACCGCCATATTTACCATGCCCCGCTACAGGTTAAGGCGGTACCTCCCGTTGACTTGAAAAGGTGCGTTATCCCATAACGGAGCTCGATAAATTTGGGGGTCAGTAAGAGCGGCTTAGCAGCCATTTTCATTGAGGTCTTGGGCTAATTTGTTAGATGAAGGACCTCTAAGTGAACATATCTGAGAGGATTCAGGGAACAGTCTAGAGTTGACACATTTACGTTTTCATAATACGGGACGCCGATATCCCGTATGAAAGCGCGACGTGGCAGTGAGCGAGGAATGATGTGCCAATGCTTCGAGCTCCTAGGCCACGTTGATAGTGCCGGCGACGCGACCGATGACGTCACCCGTCGCCACTGGCGAAAGTTGCACTTTAGTTTGGAGCGACGTCGCTGGCGACAGGGCCAGTGACGTCACGAAGGGGGCGGGCAGAGTGCAGTAGGCGCTCTGTGATTGGTGTAGAGACCGTCTCATGTGGCAACTGTCTCTCCCAAAATCAAATTTCAATGGCTTCCAAAATGTTTTCGCTGCGTCGCACATACTATAAGCGCATGTATTTGTATTGGCGCGATGTCGCCGTCGCCAGTCACTATATAAGCGCAGCCTTATTTTTACCACAAAGTGTACAGTTCACATTCATTTGATAAGATTTTATTATTTATATTTGGTATCATTTATTTACCACATCATTTTATTTTCTATTCTCCCCCCCCCAGCTTTAATGATTGACAGCTGAATTACAGCCCCTTCCCCACCACACTCCCCTCACTGAAATGAGTTCAGCGGGAGCCCGCCCTCCAGTCTGCCTCACAGGACCGAGCTGTCAATCAACAAGCCGGCAGTCGTTTGGCGCCTCCTTCGTGGCAGCCTGTGATTGGCTGAGCGGGTCTCGGCTTCGCGCTGCTTTCAAGTTGGTGGGCGGGGCTAGCGGTTGTGACGTCATGGTGGGCTGAGCAGCTGGCGGGAGGAGGAGGGAAGGAGCCGGGGAAGGAGGGGATGAGGAGGAGGAGGGAAGGACCCGGCGGAGGGGTGGGTGGTAGGATAGAGAAAAGCTCCCCGTGGGCGCCGGGTGCTCGGTGTCCGATGAAGGGGGTTGCCCAGTCCGCTGCCGCGCTGCACATCGGGAGGAGGGGGAAAGGAGACTGCGAGTTACCGGGCAGCCTGGCCCGCCAGAGGTGATCAATGGGGTCAAAGGACAACTTCAAGCGGTGGGTGATGGGAGAGGGGACGGGTGAGAGGGGGTGTCATGGGAGCGAGGGTAGGGAGGTAAGGGGGATGGGAAGAGGGTGAGGGGATGGGAGAGAGGGTAGGGAGTGTGAGAGGATGGGAGAGGGTATAGAGGGTGAGGGGATGGGAGAGAGGATGAGGGGATGGGAGAGAGGGTATAGAGGGTGAGGGGATGGGAGAGAGGATAGGGAGTGTGATGGGAGAGAGGTTGAGGGGATGGGAGAGAGTTTAGGGAGTGGGATGGGTGAGGGGATGGCAGAGGGTAGGGAGTGGGATGGGTGAGGGGATGGGAGAGAGGGTAGGGAGTGGGATGGGTGAGGGGATGGCAGAGAGGGTAGGGAGTGGGATGGGTGAGGGGATGGCAGAGAGGGTGAGGGGATGGTAGGGAGTGGGATGGGTGAGGGGATGGTAGGGAGTGGGATGGGTGAGGGGATGGGAGAGAGGGTAGGGAGTGGGATGGGTGAGGGGATGGCAGAGAGGGTAGGGAGTGGGATGGGTGAGGGGATGGCAGAGAGGGTGAGGGGATGGTAGGGAGTGGGATGGCAGAGAGGGTAGGGAGTGGGATGGGTGAGGGGATGGCAGAGAGGGTAGGGAGTGTGATGGGTGAGGGGATGGGAGAGAGGGTAGGGCGTGTGATGGGTAAGGGGATGGGAGAGGGGGGGTAAGGAGTGTGATGGGAGACGGTGTGTAATGTAGGAGTAGAGCGGGTTGTGTGGTCAGAGCTCACTGATGTCGACTAAAGGATGCATCTGGTGTGGTCTGTGATTTGATGCTAGTGCGTCTCGTACAACTTGAGTAGACGCCAGTCTCACCTAGTCTGAGTGGGTATCACTTCCTTCGTTTATTGAAGGACAGACTCACTCCTGTGGCGTAATTGTCACTCATTGAAAGGCATCATCTCTCATCTTTTGGACCTTGGCCATTGGGGTGGCAATCTCACACACACAATAGCGATCACTCATACAAAGGCTTTCTAAACTAGCAGAAAGCTCATTGCTCCAATAGTGTTGAGCTCATCCATGTGGCGTGGATCTCATCGACTTATTTTCCGTGGCATTCACTCATTGCACGACAGTTTTGAATTCTAGTGTCCCACTGGATGACTGCCCCATCTAAAGTTGGGCACATTTAAAGTCTCTTATCTGAAGTAGGGGTCTTACTGAAATGCAGTGTCAGCAGGAGAGCATCTTTTTCTTGGATAGGCGGTCTCAATTACCGGTCTTTGGGGTTTCTCACCCAGAAACCTTGTAAACCTTCGCTGATTTCGGTGTCTGTTCTGATCCTGGTGACCCAACTAGACTCGTTGATCGTCTCCCAAGTTGTGATTTGCCACCTGCATGTTTCTAGAATTGCATTGAGAGGTATTCAGCCCAGCAAATCACCAATGGCCAGTATTACAGACCTACATTTGGTGGCATAATTCTGCAACTCTCCTTCACTAGGGTTTGTATAAATCCTTATTTTTTATTTTTTTGCTCTTGAGGTTTCTGTGGTCCTCAGGCACGTCCTATCCATATGAAAATTGGTAAACAAAACCGTGCACTTCTATTTAGAACATCAGCAACCACATGCATTGTTTACAGCACATTGTTATAACGCCGGATTATGGTGACCACGCAAGACCCAACACAAAAGACTGTTGTAACTGGAGATGGCTGTGTGTGGTCCCCAGGCCCAAAGGGGAAGAGGACCCTGCCTCTTAAAGAGGCAACCCATCCCCGGACAGAAGTGACCTAGGAACAGTGGCATGTTTAACAGGTTAAATTTAAATGTAGGTGACTGAAACCTTTAACAATATATATTTGTATAACTTTTTAACATTTGCATGGTAAACAAATGAAGGGTTTTTGCGATCTTTGGTGTCTTTGTGGTAGGACTGCTTGTTACTTCTGTTTGCAAATGAATGATATCATTAGTCAAACAGGTAAACATAAGTAGTTCTTAAGCGTGAATCATTTATAAGGAAGCCAATTATGCACAGGTTTTTTGTTGTTGTTGTTGCCTGCCCCTTGACCTATCTTTATTACCATTAAGGGGTTAGTTATTAAACTACGATCGTGCTCCCATCGGATAAATAACCCGCCTTAGTCATAATCTCACCCTTAACCTGCGCCTCCTGTCCCTTTGTCGAAGTTCTCCATTGAACATATGTCAGCGACTGCCTATGATTCAGTCTTTTCGGGGGGCTGCCCCGTCTCAAATCCTTCTGTTGGCTTGCAACATTACGGCAGGGGTTCGGAACTACCCCTTCTCCACACCCCCCCAACAGGTCAGGTTTTAAAGCTATCCATGGTTCAGTAGGTTTGGATGCTGATTTCTCCTTTTAGTATGTACAGTAATGGCCCAAGACGGGTGAGGTGTTTCTCTTGTTTAATTAACCACATTCCTGTTTGATGGGGAGAGGTATGGGCTACATTAAGGGATACATTAAGCACCCCATTTTCGGTTTTAAAATCACCATTTTTCTTAATTTCCTTGCAAGTATAGGGGACATCTTTTTCAGGAACTTTCATATCTTCCCATTCATCTCTTTCCCCCAACTAACATGAGAAAATGTTTCTCGATTGTAAGATATTTAACTTTTTTTTTTTTTAATATACACTGGATAAGATGAGTGGTTTCATGCGTCTGGAGATGTATTACCAAACGTCCCATGGGATATAATCAGCCTCAAGTAACCTTTAGCACAGCTGGAAGATTCTAGATGTGACAAAAGTTTTTGTCCGATTTCCTCGTTGTTCTCTGGTGCTTTAGAATGAAAGAATTTTAAGCAGGTTTGAATCTCAAATATTATGTACAATCTTCAGCGCACACACAATATAAGCCAAAATGTAAGCAGTGGTTGAGTCTACCTCTTGCATGCAACTTTTCCATTTCAGCACTGGTGTCTGTTGCTGAATATTAGCACTTTCAGTAATAAAGATTTGAAATAAAACGGCTCCGTTTTGCACAATATGTTCAGAAATCTTGTTTTGGATGTTACCTGTAACCTAGTTTCTAAATGTTCATGTAAACCGTTGTGAGGGAGGAGAGAAATCTGTGTTTTTCATGTTCAAAAATGGCTGATTGCAGTGGCTTAAATGATAGTTTTACTTGAGGTCTAGGTTCCAAACGTCTAGGCTTTCAGAAAGGAATAACTGACTTCGAAAAAGGGGTGTTTGGTCTAGGCACTTCAGCTGACCGGCAAGATATATTTTCACTGTGTGTCTGTGTCTTGTATATCTATATCAAACTAATTAATATAGGCGTAAAGGAGTAGCAAAGCTTTCTCAAAATCTTGACCCCTTTTATTGAGCGAATGACATATCGCCACTCATTGCAATAACAGATGCATTAATCCCGTTTACTATTTAAGTGGCATGCCTCTGTAAAAATTTTACAACTAAAAAACATGGAAGAAAATGACCCTCAATGGAAGGGTAATAAAGTGTATTTATCAGCAGAAATATATCAAGTTTTGGAACGGACAAACTGGTTGATCTGAATAAGCCCTCCATATCCCCGGAACAGGTTAATTTAATTTGTGACGGAAAGATTGTGTACCAGCAGGAAAGCGTGTGTGTGTGTTGTGTGTTTCTCTCTCGATCCTTGTATCCATAATGAAAACTGGCTGTAATTCAAGTGGAGTCAAATGCTGATGGTGAACCATTGTATAGCGTTCTGAACTCTGAATGAACTACAGTACATGCAGTTAATTCTAGTTAATTCTGACAGAACCCACAGGCTAAATATGGTGTCTTCGGGCATATTTAGTGTCGGATATGGCAATTAAAGCCATACTATCTTCCTCGTTCTATTTTTTTTTTTTTGTACCAGGCTACACTTTTGACAGTGAGTGCCGTATTTTATTATCGTTTTATTTGTAAAGCGCCAAATATTTCGCAGCGCTGTACAGAGATTTGATTCATTACATAAAGAGTTACATAAAAATATGGACAAGCATTCACTGGCAGATACAAAATGTAATGAGGGCCCTTGCTTACAATCTAAAGGGACAATGTTGAAGTAAAAAGTAAGGTGGCTGCTCATTGTGGGATGGAGTATGGTCCAGCCGTACAGCTGGTCCCTTTAAGATTTGGGGGGTGTTGGGATGGAGTTTGGTCTAGCCGCACAGCTGGTCCCATTAGGGTTTTGGGGGTGTTGGGATGGAGTTTGGTCTAGTTGCACAGCTGATACCATTAGGGTTTTGGGGGTGTTGGGGTGGAGTTTGGTTGAGCCGCACAGCTGGTCCCATTAAGGTGTTGGGGTGCAGTTTGGTCTAGCTGCACAGCTGGTCCTATTAAGGCTTTGGGGTGTGTTAGCTGGAGTTTGATCTAGCCACACAGCGTAGAAGGGTGTCTTGCCTTTTGTGGAATATGAAACGTAAGGTAGAATTTCTACTGCGCACATTTGGTTAAGTCCACTACCAACATGCTGTTTATTCAGAAGAATATGTTTCTAGTCATAAGGCAGTTAATGAACTCGGCTGTCGATCAGCCAGATGTTTACAGACGTGCTATTTTATTATGCCTTTTTTATGGCGTGCTTTTTTTTTTTAACATGCCTTCTGTGGACATATTCCATAGGATGAGCAAAGCACCCTTGCTGTATACCAGATTCATGCCTATCCTTATACAAGAAACTATTCAATAGATGCAAATACTGCGGTTTGAAGACAGAATCAACTTCTTTACCATGCAGGATTTTGGGGTAATGTAAAAATACTCTACACTACAGTCTTGGTTTTCTAATGCAGTGCTGGTTTACTAAAAGATTTGGCAGCGCTTTGTGGATGCAATAAGCTCGAGTGGCAGATCAATCGTGAACTGTCTCGCTGCCAAAGAGACCAGCAACTCATTGTGTAGTTTATATGTTGCAGGTCCCTTTTGTCGTGGGTAACCAGTACTTACGTTCTAGTATTCCCACGCTCCCTAGAAGCCTTTTGTTAGTGACTTCTAAGGGCATTCTCCGAATCTACGTCATCCCTGGTTTCGGGCATTACTAGTGGATTGGCAAATGCTGATCTCGGGCTTGCATTATCCATTGGTCACAATAGGTACAGTGCCCAGGGCGTACGAATCTACCAATGGCCTACGAAAAAGTTTTGGGAGGAAACTGTTAAATCAAACGTAATAATTTTAATTGAATTACTTTACAAAACCTTTTTTTATCTACAAATGGTTGTGTGTGTGCACATTCATGTAACGTTAATTAAAATTGTGAGATTATGGAAAGTTGAATAATCAAACATTAATAAGTAGCGTTGTAGCATAACAGAATAGCTTAATATAGAGTGATGGATATATCTGAATTAAGTTTAATATTAGCTGTGACTTAAATAAATGTACATTCAACATTAACGTCTCTTATGGTTGACAAAATCCCGGACTACTTCCAATTTTTGCAAAAGCTCATTCTCAATTGAGAATCGTGCAAGTGAAGGTTGTCTCTCTATATCCTCACTCTGATTCTAACACACACACATCGTGAGAAAGCTCTCCCTTGCACTCCCGACGTCTTGTATAACTTTCTTGTCCCCACTAACTCATCACCTCACCAATCCTTAGAGGCGGCCACTTACATCCTATGGCAATACCGCTAACATTATTATAGACAAAATGTCATATCAAAGTATCAGTCACATATTATATAGATCTATAATTATATTACGGGACCTATACATTGTATACAATGTAAGTATTTATCTATAGATCGATCTTGGGGGCAGGGCCTACAAAGACTTTAATATGGCCCTGACCAAACTAACAAATTGTTGCGTATTGCTTTTGCGTTCGTGGTAGGAAACCATTGCACCACATGGTAAAGCTACGACATCAAACAGCGATGCCCTCCAAGTTATGTGTCTATAGCAGTGTGTTTCAACATGGGTTCCTAGTAAAACACGGGTCTATATCTCCAAATAACACCCAGTCTGACGTGTACGATTACCAGTGGTTGACAAATCACCAAAAAATCTACTCGCCACACAAATAAATCTACTCGCCACCTAGTACCAAATGTGTGCTGCTTGGGCCAATATTTACTCGCCCAGGGGTTAAATCCACTCGCCCGGGGCGAGCAAATGTATAGGTTTGTCGAACAGTGACGATTACACAGTTCTTACATGGGGAAGCACGTGTGGTGGGGAATGTTACGAGCGGGTAAGGCCGCGTCCATAGTGCGAGCGACGGCACGCGCGGCGCGAACAAAATGCAGCAGCTCAATGGCAGTGGCCATAGTGTGCGCGTGAGATTTAGAGCGACCGCGCGGCAGAATTTTGATCCGACTAATGAGAGCGAACCAGCCCGGTGATGCGTCCACCACGCCTCCCCGCCGCGAGCGATCTGAAGTCCACAGATCGCACAGGCGACGGGTGAAGATTTGGAATGAAATAATGGCTAACGGAAGAGTTCCTGAAAAGAGAGATGAGAAAAGTGAGGGCTTAGTTTTTAATCATAACCCTTGTGCAGGAAATGAAACACAGTTGAGATATTTCTGTAACATGCATTGTTTTGCTCTCAAAGTATGTGCTTCATCTTGTAGGGAGGAAGTGCTTTGCATGCAGGTTGTTTGTATGGGAGGATTCGGCTGAAGGCCACACAGCCAGCACACACAGCTTGCTGTGCTGTCGAGCATCAACTCTTTAATGTGGATATGCGAAATATTTTTTTTTGCATAATATTCAAACAGAGTTGACTTCACCCATTTGACACACGTTTGTGATGTCCTCCGCGTGGAAACCTAACACGGGAACCATGGAAATTGCAGGCAGCTTGCGCCACAATGCAACCGTAATCCTCTCGGAAAGTTTTTTTCCGATTGTGTTTGTGTGTTTGTGCGAGTGTTTCTGTGCTGGAATGCTGGCCAGTGCCAAGTTACATTGCCTTAATCCTTTCCCAAGGGTTCTTACTTTGTGTGCCTCCTCAACCTTAAGCCGTGTAATGCTTTCTGGTTAATGATCAATGCAAATGCAAATGTTTAAAACAAATGCAGAGATGTGTAACCCTTGGAGTGCCTCAAGATGTACCCTGAACAATCTAAGGGCCGGCCCTTTGGGGGGCCTATGACGGTGCCCATCATGCCAGAAATACTCGTTTTGTTGAAGGAAATGGAGTTGTTAACGTGATCAGCATGGAAGTGGCTCGTCTTCCACCTTGGTTTGCTCCTTGGGGGGCCTGTTTGCTACACCAAGCGATCACGTGGTTGAGATCTCGGGGCCCGGTGGCACTCGGCTCAATGTTTGCTGTAGCCAGAATGAGAATGCCGCAGCCCCTGGTTAAATTCTCTGGGATTTTGTTGTCTTCTGGGCATCTAAATAGGGGCAAGCTTGTGAAATCAGGGGGTCCTGTTAACCTTGTTCCAGCTTTTCTGACAGGTGACCAATAAAGATAAGGGAAGGTCAACACAGTGGACCACAAAACAATATTGTGTAAATAATGTAACACTATAATTGTCTTCCTTTTTAAAGAAATATAACCATGCCCACTAAAAATGTGATCGTGGTTCTACAAAAATTGTAGATGTAGCAAGCCATAACGTCTTCAAAGGGTTAACTCTGTAGGGGGTCCCATTCAGAAGCAGCAGAAGCTGTCCCAAGGCTTCTGCTTGTTTGTCTGTGGCACTGGAGACACTAAGTCCTTATTACACCTGGAAGCACCAATCCCTTCTGTGAATAAGGAAGTGTGTCAGTCTAGTATTTTGTGTGCTGTCAGCCCACCTTCCTTGTCAGGCAGACAATAAAGATGAGGAGAGGGGGAGAATGGTGGGCTTTTGCTGGAACACATGTGCCATCAGACATCAAGCAGAAGCTGGAGAAGATAAAACTCCTTTTTGAGTCTTGGGTCACCATGTGTTTTTTAAAAGACATCAGTTCCCCAGAAGTAACCCCTCAAACATGTCCCCTGGCCATTCGTGCAGGAAGAACACTCGGCTACTTCCAACATCTGCTCGGCCCTCCTGCAACTAATCAAACCAGTCTGCTGATTTGAGAACCACACAGACTGAACAAACCAGTACAATGTTTAACTCGAGTGTAGTTGCCTACATCTTATGTCGCACGATCATGCGACTCCGTTTTGGGATGCGACCTCAGTCTGAGGTTACAGCGATTAAATAAGAAAGCAACGTAGTACAGTTAAGTTTCTTGTACACATACAATACTGTAACCGGAAGCGTTACCCCTGCTTCAGCACGGAATCTGATGTTTGCTTGCCGCGTACAAGTCGCCGCAGAGGGATCCGCTCCAGTGGTGGACGCTGAGCCACCGGCTGCTTTGCCAAGCTAAGTTAATTTTAAGGGTTAATTTAGCGATTGGGGTAGGGGGTTAAGGATAGGGGTTTTAGGGTAGGGGGTAGCGCTAGTATTGTTTTTTTTTTTCTAGGGTAAGTGGTAGGGTTGGGGGACTTACCTTGCCGGCGAGAGGTGCCTGCGGCGAGGTAAGTAGCGGCTATTCGTTTCGCAACACGCTGCGGCCTTTCTTTTTTTAGCGTCGCGCTCCCCAATAACGGTCCGAGGAAATAGAGTGCCACGGACTGGGGGGGAAATTGACATGGAAATGGGCAGTCGTCCAGGGTTCCTTCCTCGGACAAGCAGATCGTTGGAAGTATTGTGAAAGTCCCAAAAAATATTTGTAACTTATTTTATTTTGTTTACTTCTAAAATGATGCAATCCACGTTGAAATAATTACAGAAGCCAGTATCCGTGAGTCCTATTTCATACATTTCGAAAATAAAATCTCTCTTCAGATTGCGGCAGCAACCGAAAGGTTTAGCAATCTTGCTCCGTGGGCTGTCCCACTTGGTAGAAAAAAATAATAATATTATTAATCGTCTCTTAAAGCGACGATCTGTGTCGATTTTTGACTTTTTAGCATTTATTTATTTAAATAAACGTACTGCTTACTTGCTGTGTCCAAAGTTGTTTTTTATGTTTAACATTCGATGTCCCGGTCAGGAGATATAGACAATTGAAATATTAAGTGGCCAGGAGGATAAAATGGAGTTCTCACAGAGCCCAGTGCAGACTAAATGGGTTACTTCATGGTAGCCTTGGATGCTAGAGATGATGGCAAATCATGATTATTAACACTAGAAGAAAACATTTTTAAAAGAGATAAATTAGCAGCTCTATTTATCTCAATGCCTGGTATAGCGCATACAGGTAGTCCTCGGTTATCCAGCGGAATCCGTTCTGGAAGGAGCGTTGGATAGTGAAACCGTTGTAAAGTGAGTCCCATGTTAATCAGTGGCGGTGAGCGTTGGATAACGCATTCCGGCGTCGGATAACGCATTCAGGCGTCGAAATACAGCCCATAGGGTTGCATTGTAAAGCGTTGGATATGCCATTCGTTGTAAAGTGAAACATTGGATAGCGAGGACTGCCTGTTCACAGAACCTTGCACCTATGCACTTTTTAAAAACTCCAAAGGTGGAGCGACAAATCGAGCTGGTTCGGAAAGGCGATTTCAGAGCGCCAAATCTTCAGCCGTTTTCTGAAAGTGTGATGGTCTTCGTTTCTGATGGATATATGGAGGGCATTCCCCGGCTCCCTGTACCGAAGGGGCACGATCGGCGTGTCTAGTGCGCCTGCATCGGGGGACTTTTTATAAGTTGGTGGTTTTGGGATCGTAGATTCGAGGCGGGTCTGCGGAACTTAACGGTTGAAGGGACTCTGTGATATGAAGCGCCCGGTGTACAATTAGCAACGCTCTTTGCTTGGTGGGAAACCAGTAAAGTTTTCTCGATGGGCTGATATGGTCTTTCCTCTTTCTAATTCTGCCATCGCAAGAGCGATTTTAAAGTGGGGAGGTGGGGGGGGGAGAGGGGAAGCAATAACTGCCAGATGAGATGCACAAAAAATAGAAACAAATTAATTTAATCATAGAAAGTAGAACATCAAATGTTTTTCTTTAACCTATACCGTGCCGGATGTCTGGCGGCATCCGTGTCATGTGACCCTTCCGCAGCGATCACGTGTCGGCCACCAGCTGACGGAAACAGGAGAGGGGACTTTAATACGGTTTCGTATGGGCCGACTGCTTCATTGGAGCAGCTAACCTGATAGTCCACTAGAAAACAAGCATTGGAGCCATCACAAGGGCCCTCCAGAGCGGGGCTCTTCAACTGGTGGGCCAAATATGGCCTTAATGTGGCCCCTGGAGTCTCCTCTTACTAATTTCATACGAGTTACTTGGGGAACTGCAGTCTTTTGCACTGAAACTACGTTCAGGTTATGTGTATATATATGTATATTATGTGTATGTATATGTGTGTGTATGTATAGGTGTATATATATGTATATTACTGATGTTTATAATGCTGGCAAAGTATTAGAAAATAATAATTGTCAAGTCTTTTTAGATGTATGGGGACCTTCTACGCCTAAATGTCTATTGCTCTGGCCCCTTTGGAGAGCGCTGCTAGAAAGATGCAGTCGTCGTTAACCTTTACGAGGAAGTAGAATTTTTATTTTATTCAGATGGTTTATTCATGTAAATCAAAGGGGTAAAAAAAAAAATGACGTCAGATTTTAAGATCAACCCCCTTGAAAATGAGCCTTTGCCCACGACGTACCTGCTACAGTACAAGGGCACAGAATAGGTTAAACACCTGACATGATTTCATTTTTGTCCGAGGAGGGAGGGGAGGCCTTTTGAAATAATTGACTTTGATGTTTCTACTGCCCTTTCATTTTCACGGAGTACTGATGGCCTCATAATGGCTGCTTAAGGGGATAGGAACGGAGGAGCGTGATGCATCTGGTTACCATTTAAAACAACTATTTAAACAGGCTTCTATTTGTCTGAATAAGTGTCAGACTTGATTCATTTACATGACCGTGCGAGTTGGGTTCAATAGATACATAAAAAGATTATTTAGACCTATCCCGGGAGTTTTTACGGCGGTTTTGAGCCGGTCTCGCTGCTTGTTACACTAATTTAACCCTTCGAGTAATGGAAGAGCGGCAGCAGCGGAGTCCCAGAGATCTTATGGATCTTGACCATGTGATCGCTTGTAGTGTGCAAGTGGTCGAGAGCAGGTCCCCCCCCCCCCCGCCCCCCAGAACATGATCAGAGGTGGAGGGGGGGCTCTGACGTTCCAAACACGGTTACCGCTCCATTCTCCATCTGCCCCCACTCCATTCTCCATCTGCCCCCACTCCATTCTCCATCTGCCCCCTACAGAACGAGCATTACTAGCTTGACGTACCGTGTAAGTCATAGGTCGCCTAGAGAGGCGCATGCTTATGGTGCTCCGTGTACATCTTGGGGGCCCTCAGGGGGTTAAAGGTAAGTGGCGTGTCCTTTTTTTAAGATTAAATTATAGTCCCCAAAGCTTTCTAAACCTCAGATCTCCACGTGTACTTCAGATTTTAGCATAAACATAATAGATTACACGTCTCGCTGGCGAATAAAAATAAACTTTTCCCTCAAAATGCAATTACAATTTTGTAGTCCACCACCCTAAAATCTCAGATTTCAATCCTCTGAGGTTGAGATGCCAGGATATTCCGTATCATATTTGATCTAAAGCAGCGCTGTGTTTGTGTGTGTTTTGTGGGGGGGGGGGGGGTGGGGGGGGTTGTGAGGGGGTGCAGCTTTACCACCATTATTTCTTGGCATACAATGTTTACACTGCATCTAGGTATTCCGGGTAATGACATGCGAATGAGCACTCGGTGTGTGGCATTCTGAAATGAAGGGGGTTCAGCTCCAGAGACACCCCGCTTCAATGCTATGTCAAAAATGAAGAACATAAACCCGTCCAGCTTGCATTGCTCCATTTAAGAAGCAAATTAACAAATGGGACAGCCCAGCATATTTGATCATCTGAAAGAATACGCATCTCCTGTGTGTGACAGTGTCTAAATCGTTAAATTAACCAATAGAAAACTGGATCTGAGCAACAACTCTGGGCATGTGTATTCACGCTCGAGTAGCTGCAGTTCACAACTACCCACGCCATGCAGAATGACTAATATCTTTCAGATTTCATACGTTGTCTCTGCTAACTTGGACGCCGCTCCTCGCTTACTTCAGAAATGTAAGAGAATTGAGGAACAAAAACCTTTTCTCTATAATAAACCAGATCAGACCAGTCTTTTAATCGGGACAACATAAAGCAGATTTGGCTCCATTTCAACGTTGGTGTACTCTCACGAGTATAAAAGGAAGAGTGTAAGCAGGAGCGGCTCAGTGAGTAAAGACACTGACTGTGTAAATAATTACGAGTTTGAAGCAGGGGAACCTGGTTCAAGTCCCGGTGTCAGCTTTACCACTCAATAGACTGTAAGCTCATCTGGGCAGGGACTGTCTGTAAAAATTCCTGCGCACTATACTGTCATTGTGAAGCGCTTTTGAGTCTGTTGGGAGAAAAGTGCTATATGAAATGTTATTATTATTATTATTACTACAATACTGTGGTATATTGACAGTAACACTGTATTTCCCTAGCAGCAAAGATGCCATCCGAGGCTACTGGGAGTGCGTGTAAATAAATTGGTTTGTTGATGCATGTGGTCCTTTTCGCTTGTCTTACGCAAGTCGCGGGCAGTCTGTGCCCATTAGCTGCTTCTTATTTTTTTGTTTTTAGAAAAGCCTGTCCTGAAACGACAGAACATTTTGCAAAACCTGGGTTTCCCAATTGGTACCGAAATGCGAGGAGAAAGCGTTGCAAGGAAAAAATGGAAACCGATGTTAAACTTTTAGGGCTGTTTTTACTAAGCATTGGTAAAAAGCCTCATGGTCCATTCGTTTGAAAGAGCTGGAAGGTGTATATGGCATAGCACTGCTTGGTAAATATGGCCCTTAGTCTAACGCTCTGATAATAAATTACCCCAGAACAGGGCATTGCGTGTCAATTATTGTCCTGCATTAGGCTATAACTACATATTTACAAAACTGCCCCGTGCCTTTTTAAACCTGTCTTTGTATGCAGTTTTAAAACCATTCAGTGCATAAACTTATCCTGCGTAAACAATTAATCTCCAAAGGTTTCCCAAGTTCCCCGTGTTCCTGCTTTTTCAAAGGGTATTTAAATGTCTGTCCAATAGGAATCCCCAACTGATGACTCCTGCTTTCTTGTTGGCCTGTGGGGACACGTGACATATGGCAGCTATTTTCTTTCCCGACCTGGAGGGTGTTTTTAAAACGAGTAACTTCACTGGTAACTATCTCTGGAACCCCCGGAGCTGAAACTAGTGCAATCCAGTCCCCCCCCCCACCCCCCCCCCCCCCAAAAAAAAACCAGTTCCCAAGCTGAAAAAATAAATAACTGAAAAGGCAGCTGGGATTGCCGCTTTACATGCGGCAAATAAAAAAAATACCCCTTTCGAACACATTCATGTCTTGGACAGGTCTGCATCCCGGCTTTTACAGGTGTCTCCTGGACCACGAGCGCGTAGAATACTGTATTTCTGTGTCACGTCGTCGCAGTGTATCTCACTTTGTTAATTCATTCTTTTGACAGGTTCATGAACCACAGAGCCCCAGCAAACAGCCGCTACAAGCCAACGTGTTATGAACATGCCGCCAACTGCTATACACATGCAGTAAGTAATATACCGTCGTCACGTTGCAGGACCTGTCCCGCATGCCCTTACTCGGGCAAACGGGCATTTACTTCAAGGGCGTTGTAAGGCATTGATTTTAAACCAGTGTTTTTGCTGACATTGTGTTCAAGTCACAAGAATGTCATTTTGCCATCATTTTGAAATGTAATAGTGTTTGTGTGTATGCATAAACAGAGGAAAAAAAACTGATGGTAACTAATTAAATAAGTTGTCATGCTGGATGAAGCATTGGGGCGTCTTTGTCTATTCTACACGTGGTCACTCTCTCACAGTAGCGCTCCAATTAATATAGATATATTGTAGTGCAGGGGGGGCCAACTCCAGTCCCAGGGGCCACCAACAGGTCAGGTTTTTGAGGATATCCCAGCTTCAGCACAGGTGGTTCAATCAGTGGCTCGGTCATAATGGTTGAGCCATCTGTGCTGAAGATGGGATATCCTGAAAACCTGACCTGTTGCCGGCCCGAGGACTGGAGTTGGCCGCCCCTGATGGGTTTGACTTTGCTAAGATTGTATGTCTAATTGTAAATTTGAAACTGTTTCGGGAGGCTTGTGAGCCCGCCGTACTTGGTGGTAGCCCGACCCACTACTATTTAATCAGCAGCTTCCGGTACACACATGTGAATGAGCAGTCTTATTACGAGACTTCATCCCCCAGGATCGAGGTGGAGTTAACCTTTGCTGTAGCAACAAGCATGGGAAATATATATATATATATATATATATATATATATATATATATATATATATATATATATATATATATATATATATATATATATATATATATATATATATATATATATATATATATATCACATTTTTTTTCTTGCAATTTATCTTTAGATTCTCCCCCCTCCCCAATATAATTATTAGGGCACTTCTGGTTTCAGTGTAACTGCATTGTAGTTTATACATAGCACAAGCAGTGCTTCTACATTTTAACCCCTTGGACACTGCACAGATGTCATGCACCCCATGCTGTTGGCTATATCAGTGTTTTGTTTCCTCTTCTCGCTATGGAGTGGCAGAAATACAAAAGACACAGTATACACTAGGTAGTGTAGGACCTGCTGATAAGGGTCATAAAAAGATGTGTTTGCGCACTGGAAATGTTTTGCCAAAGGATTGAACTACATGACCCCATAGTTATGAGCAGAATAAAAAGGGGGTTGTGGGGGGAAGAAATGGATAGTAATGAACTAAATAAAATGTGTTTGTTGCACCCCCCCTGTTTTGTACACCCCCCTCCCGCACACAAAGGCAAACCATACAGTAACCTCAAACAATGCTTGCGCTGCACATCAGGCCAAGGTCAAAACCTAATGATCTTTCTAATCCCAGTGTTACGAGAGCTTTTCTTTATCTTTGCTTTTTAAAGACTTGGTTTGATACCAGTTTGTATCGGCAGCAGGGGTCATTCTGGTTAAATGTAAAATCCTCTTGTTATCCTGTTGTAGCTGATAATCTTTTCCTACGGCTCTTGCATTATCCTATTTAACAGCCTGCATGATGCATGTACGTCTCCTCGGCCAGTGAGAACATTTGAGTGATTCTGAAGAAACGATCAGCTCCCCTGTGTGATTTGGGAAACGCTCCCTCTCCTTGGCCAAGCAATGTAAATAATTAAACAGGCTTCACACGCATCATTTGATTCCTTTGCAGTATGCCGTGCTTATTAACAATAGCAGCTACAGTGCAGTGAAAGTGTTTTGTCTGCTTGGTCGGTTTCCATCGACGCCATTAATATATATTAATTTATTATTATCTCTTACTAGCTGTGAGACCCGGCGTTGCCCGTGAGTTAAATTTCCCGCTGGGAGGGGGGACAGTGGACAGGAGGAGGAGGGGGGGTGGACAGGAGGGGGGGTGGACAGGAGGGGGGGTGGACAGGAGGGGGGGGTGGACAGTGGACAGGAGGGGGGGTGGACAGTGGACAGGAGGGGGGGGGACAGTGGACAGGAGGGGGGGACAGTGGACAGGAGGGGGTGGGGCAGTGGACAGGAGGGGGGGGGTTGCTTAAAATATTCCGGGTCCCTCCTCTCCACTCCCCCTGTATGTTTCTCCGCTCCTCCCCCCCCCATGCGCAGCTCCGGTCCCCACCCTACAGTGTCTGACACGCACACACACACACAGTGACACACACACACAGTGACACACACACACAGTGACACACACACACAGTCACACACACACACACTGTCACACACACACACACTGTCACACACACACTGTCACACACACACACACACACACACTGTCACACACACACACACAGTGACACACACACACACACACACAGATGTGTCACCTCTCCTTCCAGGCGCCGCCATCTTAGGCACTCGGCGCCGCGAGGCAGCTGCAGGCTGCCTGGCCACTGCCTGTCCCCCCGCCGGGGAGGGAGGGGAGTGAGCGCCGGGGAGGGAGGGGAGTGAGCACCAGGGAGGGGAGTGAGCGCCGGGGAGGGAGGTGACTGAGCGCCGGGGAGGGAGCGGGACATTGTATAATGTCAATGTAAGGTACATGTTGTAAGTTGGTGTGGCGGCCATTTTAGAAAGTTAATAAAGAGTGCGTAGGTGAAGGTACGTGCGGCCATTTGTGTAATAGAAATTAAAACTGCGCACGCCATTATTTTAATATATATTTATTGTAATATATGTGTTTTTAGTAAGGCATAAAGGTAGAGTGCAGGGCTACAGGGAGTGTTCATCGTGCGTGGTAGTGTCGTCGTGTGTGTGCGTTTGTCCGGCCATGTGCACAGGGGAGTAAGCATGAGTGTTAGCTACAGGGGAGTAAGCAATGTGTAACACAGGGGTGACAGCATGACTGTGAGTTGTGGGTTGACAGTGTGTGTGTGTGTGTGTGTGTGTGTGTGTGTGTGTGTGTGTGTTGTAAATTTACCAAGGACTCCGCATGGGTTCTGTGGGGGTATGCGGTCAGTGCAAGTGTGTGAGAGTGAAGTAGGTGTGTGTCAGTGATGTCACTGTAACTTTTGGCCAATGAGTGTGGGAGGTGTCACAGTGGGGCGTACCTCTTGGCCAATGGGAGTCGGGATGGCCACGGACCAATCAGATTCACCGCAGCTAGTACCAACCTTTCGATTTTATATATTAAGATTTGTATGGAGTAGATTATATTCCGCAGTACAACGTGGGAGAGGTGCCGAGTACATTGTATGTGACGTGTGTATGACGAGTACATTGTATATGACGAGTACATTGACCTTGTGTACGACGAGTACATTGTATATGACGAGTACATTGACCGTGTATATGACGAGTACATTGCCCGTGTGTATGTAGAGTACATTGACCGTGTGCATGACGTGTACATTGTATGTGAAGACAATAGGAATGAGGTTCATGTCTCATGGAGCTTCGTCTTGACTATGTTATTCCATTCCCTACGTCAGCGGTGGCTCGGTCATTGATTGAGCCACCTGTGCTGAATTAGGAATATCCTTACAACCTGACCTGTTGGCGGCCCTTGAGAACAGGAGTTGGCCGCCCCTGCCCTACATGTATATCTGCATCGCTAACTCTTTCACTGCCAGTGAAGCTTGAATAGCATAACTAACTTTGCAATTGTCAACCTGTTAATGTAGTCCAGGAAAGGGAAAACGAAAAACACCAATAGGGTTAGAGCTGCAGAATCACATTGAGCTACACTCCGCCGATTGGAAACTGTGGGGGGTTTAGCTGCAGATTGTTTAGATTGTTCAGTCTGCATTATATATCACACCCTGTGATCAACTGGAATGAGGAAGGAGACTCAACTTTGTGCAAGTTTGGGGCTGTAAACATAAAATGACCTGCCAATGTTTGACAGTTTCTTCTGGGTTTATGAAGGAGGGCCACCCAAGGGAGAGTAATTCCTGTGAGCCAATTTACGAAGTTATATACCTTCCTCTGGATATCTCAGATCTATGGACAGGACCACCATGTATGGACAATAG
The DNA here is from genome assembly GCF_040206685.1 of Ascaphus truei. NCBI lineage: Eukaryota > Metazoa > Chordata > Amphibia > Anura > Ascaphidae > Ascaphus > Ascaphus truei. The sequence continues at coordinate 7,377,597 of NC_134504.1, forward strand.
TACCCTGTAGTCCACCTTCTCTCCAACGGTAACAGGGGACTTTGCTGGCTTTGGGGTACCACCCATATAAAACCTTATGCTGTATGTATTCTACTTAACGATACTACATCTAGATGACCGTGCTGATATTTCCTAGATCTCTTCCAGATGTTAAGCATTTAAATCGGAGCCCAATTCACTTTCCCAACGTTTAATGCGTAGCGGCTTATTCTGCAAATGCGGAGAAAACACAAGCTGGTATAAAGAAGTAAAATCCTTAGAATTAGACTCGAAAAAAGGCAAGTTTTCTCAAATGATGCGACTTCTCTGGGGGGGGGGGAAAAACGTAGCGGAAACAGTGTTTTAATATGTCTAGAACATTCCTCACTTGTTTGGTCAACGGCAATCCGTGAATCAAATGTAATATAGCCCTGGTACATTTTCTAAGATCTTGTCATTTTTAACTTTAATCCAAGTTGGAACATTTTGTCATTCCATTCTGCGAAGAGGGGCAAGGGGTAAGCTGTTTACAGCTATTTCTCATTACCAGTCAAGTATTAACAGTGTGTGAGATTGTTCAGAAAAGAGGCTTAGGGTGGTTCCAAGGATTTCTGTTGTACCATAAAACGTATGGTATTTTTAGAAGTTGTTACATAGTAAATAAGGTTGAAAAAAGACATGTTCAACCTATGCTAATTTTAGATGACAGATACTAACTACTCCTATCATTTGTATTTGCAGTATATTGATCCAGAGGAAGGCAAACAAAAAACCCAAGTGATACATCAACCAATGATGTCTCATAAGTGGAAATTAAATTCCTTCCTGACTCCAATAATGGCAATCAGATTACTCCCTGGGTCACCATCCTTCTCTTGTTTACTTATTTGGTATATCCCTGTATACCTTTCCTTTCCTTAAAGGATGTCCAACTTTTATTTTTTAAAGATGTCTATTGTATCTGCCATCACTTTCTCTGAGTAATGAATCCCACATTGCAACTACCCTTACTGTAAATAACCCTTTCCTTTGTAGCTGGCTGGGCATATGTTGCCCCAATATAGCATTTAACAGATCCTCTTGGTTCGCCCAGTCTACCCAATTACAACCCTGTTACACATGCAATGACTTCATCTGACTCCTAAATCATTTCAGAAAATTCGGAAGAGCTGGGCCTCCAAGCTCATTTTGGGTTTCAGTCAAGTGGACTCCTTAAATCTGGGTCTCTGGTCGTTCAAGACAAATTTGGGACCCTTGTTTTTTTGGTTTGTTTAAAACTTGAATCCTTTCCGTGGCAGAGGTTTGTGCCACCTTCGTGTCCACGCCTCTCTGGAACGTCCCCATCACATGACCGCTCTTCGGAGTGTTCATTTCACTGTCGGGCTGTATATGACGGCGAGGTGGCTGCCTTACTCCTTCAGTGTGGAGCGCCAATCGCATACAGGGATGACCCTTTTCTTGACGTACATACAGTACACCGTATGTCATTAGGGCACCGAAGGGGTTTATTGGTATGGAATAAATGAACGTACTGCCCATATTATCTTCACAGCCCATATCTTGGCAATTCAGAATATAATAATGATTCCACATTTTAGCAATGACCATTTTCAGATTACATTTTCCGTTTTTTTGAAGTGGCTCATCCTTATAAAAGCATTCCTCTGCCTTGAAACCAAATATATATATAAAACCTAATAAACGTAGTTATTTGCGGAGGTGGAATTAGCAAGGCTCTGACTCATACGAGTAGCAGCTCTAATTTTCTTAATGGAATGTAAACTGTAGTTGAATAATAATGATCATTACTCTCCCAGTTTTGGCTTAGGGCTGAATTCAAACATCAAACTGTGCTAAATTGGCCGACGTTTGTCTTTTTCCACGTGAGTTTTCTACCTACGGAATCTTTTTGATTTCCATTTAAAGTCTGATCAATACAGTAGTGTTTTATTATCTTTCTGGGCAGTACCAGTATGATCCAAGGGTCTGGTTAAACAGAAACGAATGAAATCAGTTCCCTCAATCTTCACCAAGGCAGATTTGAAGCCTATAATTTAAAATAAACAGCTTGGTATTCTTTTCCAGTGGATTTTCCTGACCTTTACCCAGGGTTGCCACCTCTCCGGGTTTGTCACAGAGACTCCGCGTTTCCGGTACTTTCCTCCGGGTTTAGCCCGTCAATCTCCGGGTGGCGGTGTGCTAATACGACGATGGGCTGCAGCGGCCGCGTCTCCGGCATCCTCCGGTAATCTTCTGGAATTCCCCCCTCCAACTGCACTGGACATGGCTCTCTACAGCGTCATGACATCACATAGCGTCCAATTGCCATGACCACGCCGTGTCATATGACGCTGCGCAGCCATGTTCAGTGCAGTTGGAGGGGGAGTTGCAGCAGGATGTCGGGAGACGCCGCCGCAGCACGCTGCCATGTTTTCTTCATGGTTGGCCAACAGTTGAAGGTGGCGACCCTGCCTTTACCCAACAAGGGGAAATAAATGAAAATGGCGACCCAAAGCTTAACCGGATCCTGAACCTTTTTATCTAAATATGTCCCAAGTTAAGGCTTCTGCTGGATATTTTTTAAGGGATATAACACTAATATAGCCACATCCTCCGTCATACCCCTCTTCCCCCCACACCCCCACCAGAGCTTATTGCCATCATTAGTAGCTGCAGACTACTTGCTGGCTTCCTCGATTTTCAAAGCTGGCACCTGTAGTCATCCAATGGGATTACTTCCTATTGAACCACTGGATTTGAATCTCCTGAACTGGCCCCTAAAACATGTCGGTACTGAGGGGGTTAAAACTAACGCTGTTTAACACCAGAGGACCATTGAGTAGGCAGCGTTGCGGCTTTAACCCTTTGAGTGCCAGAGGGACCACGGCAACAGTGTGTCACGGCCCCCTCCGTCACTCGCAAACAAGCTCCATCGCTGATGACGGGATGGAAGGGGAGCCGTCCTCCGTTCCACCTCCTGGTGACCTCCCCCCACAGCAAGTAGCAGTAAGACTATGACGTCGCTGCTACGTCATAGGACACCATGCGCGCAAGAACACATGACTTCGTAGCTATGTCTGCAGCCACCCCAAAGGGTTAAACACTTGAGACTTGACACATTGAAACACACCTGTGTTGACCGTGTTGCCTGCATACGGGTGTCACTTTGTACTGTGATGACTGCATATACGTTGCTAAATGTTTGATATTGTTTCCTCTGAGGAGTTTGTTTGCTTTGGAGATCCTTCACGGTAATGCTATACCTTGTATTCCAAGCGCAGGTGTAGGTGACTAATCGTGTGAGAATTTTGAATGGAAACGGGGTGTAAGTGACACGTCTCATCTTACAGATGATCTGCACGATCTGCAAAAATCTCTCTTGCTGTCTACTCTTGGAGACGAGATACTGTACTTTTTGCGCCAATTGGCCTGATCTGGTAATGCAAGTGTCTGGACTGAACGTTTTATTGTAACCCCTCTTACTTCCTTATGTAAATTACTAGGGCGGGGACCTGAGTTCACATCCCCTGAGTTTACATCCCCTGTACCCAAGAGAGTATTAGGCCTGCAAAGAACCAGGCTGGTCGGACAACGCAGCAGGACATATAGTTTCATAAATAGTACTTTATAGGTAGGGAACACAGGAATCGCATGCAGTGGCTTTCAATGTCAGGAGACCGCAGACAACACTTGAGACAATATACATACAGTATAATAACCAACCTCGCTGTGCAAATGTCGCGCAGTCACTCACTCAGTCCCGTGTGCCAACTAAAAGGGCTCCTGCAGGTGCCGGCACAGCGTTGGAGCTCGTGTAGTCTTAAATAGTTGAACTGGTTGCAGGCCCGTTACTTTACAATGGTTGCCGTACCCAAGGCACTTGGGATAATACTGTGTTTCTAGGTGCAATCTCCCAGCTGCTTTCTGGCTTGAGGTCTCACCGCTTTGAGCCACAGGTTCTCATCTCTTTCCATCCTGCGGGCCTTTTTTGGGGGGGGTGTATACTTGGTATAAAAGTATACTATGGGGTGTTGCATAATAAAAGTACTTTTTGAAACCCTAAATGTTAGTAGAGTACTTGGCCCAGATGCACAAAGGGATGCTAAGCCTTACCACGCCTTTTAATCGCTTTAATCTCAGAAGTAAAGGTGTGCTGAAGCTGAGCCACCCCTCTGTGGATCTGGCCCTAAAAGGGCTCCAACCTACGAATTCAGCTATATTGTATTTTGTTTGAAAACTTTCTTGATGTGCATCAATGACGTCTCCCCACCATTCTGGTAACTTCTTAACCCGACCTCACTTTGTACGATGCAACTCGATTACGCTTCTAACATATATATATATATAACCCCTCATTTTATTTGGTCATGGTGATGAGGGGATGTGACCCCAACCAAGACCAGAGTGAGATTCCACGCGAAGACATTCTGGGTTTAACTATTACTATTTATATATTTGATATTCCTGAAGTTGGCCGCAGTTTCACCATGCAGTGTAATGTTGAATGGTTTGAACTCCACATCTAAAACATTTGAGTGGTTATAAAATGTTCTAAAATGTTTTCCTTGCAGCTAAAAGTTTCATTGTGTGGTCTTTCGATTGGCGGTTTAAAAATTCGGGAATCCCGGGTACCAAACTGTACTAATGGCAGTGACCTGTTTTAAGGGATTACATATGGGCGATGCCTTATTTACCAAAATGTGACACCTATAAGCATCAGGTTTTAAAGCCAAGCAGTAGATGAACATAGTGAGCTGACACCTGGAAGGGTTTTGCTCCGGTTTACCTGATGTCATGGGGTTCATCAAGAGTTTACACAGACCTCATCCCCCTAGGGGAGAAAGGGGTTAAGTGCCCCATGGGTGAGAGAAACGGGTTAAGGACCCATGGGTAAGGGGTTAAGGGTCCCACTCCCCAAGGTGGAGAGAGGGGGAGGAAGGGGTTAAGTGTGAGGGTGCTTAACAATAGTTGAGTGAGGAGAGGAGTACCTACCGTTACCTGCTGCAGCTGCTCCCATGCTCTCTCTGCTTGCTGATGAAGCTCCTCCCCCTCAGCATTCAGAAGAAGGGAGAGGGACTCTGGGAAAGAGAGGCAGAGAGACAGCACAGTGGCAGCATGCTTCACCTGTACCTCTGGCGACAACAGGTAATCTCCCATATCGGCACTCCGTGAAATGATGTTGTTGCAATATTGCTATATACCGGTATATTGCCCAACCTTATCTTCCCCCAGGGAAAAGAGCAAAAATCACACACACGTAATAATGGCCCCTGGCGTGCAGGCTCGTAATACGTTCAGGTTGTGTCGTACAGGTAGACTATAGCTGACCATTTCTTCAAATGCCTTTTTGGTTATATCCGATCTCTACTAACCGTCATTTTCTGTTCTTTCACCAGTTCCTCATTGTTCCGGCTATTGTGGGAAGCGCGCTGCTACATCGGATGTCCGATGATCGATGGGAAAAGATAACGGCATGTATTTATGGCATGGGCCTCTGCACCCTCTTTATTGTGTCCACAGTATTCCACATAGTTACCTGGAAAAAAAGTCACCTAAGGTACAACAATACAAAGACGAGTTTGACAAGAATAGAAAAGCCTAATGCAATTTGAGGCGGCCGACACTGGCAGTCGGGTATTTGTGTGTTTTTTATTTTTAATTTTTAAGGAAAACTTGATTTGGAATAAGACTAATTTATTGTGTCTGACTCCCTCTTAATTGGTCGCTTGTATCCAGAGTCGTTTGGTAAGATCACCCAGGGGACACAGAACGCAATACACTTCTAATGCATAGTCTTTTTAACCTCCCATGTTAAAGGCATCCTCTGAAGACTTCTACCCTGTACTGGAGGATAATTCAGCGCTGCCCAAACACATGGGGAAAGAAGTCTTCTCAACATGTTGAATAAGGGGGTCTTACAAGGGAAAAGAGAAGTTCAGCTCATAAGACGAGACCTTTTGGAGTTTAAACGAACACCCTAAAGTTCTGGCAGCTGTATTGATTCTGAGAAATGGAGATTGGTTGTAGTTTGTTATACCCTTTAAGTGGACGAACATTAGGGTTTTTCGTAGATGAAATGATGGGCACACTGTTAACTTCCCTGTACATCACAAAGGCTGGCACCAGGACACACTTGAAAACGAGAGGTAACTCTCAGTGTATTACTTCCTGGTAACACATTTTATAAATAAACTGTAGGGGCAATTATTTCGTTCAGGGAAGGTCATATGATTTTTTTACTGGTTTTCTCCAATGGAGTAGTGAACACTATTGGAACGCAAGTAGGGCCCGGCTGTGACATGTGACCGGGACCCCGGAAGTCCGGCAGCACTGCCGACTTTGAAAGGATTAATTTAGTTGGCTTATTCTGTGCTGATCCATCCAGACAGATAGGGGCAGTGCCCGGGCTTAGCCTTTTTAATACGCTCGCCATGTTACCCTTTCCGTCGCAGTGGGAAGCAGGATTGTATGTAGCATGAAACGTAAATAAAAATGGTGGCCGTGTTTCTCCCGCCAATATTTTGATAAAGGAACAAGACGAAATAGGTCAATGGCAATATACCTTTTTTTTTAAAGCATCGTTTCAGGTCTACAACAGTCCCTTTTTTAAAACTGTATCAATAATGTATAATTTCTGTACAGGCATACCCCGCATTAACGTACGCAATGGGACCGGAGCATGTATGTAAAGTGAAAATGTACTTAAAGTGAAGCATTCCCTTTTTCCCACTTATTGATGCTTGTACTGTACTGCAATCCTCATATACGTGCATAACTGATGTAAATAAAGCATTTGTAACAGGCTCTATAGTCTGCCCACTTCGGTACGGGTAGGGAGCCGGTATTGCTGTTCAGGACGTGCTGACAGGCGCATGCGTGAGCTGGCGTTTGCCTGTTGAGCGATGTGTACTTACTCGCGAGTGTACTTAAAGTGAGTGTACTTAAACTGGGGTATGCCTGTACATAGCTCGCTTCTACCTTTATTTTTAAAGCAATTCACTTAAAATGAATCCAGCTCCATATATCCGATCAGATGTTTTACAGCGGCCTAAGGCCTCACACATTGTCTGCTGCATTCATTGGTCCTAATGTCCCTGCAAAAGTGCGGCTAGGCCTTTTCCCTTTTCAAAAGAGAACAATATTTGGTAAAAGTAGTGAATCTCCCGTCCCATGATACTTGGATGACTGGATGCATGAAACTTGAACTGCTTAAGCTATATCATTAGAAGCAATTCCCACCCTTCCTGTGTATTCTGACGGACGCCCAGGGCAGTGTCAGCGGCTGGTAAATCATGACGTGCTCCATTTATTTACCCCGGCTGTATCAGTTACAGGACTTTTCCTTGTGGCTCTTTTAGGACAGTAGAACACTGTTTCCACATGTGTGACCGGATGGTGATCTACTTCTTCATCGCAGCATCCTACGCACCGTGGTAGGACATCTGTTTGTTTTTAAAGGGGCTGTTGCATAATGCATGTTAACCGGGGGGGGGGGGGGGGGTTTCCTGCACTCTTAACTTCTCCTCACCTTTACAGGGGACCAGGGCAGATGCAGGGTGTGGGAGGGAACACTGACTTAAATGGGAGGGATAGGTCCTGCTCAGCACTGTGACATTCGGACAAGGAGGACCTACAAATGTATATTATTATTATTATTAGTGAATCGCTTCTAATGTGACACTTTATAGATGTCCTTGCCACTGATTTGATGTAGTTTACAGACGGGGCTGCACCGATTAGGGTTGCCAGGTGGCTTCTCCAAAAATACTGGACTCAATGGTGAAGGGTGCGTCAGGTCACTATGTCCAGGGAGGAAAATACCGGACACGTACATGTCCAGTATCACAGCACCTCTCATTTTTTACTGGACAGAGTGTCCAAATACAGGACAGTCCAGTTCAATACCGGACACCTGGCAACCCTATGCACCGTTGAGGTCACCATGCATGCAGAAACACTGGAGGAGGTATTGAGAGTCCTGCCATGTGGCTTCAACACATCTTGACAAATTGGTTGTAGTGTTAAGCTTCATCCCTGCGTGCACATTGCCTCCCAGATCTGGGAAATGCTCTTAAGAGATGAACTGGTGGGCGTGTGGTGGCTTAACATAACAATTAGGTAATTGTCGGCGTGCCTGGTATCCTGACGTATTCACCTCCATGACTAACTAAAGTCATTGCAGGCAAAAGGTCTGTTGTTTAGGTAAGATCAAGTGTTTATAACCAGATGCAATGAAGTGATGACCTGGAAAGGAAATCTCAGTGCGCTCAGTGAATATAAAGAAGCCTCCCACCCCCCCCCCAATAGAAAAAAGATATAATCAGCAATCGTGGAAACTCCAATAATGTGGTGTGGTGCCACTACTGAGCAGCAAATACCATCTCTAGATGAACATGATAAACCCACATACTATATCCATGTAATCCACAAAAAGTCTAGTAAGGAAAATGTGTCCAAAGTATGTTCAATAGTATATGAAAGTGTTGGGAGAATGCGTGGTTCAGTGAGTAAAGACACTGACTGGCACTGAGTTTGAAGCAGGGGAACCTGGTTCAATTCTCAGGGTCGGCTCCTTGTGACCTTGGGCAAGTCACTTTATCTCCCTGTGCCTCGGGCACCAAAAAAAAAAAAAACATAGATTGAAAGCTCCACGGAGCAGTGACTGTGTCCAAAAATGTCTCTGTAAAGTGCCACGTAAAAACTAGCAGCGCTGTACAAGAACATGCTATTAATAATAATAATAATAATAATAATAATAATATGTGTACAAAGTATCTGTAATGCAATAAAAGATATCCTTTTCCTGAAAGCCTGCCGGCTCAAACAACGTTCTCCTTCATAGGATAGGGCTTCGCAGCTGATGTCTGGGGGCTCAGTAACTAGATGCAGAGAGCGGAAAAGAGAGCGAAAGGTGCGAGGGAGACACAATAGTGTTATTCAAGTTTTACTAGAAAAAACAGAAGCGCTAAAACGGTAATACCCGTCCAGGAAAAATCTTCATAGTGTTATCACCCGAATCGGAAGGTTCCGGCGAGGATTCGAGTGCCTCGGTTGTTATGTGGCGGCCCCCCGTGGGCTGGCCTTGGCCGCCCTGCTCTATATCCCAGGAATTCAGTCATCCATTTGTGCTCGTTTTTGTTTTTTTCTCCCCAGGCTGAACTTGCGTGAACTTGGTCCTTTGGCTTCTCACATGCGTTGGTTCATATGGCTAATGGCTGTAGGAGGAACTATTTATGTATTTCTATATCACGAAAGGTACGGCCTGCATTTTTTTGTTTTGCGTGGCATGAAATCTGATTTGAACGCAGAATGAGTTTCCCACGGAGAGCACGTTTTTCTGTGTAGAACAGGGGTGGCCAAGTCCAGTGCTCCCGGGCCACAACAGGACAGGCTTTCAGCATAGGTGTCTGTAAGAAGGACGGCACCACCTGTGCTGAAGCAGGGATATCCTGAAAATCTGACCTGTGTGTGGCCATTGAGGACTGGAGTTGCCCCACCGCCGGTTGAAACTGTTCCGGGCGCCATTTTAACCCGCCGGAGATGTAATATTTTCGATACGTTGTATATCTCCCGTTCGGAGCATCAGATACTACAATTGTAATTAGAAAGTTGGCAAAAAAGAAAACTCTTTAACCGGGTCTGCTGCTCGGAAGGGTTTAATCTCGATGAATGTACTTCATGCTTCTCCTGTGGCGCTGCCGACGTTTACTTAAATATTGTTGGCTATGGTTTCCAAACGTAACCTGCGCTCGCTAGACCCCGATTTCCCCGTGCGTGCGTCTAAAAAAACAACACTGCATGTGTGTACAAGATGTGTTTCAATAACTGCTCGTATAACCCTAGTAACGTGCCTTTCGTTGCATGTTTTTATGTGGACTTTTTGATTATTCTTCCTGAACCACTAAGTGGCTACTTTATTGTTTATTTTTTTATTTTAGGTATAAGATTGTTGAGCTGCTCTTCTATTTGGCAATGGGGTTTTCTCCTGCCTTAGTAGTGACATCAATGGTAAGGAATTGTACGTACGTGTAAGAACCCATTCGTTTTGCTTGTCATAACTTTAAGGAGAAGAATTTTTTTTTAACGCTCGTGTTTGTGCATTCTCTGCATTTCTTGGCACGTTCGCTGCAGTTGTACATTTTGTTAACCTATCCAGCGCTTGAGAAGACTGCAATGGATTAAACAAAAAATGTATATGTAGATATATATCTTTATTTATATAGCACCACGTACACAGCGCGTCACAGCAGTAATACACGTGACATAATAATATAACACATAAGAGCTTGAGACATAAAAGTAACATTATGAAAATGGAGTCCCTGCCCCGAAGAGCTTACACTCTATGTAATCTATAATAGCATGTCAATTGGATTACTTTAGATCGCTAACATAAGTATATCTTTTCATTATTGGTATATCAAAACAGTTGTACACTACAGCGTTTGTAAACGGCAAACTATTTAATGAAGCGCTTTTTCTTTATAAGATGTTTTATTTTAACCCGTCGATCCTCACTTTTGATAGTGCTCCTTATATACGAGGGCACGGCTGTGGGTTTGTAGAAGCCATCCTATCTATCTGATATTGCAAACAGCAGTTCATCAGGGATTGTGCGTTGGATTAGGCGTTTACCATCTGCCTCCTGTCTAAGCCATCTGGTATTGAAATGAAATAACAACATATTTTACGAGAAGTTGATCTGTACATTGTATTTAATTAGAGGCATTTACCATTAACAAAACTGACCAACTGGTATTTGTATATACCTTATTTGACTTCTGGTCTAATTTCATTCATTGAAGACCTTTAATTAGAACTATGTTTATTGTTTTCTAGTTCTGGTTCTGTGCATAGTAATCTTGGAATGTAATGGGTTACATAGCCACCTAAGCTTAATTATCTTAATGTTTGTGTTCCACATGCATCCCTTTCATGTTTCTTAATTGAGCCAATATCCAGATGGTCCTGATTAAAAGTAATATCGAAAGTGGGAGTAAATCCTCTGATTAAACTTCAAATAATGGTTTGATGAGCTGATTTTGTATTTTTTTTTTATATAGTTCTTGTAATCAGTGTGTTGTGTCAGGATCTAAAGCTGTCCGAAGATGCATTTAGTCATCTATGTAAATCCTTTAATCAATGGTTCTATTTCCGGTACCTAGCTATCCATCCTACAGCCATATGCCAATGAATTATCGTGGTCTTCTATGCATTATTCCAATTTCCCAATACAGGCATTCCTCGTTTTACAACGCTTCACTTTACAACGAATGGCTTATCCAGCGCTATGCAATGCATACCTATGTTCATTTTTACAACGCCAAAATGGCTTATCCAACGCTCTTACGATGCTTTGCAAAGTTATTTATGTGTATATAGTATATTATACTATATAATATATTATATTATTATATTTTGTTATATTATGTATATAATACAGTATATCCACTATATAATTTATGTGTGTGCTGCGTATCTTATTGCCTGCGTAAAATATTTGGTGTATTTTAGTGTGAAAAAATGCCTTCAGGAACGGAACCTTTCATTTAAACAGTGTTCCTGTGGGGAAAACGTGTTTTGCTTTAAGACGTTTCGCTATCCAGCGCCATTTTGAGTAACGCATTGTGTCGGATAACCGAGAGCTGCCTGTACATATGTCCATGTGGAAGTATATTATTCAATATATTCATAGTGATGTGTTTTTTTTTTTATATATATAACATGGATATTTGACGTTTGTTAGACCGGCAAGTAGATTTAGGCAAAGTTATGAGCTACATTAATGAGATGTTTTTACTTGATATTTACGTGAGTTCTGTACCCTTCCTCTGCAGAACAACACAGAAGGTTTACAAGAACTTGCCTGGGGTGGATTGATCTACTGTATGGGCGTGGTCTTCTTTAAGAGCGACGGCATAATACCCTTTGCCCATGCCATCTGGCATCTGTTCGTGGCTCTGGCCGCCGCGGTGCATTATTACGCCATTTGGAAATACCTTTACAAAAGCCCCTCCGCCGATCTGATCCGGCACTTGTGACCAAAGCTCTTAACAGGCAGTAGGAGTGTTGCTCGTCTCAGAAGGAAACGTATGCCAAGACGAGGGCGGCATCGCACGATGCACACAGAAAAATGCACTGACCTGGTTCTCTACAAACATCTACTGTGAACAAAATGTGTGTCCAGGTATTCTCTTTTTATACAACGAAGGTCCTGGCCCAAATCCTACAGCCTTTTTTTTGCTGCCGGGCACCTGTCTATTCGAAGGCTTTGTGCAGTCTTCGAAATATGTCTCCGCAGAGCAGCCAGCTCTGGAAGAGGCCATCACGCGAGCGTTTGAAATGGTCTACCTGATGTTTACAAAGCAGAGACTTTTTTTTGGGGGGGGGTTTCTTAACGAGATCTGTAGTTTGACTGTACACTTTTTAATAACTCAGATGTATTTCTCTACGAAAATGAATTATTATGCATTTCAAATGAATATGCCAACGGTAAACAAACAAGGGTATTTCTCCCCCCCCCCCCCCCCTCGATTTGTACAGGCACTTAAAAAAACAAAACAAAACCAAAAAAAAAATATATAGAAGTAAAAAAAAAATTACATTCCAACATTTCCACCTGCTGGTGAGAGTGTAAAGTATAAAGGTACCAACTCGTCTCCATGTTGAGTGAAAGGAAAGAGAACTGAAAATGTCAGAGATTACTGGCGCCTTGAATGTATCCTGAACCCTGTCGCTGCTTGAGAAGCCTCTTGACCTCTTGAGTGCTAGACTGGCAACTCCACGCAATTTTATGGTGCCATATGTTGCTGGCACTCGAGAGGTTAAGCAGTGAAGGGGTTCAAGTGGTTTATAACTGCTAAGAAACGAGTATTTTTGATTTGCCACCGATACGGTCAACTAGAAAATATTTCTCTACCCCACCAGTATTAATTTAAGGTAACACCCTGTCAACTCGCTGACAATAACGAAGATACTGTAAACTCCGAGGAACATTGTGTGTATTCATATGAAAAGTGTGTGGTGCTGTCCAAGTATTTCTAATGACCAAGGTGTTGCTGTGCGTCTCCAGCTCTGGACACCAAATAAAACTGCTCCGTGTGTCCGTGAAAGCAGCAGGAACCAATGAACTGGAGTAAGAAGTAGAAACCCTTTTCACCACCAACGTTTCACATCTCCATGTAACTGTACGTTGCAGCTTTCTGCTGGGATACAGCAGCACATGTCCATCTTTGCATTTCTAGATCTTAACACATTTTACGAGTTGTCTTATATTAAGATTCCGGTCTCAGATTTTGTGTTCACGTTTGTATAAAGACATGTTGCCTTTTCTGAAGTTTGTCCTTCGTAGACTTTGCTTATTTGTCTATAGCAGTGGTTCTTTAACTTTTTTTTTTTTTTTTGGTTAAGGGTCCCTATAATTATATTGTGACATTCGGAGGAACCCCGACCCTCTCTAATATCGCGGCTGAGATCAGATGCATTGTAAGGAACCCCAACCCTCTCTAATAGCGCGTCTGAGATCAGATGCATTGTAAGGAACCCCGACCCTCTCTAATAGCGCGTCTGAGATCAGCTGCATTGTAAGGAACCCCAACCCTATCTAATAGCGCGTCTGAGATCAGATGCATTGTAAGGAACCCCAACCCTATCTAATAGCGCGTCTGAGATCAGCTGCATTGAAAACTCTTCTGTATTTGGTACCATTTTCAAACGACCTGGAAATTACAGGAAACCATTTTGGGATGTCCGGGAAACTCGAGGGTTCCTAGAAAACCTGTTGAAAAACACTTATAGCCTTCCTGCCTCTAGGGCTCTGTTCTTTTCATAGTCTGATTCCCATTTGTTTGCAATTCTTAACAATGTATCTGTGAAAGCTGAACAGATCTGGACATCTTTTTAGTAATGTTTAGAAAGGTTGCTCAGCATAAAAAACAAACAAACCTCACATTAGTTGAAGCTCTTAAGAAAATATTGTTCTACAAATGAAGCCTGTTTAAAGTGGCAACCCCAGCTGCTTGTTTAAAATATGAGTTTAGTAATGGCATTTTTGTTTTGTTTTTATTGTTTTTACAGTATTCACACCGGGGCTTCTCCTGGAGCGGCGCTATTTTCTGCGTTGGGGGCCCAACTGGTTCTCGAGATACCGCTTTAGGCGCGGTTGGGTTCTCCCCTCTGGGGAATTCAAAATGGCTGCCAAGCCACAGGCCAATAGGAAGCCGTAATGAGACGTTGCAGTTTCCTACGGGGACCATGTTTAAATAAATTCATTTTTTTTTTTTAAATTGTGTGGGATTGCTGCTTTAAAACAGACCGCGAAAGATGACATTCCTCAAATTAACCATGCTGATAAGTGTGTGTATATATTTTGCATTTTTCTTCACATTTATACCATATTTTGGCATCCTGTTACGCCATGTAATTCTCTGCACTGGCAGCAGCATTATATAGCACTGCAGGTTTAATATGTCAACACGCTCCTCCGTGCATGTCCTAAAAATGAGGCAGTGGCGTTTCTTTTTCCAAGTCGTAAACCCTTCAACGGGTGAATAGGAGAGCGGTTTACAAGACGCGCTCTACTTCTCGACGGCTCCTCTTTCATGCCTGTCGAGACTTGCAAACCTTTCCCCGTCCTGTGTACGCCACGAGGCACTTGGCATTCTTTTGGAACTCTGTTTCAGCGAGCGGGGAAGAGCACATTTGCAGACACAATGGGAAGATAAATTCCAGGTGTTGCCATCAGCACAGTTGCTCGATCCTGACTAGCTCTTCAATGAATGGATGTAGAAATAGCCGTGTTAGTCCAACTGCGAGAGTGCAGAGTAAATGAGTACTTCAGTATTGGGTGATTACCTTTTTTTTTTTAATTTGGACTAACAATGAATATTATAAGGCAAACTTTAGAGAGTTCTATTGCTTGACCAGAGGAATAGAGGAGAATTCTCAATAGCTTGTCTTGTAATACCTATTGCCAGTCCAAATTAAAAAAGGGTATTATCGCCTAATGCTGGAGAGCTCTTCAATGTTACTCGAACCTGCAGCGCTGGTTGAAGGGTGTTCTTCGTCCGGCAGATCATCGCTGAGTGCGGTATGCCGAACCTGGCCACCCAACCGGCTTTGGGAATCGAAGAGAATGAAATGCTGCCATTTTTATTTTCTTGAATATGGCTACCATTTAAGAAAGATGAGGCTTACTCTAGTATGCCTGCAAGTGACATTTCTATCATTTGGGGGTCTCCAATCCATGTAAAATGCCAGTATTCACTTGCTCATGATATATATATATGTATATATATATATATATATATATATGTATATATATATATATATATATATATATATATATATATATATATATATATATATATAATGTGTATGTATGTATATGTCAAAAATCAAAGGCAGGATAGTCCCCAAAATATCTCGATTTTGTGTTTTTCACCCATTTTTTTTTGTTAATACATCTTCAATCCTTTTATTGAAATGCCCCCTGCTCCACCACAAAAAAAATTCTCCTTAGGACTGTCCCGTGAGATCCCTTTTTAAGTATGAACATTTATATAAAATTCACTTGTGATCTTTCGCTCTATCTGCAATGGAGTCCCGGCTGGTTTTAAAACGGCTTCGGATATTGTGCCAGCGAATGGTAGTTGTGTTTGGGGTAGAGTGGAGGACATCTATTGACGTTCCAACTGGTGCTGGAAATGCAAGATCTCGGGTCTTATTGCAGGTTTTTAAGTTGCCTGTAGTACTGCAAGGACCTAGGTGGCCTAGTCCTTATTCCACATTGGGTAGCCATTAAATGTAACACCTCCACCCCACCCATGTGCTTTTTATTCTCCACACATTAAAAGGACTCTTCAGCTTCTTAGAAAGCGGTTTGGGAGTTTACACGTCTCTAAACATTTGCCATATCTCCTCCTCCTTCAAACTCTTCTGTATTAGGTGAAGGTACATGTTCTGAAAAGCAAACAGGTGAAGGTACATGTTCTGAAACGCAAACAGGGGCAAGTGTTCTAATGTATTTGATGCCTATGTTTTGTGCACTTTCTGAAGTCTGTTTCACGTCTTACACGTTTAATGTACTGTCCACGCAACGTCTTTAAACCACTAAACCACGGACGTGGAGCTGTTCTTGCCGAACTCATCACTGTACTGTAGTTGTGACTATGGTAGCGTTTATTGTTTGACCGTTACCCCTTTTTGAAGTATTAAGTGAAACTGTTTTAAAACAACTTTTACATTTTTCCGTAAACATCTGTCATCTTCATGCATTCGACTGTACTAAACCAATAAAAGAAAATGTTACCAAAGTTTGCGTTTCACTTTTTTATCCTGATATTTTTTTTTACTTTTAAATAGCCGATTTTATATAAAAAGTTATTTGGATCTAACCTCTGCTATAATTGAAATAACGTTATCTTGCTGTGCGATGATCTCTTTTTGCCATAACTGCGAATACCTATAGGTGACCCTAAAAACAATCTAGCTGGGGATGATTTGCTTGAGATTTTGGGAGCAACCCTGTCACTTTTACCTCATTGACAAGTTCTTCCTCTCGTGAACCTTGGGTAATGTCTGTACGGCATTTGAGAAGTTTGTGAAGCCCTCTACTGCAGTCTCGCCCAGGGAGCCCTCTACTGCAGTCTCGCCCAGTCTTGCTGATGATCAATTAATCAAGGGCATTTGATTAGCAGCACCTGTTAGCGTCTTAATTCCTCTGGAAGCAGTAAGGGTGTACTTAGTTTTTCACACACAGCTTCTCCATTTTGGCTTTATTTTTGTTAAATCATGACACTGTAATATGTTGTGTTGTTGTTCATCTGAGGTTGTATTCACCTAATTTTAAGACCTGCTAAGGAACAGATGATTGTTATGTCCCGATATGTAAAACCATAGACTTAAAAGAGGGTTTACTTTCTTTTTCACACCACTGTATGTACGTGTTCAAACTTTTTTTTTTTCTTTCCAGCTATTACTGAAATTGGGGAGTTTACCTTATATTCAGGGTCACCCTATAATCGGGGAAATGCGGTAATTGGATTCCATAAAAACATGTAATTATTCTTAATGTCTCATTCAGTTTCTCCACCTCTGGCAACGATGTGTTTTATTTTAAATTATGGTTATTTCCGGGGCCTAGTCATTGCTTTCATTAGCGTTTCTTTTTTTACGCACATCATCTACATTATGAATTGACACTAAAGGAAATGACACCCTTCACATTGTCATCTTGCCACATTTTACGAGGCAACACTGGAAAGGTTTCTACGATGCTTCAAATGTCTTTATTTCAAGATTGCCGTTTAATCGGAATTGGGCACTTGGCTGCAGTCCTCTCCTTGTGACCAACTCCCCGCCGGCGATTGGCCGCAGAGGGACCCTGTGCCGCTGACAACTTCTACGATGAGGCACGATTTTTTTTTTTTTTTAGGGTAGGGCGTTACCTTAAGCGGATTTAGCTTTTAGGGTCGGGGGTTAAGGTTTTCAGGGTAGGTGGTAGTGTTTGTATTATGGGATTTTAGGGTAATGGTTAGGGTGTGTGTGTCTTCAGAGGGAGTGTAAGGGGGGGGGGAGAGTGAGACCAGGGAAATAAGGTTTGGGGTTCCCCAGAATTTCATAATATAATTTTAGGGTTCCTTAACCAAAAAAAGTTGAAAACCACTGATCCAGACAGCAGTTCAGATGGTCGCCATCCGGCTATAAGTGCTAATGATGCACAAGTCAAGGGAGAATGACCAAAAGCCCCTTGCCCTGCTAAAGTTCACTCCCTTGGGGCTTCCTTGACGTGAGTCATGCTGTTGTCGCCTGTTAACATCCCTTGCCCGGCCTAACAACATGTAAGGGGAAGTTCAAGATGTATCACAGGATGCCCCGCCAGGAATAGTAGCATTGTTTTGTCTCTGAAACCAAGTTTGTAACTGCATAACTGAACTGTCATAAGGAGCAGGAAACGGCTCATGTGAGGCATTTTACCCACTTCACTGCCAAAGGCAACAGCTCAAGTGTTCAATGATGCAGATGAGAATTAGTCGGTAGTTTCTACACTGTTATTGGGGGAATTGATCTAATAAGCCACTCAGAAGAGTCAAGCAGCACCTTGGTTTTGTACCACCAGGTGTCACCCAAGGTGCAGGTCCATGTACAAGCACGATGATAGTTACAGCGATAATCCAAACAATAGGGCAAATCTTGAACTGAGATTCCTAACCACGTACCTCCACAAACCTTACAGGTGCAGAAAAAGGGGCGGTGAAGAACTCTACTACCAGTTAAAGTGACAAAAAAAAAAAACCATCCTAAAAATTAAATATTTAAGGTCGTGCGCCAAGCAGCAAGGCATAATAATGAACAAAAAGAAAATACAGATTCCAGAAGACAAAACCTGCGGAAATGCCAATTTGATGATCTGGAGTAGTGTTTAGTGTCCATTTTTTTTACTATTGGTATTAATAATACATTTTACAGATACACTGATTATATATGTATAATATGCCCCGAGGGCGAAGAAAATCTTAAACAATGTTATGAGTCCTTGAATTCATTCCATCCTTCAATTAAGCTCAAAATAGATTATTCGTCAAACCTAGGGAAATTTCCAGATACCACAGTAACACTGAAGAATGGTAAACTATACACATCTGTATACAAGAAAGCCACAGACAGATGTCGTTACCTTACTGTCCCTTACCCCCTCCTCCCCCCTGCATCCGCACCCCTTCACACTGCTGATGGATGGATGGCCCTGTGTCTCACTGTCCCTTACCCCCTGTTCCTCCCTGCATCCCCCCCCACTGCACACTGCAGATGGAAGGTTTGTCCTGTGTCTCACTGTCCCTTACCCCCTCCACCCCCCACACTGCTGATGGATGGATGGTCCTGTGTCTCACTGTCCCTTACTCCCTCCACCCCCCACACTGCTGTCCCTTTCATCCATTGACTGCCCTGCTTATTCCTTCTCTGCATTATCTGCCTTAGGTGGCTATCATGGTTTTTTTTTTACATCTGTGTTTAACTCCTGGAATCTTTGTAAATCAGTATTGCTGACCTGAGAAAGAGGAGAACTCTCGAAAGCTTGTCTTATAAATATCAAGTGTTTGTCCGTCCCCCCCCAAAAAAAGGTATCACTTAATACTGCAGTATAATAATAATAAGCCACTCAGAAGTCAAGCAGCACTTGGGTGACACCTTGTGGTAGGAAAGCAGAGGTGCAGGTCCATGTATATCCACAGTAATGAATGACATCAATATGTTTAAAGCTGCAGTTCAGTCAATATCCTGCATGTGTGTTTTTTTGAATAAATCAGTTCTGTAGTAAGAAAAAATACTTTTAGCATTTTCTGTTTTTAAAAAAACAACTTTGAAAGACCAATTTTCTTGTATTCTATTTTAACAGCCATTTGCTAAGACACTGCCCCTTCCTGTCCTGTCACAAGCCCTGGCACACCCCTTTGTCAGCCCTGCCCTCCCTCTAGCATATGTCAGTGCAGGAGTGCTCATGAATATTCATGAGCTTCCACTGACAGACTGAAGCAGAATATAAACAGATCCCTTCACTAATTATGTCACCAAATTTCGACCTATCAATACATGGAGAACGAATTGACCTGCAGCTATACAGTTCTTTAGGTAATTAAAGATTGCCCACATAAAACTATTGAAGTAAAAAAATAAATAAAAAAAAAAAAAAAGACTGAACTGCAGCTTTAAGTCCCCAAAATCCAGGGGCAGCAAAGGAAGTCACGTCATAGTGCAATAACGGTTTAAAACCGATGAGTATGTTGTAAAGAGGATCTTGGCTCTTATAGATTTTCTACTCACAAAGGGGTATTAAAAACACACATATCCAAACTGTGGCTCTTTCTTCTGGGGATGCATGTATGTCTTTATTTATATAGCGCCATTAATGTACATAGCGCGTCACAGCAGTAATACACGTGACAATCATATAAATAACAATACAAATAACTCATAAAGGGAAGAAGGGCTTCAGACATAAAAGTAACATTTCGGAAGAGGAGTCCCTGCTCCGAGGAGCTTACAATCTAATTGGTTGGTAGGAAGAACGTACAGAGACAGCAGGAGGGTGTTCTGGTAAGTGCGTCTGAAAGGGGCCAAGCTTTATGTATCATGTGTATATGATGTAGTTGTCTTGTGCAAAGATAACCTCAATGGAAAAGAATGCAGGACACCATAGCACAAATCAATATAAAAAGATACTTTGTGTAATAAAAACGGTGATGGGCAAAACTGTTCCACTGCTACTACTACCGACATACAGTACGTTCAGTCTCAGTGTCACATGACAGGATGCAGTGAAACATAAACCATCTCTGAGCTTAAAGCTGCAGTTCAGTCTTTTTTTTTTTTTTTATTTATTTTTTTACTTCAATAGTTTCATGTGGGCAATCTCTAATTACCTAAAGAACTGCATAGCTGCCGGTCAATTCGTTCTCCGTCTATTGATCGGCAAAGTTTGGCGACATCTTTAAATATGGGGAATGTAAATCATTGCTATAGGAACAAGCATGCTTGTTCAAAAAGAATACAAGAAAATTGGTCTTTCAAAGTTGTTTTTTTAAAAACAGAAAATGCTAAAAGTATTTTTTCTTACTACAGAACTGATTTATTTAAAAAAACACAAATGCAGGATATTGACTGAACTGCAGCTTTAATGTGCAGTAGGAAAAGGGGTATCAATTCCCGACAGACAGGAAAGCTAAAACGTGGCACACGCTGAAAGCGTTTAGGCACGTGGCAAAGTTCACGATTGTTACCAGTTGATTAGAACCATTGTTATTATTCTGGAGCCACAGGTTATATGCTGGATATAAATATGGCCAGATAGCTGAACTCATCCCTCTTTAAACCCACCACAAGTCCCTTAGTATTTTCTTAGCTTTGTTGAAGGAGCCATAGAAATGAAAGGTACTTGCAGATGTGGTAGTGTGGGTAGAGAGGGCTTCTCTAAATGGAGGTGCTTGTAGTAAAGAAAAGAAGGTCAAAACGAATAGCTTTGCCAGGGGAGGCAAGATAAGTGTACTCACTCAGCCTGCATGGAAAGAAAGGGACGTATGTCACAATTGTCACACAGGAATAGCCTGAGGACCAAACTACCTGTGAATACAGACAGGGGAGTATGGAAAAGTCCATTTTGACTTGGAGGACTAGAGATGTTGCCGGGGCAACCAGCTACAAGCAGACTGGAGAGAGGAAAGTATCTAAAAATGTATCAATTTCCACATGCACTGGGAGTGACAGATGCAGGGAAAGCATACAACCAAATATACAGGGCCAGCAGGCAGATCAGCAAAGGGGGAAGTGGGAGTGACAGGTTGATTCGATCCTGCTTTATTTGACTCACTTCTCCGGGATGACTAATTCTCTTGGTTTATGGAGAAAAAAAATAATCACAAAAAAATCTGCACCTGGAATTCACCTTAATTTTTCCCCCCCCCCACTGCATTTCTATTCACAGCCCACATTCTTCAGAAATAAGTGGGTCCCAAAAAATGTTTAAAAAAAAAAGCTTAAACTGACCTTATTAACCTTTAGAGTGACCTTATGATGCAGCGGGTAGGGCGTGAGCAGAGTATACCAGGGGCCCTTAGGATGTACTTCGTACATTATGGGCAATTGTTCGTTTTCTGGCGACATATTTGGCTGACCACTCCAGGTGGCTTCTCCAAAAATACTGTACGTAATGGTGAAAGCATCTCTCAGCTCTCTCCACCCCACCCCCAGCCTCCTGACCACCTTCTCCTGATTGGCTGCATTACCCAGCATCAGCCAATCAGGATGGAGGAAGCTGCACAGCCCCCCTAGCAGCAGCCCTGCTCTCCCCGCTCGGGAAAATCCTGCGCCTCCCCCCAGCCGGTCAGATCACTATGTCCGGAGAGGTAATACCGGTATACACATACATGTCCAGAGAGGTAATACCGGTATACACATACATGTCCAGAGAGGTAATACCGGTATACACATACATGTCCGGGGAAGTAATACCGGTATACACATACATGTCCAGAGAAGTAATACCGGTATACACATACATGTCCAGAGAGGTAATACCGGTATACACATACATGTCCAGAGAGGTAATACCTGTATACACATACACACCCAGAGAGGTAATACCGGTATACACATACACGCCCAGAGAGGTAATACCGGTATATACATACACGCCCAGAGAGGTAATACCGGTATACACATATACGCCCAGAGAGGTAATACCGGTATACACATACATGTCCAGAGAGGTAATACCGGTATACACATACACGCCCAGAGAGGTAATACCGGTATACACATACATGTCCAGAGAGGTAATACCGGTATACACATACACGTCCAGAGAGGTAATACCGGTATACACATACATGTCCAGAGAGGTAATACCGGTATACACATACACATCCAGAGAGGTAATACCGGTATACACATACACGCCCAGAGAGGTAATACCGGTATACACATACACGCCCAGAGAGGTAATACCGGTATACACATACACACCCAGAGAGGTAATACCGGTATACACATACATGTCCGGAGAAGTCATACCGGTATACACATACACGCCCAGAGAGGTAATACCGGTATACACATACACGCCCAGAGAGGTAATACCGGTATACACATACACGCCCAGAGAGGTAATACCGGTATACACATACACGCCCAGAGAGGTAATACCGGTATACACATACACACCCAGAGAGGTAATACCGGTATACACATACATGTCCGGAGAAGTCATACCGGTATACACATACACGCCCAGAGAGGTAATACCGGTACACACATACACGCCCAGAGAGGTAATACCGGTATACACATACACACCCAGAGAGGTAATACCGGTATACACATACACGCCCAGAGAGGTAATACCGGTATACACATACACGCCCAGAGAGGTAATACCGGTATACACATACACATCCAGAGAGGTAATACCGGTATACACATACACGCCCAGAGAGGTAATACCGGTATACACATACACGCCCAGAGAGGTAATACCGGTATACACATACACACCCAGAGAGGTAATACCGGTATACACAGACACGCCCAGAGAGGTAATACCGGTATATACATACACGCCCAGAGAGGTAATACCGGTATACACATACATGTCCGGAGAAGTCATACCGGTATACACATACAGAGAGGTAATACCGGTATACACATACACGCCCAGAGAGGTAATACCGGTATACACCTACACGCCCAGAGACGTAATACCGGTATACACATACACGCCCAGAGAGGTAATACCGGTATACACATACACGCCCAGAGAGGTAATACCGGTATACACATACACGCCCAGAGAGGTAATACCGGTATACACATACACGCCCAGAGAGGTAATACCGGTATACACATACACGCCCAGAGAGGTAATACCGGTATACACATACACGCCCAGAGAGGTAATACCGGTATACACATACACACCCAGAGAGGTAATACCAGTATACACATACATGCCCAGAGAGGTAATACCGGTATACACATACACGCCCAGAGAGGTAATACCGGTATACACATACAGTATTACTGCTCATGTTTTTACTGGACAGGGGCCAAATACAGGACAGTCCGTTTCAGTACCAGACACCTGCCGACCCTACGCTACGACGTAGTGACCAGTCCGATCCCGATGCCAAGTTGTGCAGGATCCGTCACGTCCAGGGTCGGTGCAAGTGTGTTAGGTGTCCCAGGCGAGCCTACAGCCTGATACCGATTGTACATTCTCACTGTACTTGGGGCATCTTCTCCTCGTGACGGAGCAACATCACACGGTGCTGCGTTGCCACGACAACACGGCTCCGCCTTGCCATGACAACGCGATGTCACATGATTTTAAGCTTAAAGCTGCAGTTCAGGCAATATCCTGCATGTGTGTTTTTTTTTAAAATAAATCAGTTCTGTGGTAAGAAAACATACTTTTAGCATTTTCTGTTTTAAAAAAAACAACAACTTTGAAAGACCAATTTTCTTGTATTCTATTTTAACAAGCGTGTTTGTTCCTATAGCAACCATTTACATACCCCATATTTAAAGATGTCGCCAAACTTCGCCGATCAATAGAGGGAGAACGAATTGACCGGCAGCTATGCAGTTCTTCAGGTAAGTAGAGATTGCCCACATGAAACTATTGAAGTTGAAAAAAAATAATAATAAACAAAAAACGGGAGCTTGAACTGCAGCTTTAAGCTGGGATTTCCCTTTCAACGCTTCAGGAGCAAGGCAACTGTAGCAGTAATGTCAGTTCAATAGAATTCATATACTGCCTTTGCTGGAAATCACTGACCTACAGAAAAGTCAGAGGGTTCGTGAGGAGTCACCAAGGGGGTTCGGCCAAAAATATGTAATAGCAGCATAGTGGGTTTCTGAGCCCATGCGGGGACTGTGCTCTTAGTAAGGCCAGAAACGGCACCTTAGCGTGGGGGATATATCTGTCAATTACAGCAGGAGCTTCCAATGTTGCTCCCCACAATGCATTGCATCCACAGCAGCAAGGCATTGTGGGGCGTGAGTTTGGAAGCACCCGCAGTGACAGCTATATTACCCCCCCCCCCCAATGCTGCTTTCAAATACTGAGGTGCAGTTTGGGGCCTAATTAAGCGTGTTCAGCCCACGAGCTCAGGCATCATACTGCCTGGGATCTGTCACACAGGTTTTTGTTAGCAATGAGTAGGCCGTAAGGTTTATTAGTGAGAGGTTTGCAGAACAAATATTTTCTGCTTGGGAGTGCGCAGTGTAAAAAAAGTTTGGTAACCGCTGCTCTGGGTCATATAGCATTTGACCGTCCAGTATGGAAAGCATCCTTCAGAAATACTATCTCCCAGCTTCACTGCAAACAGCACTTGTGTAACTAAACATGTGTCTTGTTTCCCACGGTCATTCTGCTTGCTGTGTAGAGGTGGAAAAATATACACGCTGCTATCTTTCTGTAGCTAAACACTTCCAGGAAACGTTACTATCGGCTTCACGGCTGCCATTTTCTTGGGACAACAGAATCGTGAGATTTCCAATGTTGTGCCTCATTTTACTGTGCATTTCCTTACCACAAATTGTCTCTGGAGTTTTGGAGCTAAGCTGAAGCAGCTCGGCTAAATGTAACCCTTCAGCTGCCAGAAAGGCCACCAATGCATTGGCAGTGGAGTTAGTGGTGAAGTGACTATTTATAGCAGCTGCTAATATCAGCACCTATTGCTCTCTCTCTCCAATGCACAAATTCACTTGTTACAGATGCAGTAAATGCACGTTGACACACACACACACACACACACACACACACACACACACACACACACACACACACACACACACACACACACACACACACACACACACACACACACACACACACACACACACACACTGTCTGAATACAGACACAATGATATACACAGATCAGTGCATGCACACTAGTATGTGTATAAATATACACACAGACACACAGGTCCTAATATACTGCGGACATTGTGATATTGACTCACCCTCGTCTCGAGCTGGACCTTTCCACTTCTTGGGAGAAATTAACCGTCACGGCTTTATTTATTACAACAGATAAATATCACATATTTATCCCCAACTAGGGCCCCAGCCAGATTGCTCCGCTCACACTTACCGGAGCCCTCAGCCCGGGCTCATCTAGCCATTCAGTACCTCAGTCCGAATAGCACAGAGCTCCCACCGGAAGGTCACTACCACTCCAACCAAGCCTAGTCTGGCATGATACCGCCTTCCACAAATTCCATCTGGAAGGTCACCACCATTCTGGGCCGCCCAAACCTGGAATGGTACCGCCTTCCCCACTCAAATACATCTGAGGTCTGTGACCTCTCTCCAGGAGCCGATACTGGCTGCTTCCCCCTCCTAGAGTATCATTACTCCCGCCAACACATACCTCAAGCTGCGGCAAAAAACAGACCAGAATCACGATCTTTCTTTCCAATGCCGACATTCCTCATGACTAAAAACAGCGTGGGTGAGTGGGACTTCGCTCCAGTAGATCATAGAAGAAAGAGGAAGATAGGATCCCTAACCCTTGTTCTAAGTACCCCCCCCCCTCCTTCTAGTCTGACATTACGGCTCAGCTTTAAGTCATGCTGACCCTTCCATACAAGTTCAGGGCTGTCTTTCTTGCTTGTAGAGGTACAGCCTCCATGCTGAGCTTCCTACCAGCTGTGAAGCCTCATAACCAGCATCTTTCCTATTACTTCCATATTTAGGATACCCAGCCAGTACCAGCCCTTACCCCGTTTATTATGTTGTAGATAGGCACAGTACCCATGCGATGTGCAGACTGGGTGCGTGAGACTGCAATGTGCCACAATGCCCTGTGCATTTTGTGAAGCTCCCGTGGATACCCCTGAGGAAGTGGACAGTGCAACGCATCCAGTTTGCATGGCGCACCCCGGGATTGCGTCGTTTTCTCTTTTTGATCCTGTGGCAAAGCGGACTCAGTTTCCACACTGACGTGAGTGTTCCGAGTGTGGCCATGCAGCCGAGAGGAGACAGATTATCTTCTCCCCTGGTTAAGGGTGATAACTACCTCTCCGTGAGAGGCTCACATGGAATCCTCACCGGTGCCGAGGGACGCACTGAGTTTTTTCACCTGCAGAATCACCTGATTCCATTCCTACACTTCACAACAACGTGGACAGACATGACTGCCTGACCGGAGAGTAGAGTGTCTTGGACCAACATTGGAGCCACAACTCTCTGGTGATATAAGCGATGAAGATCTACGCGTTTCTCTTTTTTCCCTCAAACCTTAGGTATCCCAGCCAGCCTCTGCACTCTCAGTGGGCACATCCCCCTATACCACAACCCAATAACACGCAACTTCCCCAGACAGTGACGTGCCATCACCACCACCACACTATACAAGACAATTTCCCACAGATCTCCCCGAGAAGCCTCCCCACTGCCAGGGCCACCCGCATACTGTCTTGTGACAAATAAACAGAAACTCTTTATTATACTGCACATACTTACAAGTTAGAAAGCAATGTAGCAAAGCAATGGGGGAAGTCATCAGGATGCTATGTTGCTTAGTGAGAGGCACAGTTTTAGCAACATAAAAATATTGTACAGTGATGCCACTTTATAGAACGTGCAAAGAACTGCTACTAAAGTGTACCATAGCATATCAGGACAGAATGAAGGACCGCAAAATGCACAGCCTGAAGGAGAGAAGGGAGGAGAGGCTAACATAGAAACTTTTAAATACTGTACATAGAGGGTTGGAACAAAGTACAGGAAGGAAGCATATTTCAGGGGGAGATACGTGCTAGAACTAGAGCGGACGCTCCGAAGCTGGAGTGTGGTGGGCTCAGAGGAAATGGGAGGAGCTTCTTCTGGATCCATGCAGTAGCCTCCCAACCGGGGTGGTGACAGCTCACACAGAACGGGATCGCCTAAATGCTTGGGATACCCTAAATATTGTATAAAAGAAAGCCAAGGGTCAAATGCAGTTTGACGTTTTACAGTAGATAGGAATCTGGGACGGCTTGGCTGGCCGAAAGGGTTCTTATGTTCCTTTAAAGCGGCGACCCAAGCTCTTTTTTAGGGGGTGCCGGCAGCCGCTCTCCTCGGCTATCAGGGATCTCGTGACGACCGCTGTTCAAAGCTCGCACTCCGCGTGGGCCAATAGGAAGCTGTGACATCATCAGGTTCAGCTTCCTTTTGGCCCATGTGACCTGGGAGCTTTAAACTTTAAAGCCCAGCTGGCTCAGCGGCTGCCGGCAGCCCCTACGGAGGTAAGTATCTCTTGAAGCAGGGGGTCTCCAGAGCGGAAATTAATGGGGTTCAGCTTCGGAAACCCCCTGCTTCAATCCTGGCTAAAACAAAATCATTTAAAATAGTAAAAAAAAAAAGTAGCTTGGATTACTCCTTTAAATTCTATGTTTCTGTGTAATATGCTGAGTGAATAAGGA
The DNA here is from genome assembly GCF_040206685.1 of Ascaphus truei. NCBI lineage: Eukaryota > Metazoa > Chordata > Amphibia > Anura > Ascaphidae > Ascaphus > Ascaphus truei. Next base: position 7,405,541 of record NC_134504.1, read on the forward strand.
TTTTCGGATGATCACAGATTGACCGCTTCGGAGTATATTGAATTATTCCTTATATTCAGTAAGGGGATACGTGCGTAATGTTTGGCGGAACAAAAATCTAAAGCAAAAAAATACGCCGCAAAAGGCAGAAAATGTTAAAAGTTTATTAAACATTAAGAATAAACAAAAGGGAATAATTGGGGCTGACAAGAGGCTGCAATCCTTTTCATGAGTACATACAATAAACATTGATCTCTTTATTTAACGTATTATCTTGCAGTGTTGCAAGAAACACACGGGGCTGATCTCTTGTGAGATTGTATTGGCAATGTTTCATCATCGGAAATCAACATTTTTCTAAATAAAATATTGTACAAATACGATGAACAGCCCCTCCCCGTCTATTCAGTCCAACTTAATTGCATTTCCATAAAAAAAAATAAGGTGTACAGTATATTCATTAAGTTCCCAATATAGGCTTATTGACTTGCAGAATTTATGACAAAAAATGCTGTTAGTGTCTAGGTTATTAAAAAATTTTTTTTTATATATATATATATATATATTATTTTCTTCAATGAAGTATCTTATATTGAGCCCAGGAAGTTAGAAGAGAAGTTTATACCTCAGACCTGGCAGAGGGGTTGCTATTAAACGTAAGAATAGGCAAGTTCTTAAAGCGAGTTCTTCCGCAGTGTAGAACTGTAGTGGTTCTCAACAAGAAACTCTGGTTCCAGAAATGTTTCTTTTATTATTTAGGTGCCTTTTTATTTGACTGCTAAGCAGCTTCCTGTTGGTTAGGAAGTCAAGCACAAGGCTTGCTTTAACTTCCTGTTGGTTAGGAAGTTAAGCACACTGCGTGCTTTAACTTCCTGTGGGTTAGGAAGTCAAGCACACTGCGTGCTTTAACTTCCTGTGGGTTAGGAAGTCAAGCACACTGCTTGCTTTAACTTCCTGTTGGTTAGGAAGTCAAGCACACGGCTTGCTTTAACTTCCTGTGGGTTAGGAAGTCAAGCACACTGCGTGCTTTAACTTCCTGTGGGTTAGGAAGTCAAGCACACTGCTTGCTTTAACTTCCTGTTGGTTAGGAAGTCAAGCACACGGCTTGCTTTAACTTCCTGTTGGCAGCAGTTTTACTGGAAATGATCAGAAGTGCCAAGTTTGAGTTAAAAATCTCAAGAACTAGAAGTCTGCCCAATGTAACAAATTATAACAAAATCTATCAAACAGAGAGGGGTTGTTGCTTTAAGTCCCCACAAATGTTAAGCTGACACACAGGGGGGGAACTAGGAGTAAATTGACAAACAAATGCAAAGGGTCTTATTCAATATAGTCCAAAGCGGCCATTTAGGAAACCCTCCCCATCTTCCCGCCACTGGCGTTAATAAGGGATTTTGCCCGAAACGTTTGAATTACCCTCTACAAGACAATATGATCAAAATGCATAATCCGTTAACCATGACATGTGTGAGCTTAATAAATAGACCTCAGAAAGTTCGACCCGACACAACAGAGACATTTATTACACACCACATAAGGCACCAGGACAGACTTAGAATAGCAGCAAGTCTTTGTAAATGGGAGCTGCTCTACACCTCTTTCCAAATTCCAACCGTACAGTGCAAAGATTACGTAACCAAGGAACGGCAAGAGGAAATGTACCATGGTGGGTCCACATTGCATTAAGTAGATAGTAAAAATGTCAGTTTTCTTTCGTGCGAATGGATCAAGATGCGAGTTTATGCCAACCTTCATCCCATTGTGTCAGTCCGTGATTTGGAGAGTGGTTATAGAAGGAGTGACTCAAAAGGTAATATTATAACACGTACAAATTTGCGTACGCAACAGCCTCTGTTTTCATTCTTCAACTAGATCCTCCAGGTATAAAGTGGCATTCACTCCTGTGCCGAAGAGAGATCAGCGTCTAATGTAGGAACTCAGATCAATGGGACAATGTTGGCGCATGCACAAAAGGACAAAATCTCATTCTGCCTACCTCTTCCTCTAGTCTTGATAATATCCCCTGCTTCATTTAAACGGCGTTGGTCATAGTCACCTGTCAAATGCTTCTTCAGATCTAGGAGGCTGAGATCTAGAATATATTCTAGTCTGTTTTTCCGCCACGTCATTGGATACTGTACTTGAGAATTTCTAAAATGTTCCTACGAGATTGTCCTAAGCATTGCACATTAAAGTGTTCACTACATCGCCCCTAGACAGACACTAACCCCCCCTTTAAAAGTTTATATATAAAGACCTGAATTGGTGGTTTGTTTTTTTATTTACCCGTTACCAATTTTGATACCAAACTCTGTTGTTCTTTAGAAATTGCTGACGCTTGCGTTTTTTTGTTACTGTATATACAAAAATTCATGACCCCCTACTTTGCTTAGTTAAACGGAATAGAAAACGTGGTCTGAAATGTAGCTTCCAATTCTTGGCGTAACCCCCTGATTGCCGGGGGGGGGGGGGGGGGGCCCTACCAGGCATTCTAAAGCAATGCGTTACTGCCCCCCTCTGGTCGGCAAAGGGGTTAACATAGATTCCCAGAAGTGATTTAGGATATTATTTGAGAAGGAGAAACTTGGTTAGCAGCCCAAAATAAAGCCCAAGACAATCCGACTTAAAAGGTGGATTTCCGCTCAGGTTTTTTGCTGCATTAGGGGGAAAGCAGAAGACCGTTGACCCATCTGGTGAAGCTGGCTTTCTGGCACTCAAACGGTTAAACTATGGTTATTTCACCGGCTCCCTCCTCAGAGAGAGAGGCGTTACTTAACATGTGATAAGACCCACAAAAGTAAATCTACACGTGCCTGCCGCTAATCTCCCTCTTTGCCTTCATCTAAAATGCTTCGGAAATATTCCTGTGTATCTGCTTTGGCTCTAAAAATGTAGACCCCCAAGGGGTTAACTTGAAAGCAGAATAACGCTCAGACAATCCCAACACATGGGTCATTGGTCTAGCCAATTAAGTTTAGAAATCAGTCCATGTAATGCATTAGGGATCCAGGTCATTAATATTAAAAGCATTGGGTGTTCAATTATTCAATATTATTGTAATTATTTGGCCAGCAGTGAACACTTTGTACTTGAGCTTTGTAGGTTTAATAAGGTTGCGAACAGACACCATATAATAAAGATAGCACCATTTCATCAAAAAGTGTAAATTCACAATAAATAAGGCGGCATTTCTATATTCAATATCTGATTCATTGCACAGCAAACGTAATACTTTACAGCTGAGCCTGCAAGATTTGGGAGAAGCAATCAAAGTTGTTGGCTGACGTCCGACTTTGTGCTTTCTAAAACATTAAAAACCTCTCGTTAATTCCTAATAGAAAACGGTAATGCATTTATCTGCAATAGCATTATGAAGCATCAGAGAATGCTTTTTCGTTTACGCAAAGTTTAATTGATAGCAGACAAAACATTAATGGATTAAATATATGCTTAAAATATTAAAGATCTCCAAAAATCCATGTATTTTGTACAATATTGGTCTATAATATATATATTTTCCTCTCTGGAGGGTTTTTGTCACTTTTTTTTACCCACCATAACCTTAATAATGTGTGGTGAAGACCTACTCATGTCTCTAACAAGCAGAGCCAGCACAACCAACCTCACACTGATGAGACCCACAAGGTCGAAACAGCTGTCTGTGAGTGGGTTCACTGACTTTGCATCTCATCCCAGGCTATGTTTAAAAGCTGTGTTTAAAGCAGCATGCATTGGCTTAAGGGTTGTCCATTAAATGTGGGCTTGAGACAAAAGGTGGCACAGTGTGCTCATTTGCATGTCATTTCCCAGAATCCCTTGCTGCAATGGAAGCGCTGTGTGCTGGGTGATAATGGTGAAAGGCGGGGTTGCAGACCTATCTAAGACATGCAAATGAGCATACAGTAATATTTCCATTTGCAGCAGAACAGCAAAGAGAGACAGCACTCAGAAGCAAGTCAGCAAAATAATGTATTGAAACAGACACAAAAATCCAACGTTTCGATTCCCAGAGGGATCTTCTTCCTGGGGTTGTGCAGTGAAGCCTATGCCTTACTGTGACTAAATACCCTAAACCATGTGCACCCATCACCTGAAATCAATCACAATGCTAATTAGAGCCATCTGATGTCCCTCCTACTTTCCAAAGCACTGGTGTCGGCCATCTTGGATCAGCTGCCTCTGCAGTCCGTGCTCTGGAGTGTGCAGCAGGTGTGGAATGTGACAACTAATTAAGTGCTGAGTCATCCGTGGCCTAGGCAACCACCACTCCTTCCCAAGCAGCACACAGCACAATACAAGTGCTGCCTGCAGTGTCTGCAAAAACTCTGCCGTCGGCCATCTTAGATCAGCCGTCTCTGTGGTCTGTGCTCTGGAGCGTGCATCAGCTGTGGGAAGCAACAGTTAGTCAGGCGCTGAGTCCTCCGTTGTCAGGGCAACTCTCAATACTATGCATGCAGCACAGTCCAAGTGCAGGAAGCAGTACCTGCTGAAAGACATCCACCAGCACAGCCGGTATAACATATTGTCCACCAGTGAGGTGCAGTGTAGTGTGCATACAGTGAATAAAAAGGAACTCAATGGGGCAGAGCAGTGATTTCCAACCTTTTTTGTTTGGAGGAACCCTTGAAGTATTTCGAAAAATCTCGGGGAACCCCTATCTGGCTGACACATATTAGGTTCCACAGGGGTCAGTCACAACATTTCACACCTCATGAGCCACCTCTATTTCCCACCCTCTACCCCTGTATTTCTCTCCCATCCATCTCACTAACTCTCCCCCCTCCCGCCTCGCATGTATTTATCCCTTGCGTCTCACTCTTACTCCCTCTTTTCCTCACTCACTCCCTCCTGCCCCCCTCTCTTCTCTCACTCGCCCCATACCTTCCGTCAATTACCCCACTCTCTCTCAATCCACCCTACAAAATACATACCAAAAAACCCTACCCCCAGGGCGGGGGGTGGGGGGAGGGGTCTGTGGTCCATAGGAGGAACCCCTGAGACTACTTCAAGGAGCCCTAGGGTTCCACAGAACCCTGGTTGGGAATCACTGGGGTAGAGGGAGGGGGGCTGGTCTCTCTAAAAACTAGAGGCAAAATGGACAGATAGGCAGGTGTGAATACAAAGGGCATCAGTGCCAACACCAGGCACAAGGAACCATAAAGAACCAGAACATAATCAAATGAACACGGAACACTGGTGGGGCACAAGTCAAAGGTCCATAAGGCAAATCCATGTGGGCAATCACAGATAACAACCCAAATTAAGGTCCTCATTCAGCCCCCTTGGTGACATGGTCCCCAAATTATATATAGTCTTAGCTTCTGACTAAGGGGCCTCATAGAGGAAACAGGAAACTTGTCACAAAAAGAGAGTTTATCTAAAATGAGGTGTATCCACCAATATGAATAACAATAAGCAGAATGGAAAAAATCCATTGGCGGTGACATTTTCGACCACTTCTCAGCCAGAAGGACCATTGCTGGCCACTCTGACAGCAACGTGGTTAATAATGAAGCTTGTGAAAAGTATAGATGAAGCGCGTAGGGTTGCCAAGTGGCTTCTCCAAAATACTGGACACAATGGTGAAACACACACCTCCATGCGGTTTGCTACTCTCCTTGGCCCCACCCCCAGGCTCCTGACACCTCCTGATTGACCGCTGGGTAATGCAGCCAATCAGGATGGAGGAAGCTGCCCTGCTTGGGGAAATCCCACGGCACCCCCAAGCCGGTCAGGTCACTATGTCCAGGGAGGTAATACCAAACACATACATGTCCAGTATTACGTCTAATGGTTTGCAGTCCGGTTCCATACTGGACACCTGGAACCCCTAGCAGCACGTAACATTGTTACCCGGGATAACACCTGGTTTCAGTGCAGAATATCACAGTTTCCATAGGATTCAATGACCGCTGTCTGTACAGAATAACATATGCCAGCACATACGATGTTTATATGGGCAGGTTTGATTGGATTAAAGCAGCAATGGGGTTACCATGGTAACATTTAGGTTGCACTGGACTCCGGAGTCCATTTTAACGCCCCGCCACCTAATATTTCAAATGCCTCGATCCCCGAAACGGAAATACGGATGAAAAAGATAAAAACGGCATTGGATAGGGCAAAAATTTCTTAAAGTAAGTACAACAAATGGCAAACAAAAATGGTGATTAGCGTTGCTGCTTTCATTTGTTTTTTATTGCCTCTTTCCTACCTGACGCAGAAGGACCGGGCTCGTTCAGACGAAACTAGAAAAGCGCTCTAGGAATAAAGTTATTATAATATTAAAATGATTATTAGTATAATTATCATACAATCTGATATTTCGGGGTCCGCACTAAACCGGAAAGAAGACCAAAAAAAAGTGAAATATTTGCATTGAAAGGGGGCAGCCCCACAAAGTATTTTAATTATTGTATCGTCTTAGAAAGAAGTAACCTTGTTACTCCGGTCTTAATCTGGTATAAATTATTCAACCCTTATGTCTTTAGCTAATAATTTGTTTAAACTTAACAACAAACGGTAGAAAAGTCTGGGCCAACACTTTGCCTGTAAATGCAAAGGTTTAAAAGTTTCATCACAAACACGATTAGGTAAATATTGCAACAACAAAAAAACACCTCCAATAGCATTTGTATACTACAGAGACACAGGGCCGCCAACAGAGGGAGTCTGCCGGGCTTGGCGCCCCGGGTGGGGGGCCCGGCCGTGCCCATTTCATTTGTCCTGGGCCCCATGATTTCTGTTGGCGGCCCCGCAGAGACATTACACGTTCGAAAGAGCAGTATTTAAGAAAATGCATCCCCATCTCATTTTATAAACAGATGAACCTATTAAACAGACGGCACCACTGCCGTTAGTTACATTTGGTCCTAAGAGGGGCTGTCCCTTTAGAAAAAGATTTCATTCGTTTAGAGGATGCTAATTACATTGATCAATTGTTCACACGATATTTTTTGGGTGTGCTTGGTCAGACTGGGCCTCTAGGTTTTTCTCCAGAAGTGCAGACTACCTGCATTGCAGTAACACCCCACCTAACATCCAGCCTATCGAGAGGTGGAGTCCAGTCCTTGTTTCTTTCAAGTCTCCATTTCCAAGTCCAAGGAAGGGCTACGGAGAACCAGAATGCCGTAGTACTGTGGTTATCAAGGGCCACCAACGGGTCAGGTTTTTAAGGTCTTCCTGCTTCAGCGCAGTTGGCCCAATCAGTGGCTCAGTCAGGGATATCCTTAAAATCTGATCTCTTGGTGGCCCTCGCGGACTGGAGTTGGCCAGCCCTGCAGTAGGCCTCCACGTTTGGACTGGATTCAAATCTGTGACCTGCAATCAATTCTCCGTATACTGTATGTAGTTGTGCAGAGTTTTGTTTATCTTTGTTGCTATTGTCATGGGACTTTTGATAACTATGTAATTGCATCTTTAGATTATTTTCGTATATGCCCAACATAAAGCAGTGTTAGCCAATGGGAAGGTGAGACTTGGGAATTATTACAAGCGTGTATAAACTATAACACATTTGTCCGTTAAAAGGTATCACAATCTGTCATGAAAATGTTCACTCATGTTCAGTATCGTTGTGCCATTTTATATTTCTGAGATACCAAGCCCTGTAAAACCAGGTCCTATGGATGGTTTAAAAAATGACGATCGATGATTACCAAAGAAACCAAAGAAGCCATACAATACTCCATCTTTTAAATCATTTGAAAAAAAAAAAGGATATACTCCAACAACTCAATATGCATTTACATGTATCTCTACATGCATTTTAGGGGATTGGGTGAACTCTTTTGCTGCTAGAGAGGCTCTGAAATGCGTTGGGGACCCGTCTGGCAGCAGAGACTCAATTCCACAACCGCCAGCATCGCCGGACTCGAAACCCCCTCTCTGCTTTGTAATGCAGTTCAGGGTTTCAGACCCATAACTGGTTAAATGAAATGAATGTAAAAAGTGGATCTGATGACGCAGCATCTTGTTTTGATTCAACGGTCAGTAGCACTGCCTCCGCAAAAGTGGAGACTTACATGCGGATTTGAAGTCCATTAGCAGGTAGCATGCCCGAGGGTAGAGAGCAGAGTTATTGCTTTAGGGACGGACAGTGCAAAATGAAACAGAAAACACTCCAGTTTCCTACTGATCATTCTTCTATCTGTTGATAGGAAATGAAATGTAGCAGACACCGGACAATCACAACGTCTAGATCTGAAAACATATCGCTGACAAACTTAATACATACAAAAGAATCTGCAAATGAATATTTCTGCCGTCTTATGCGGGTAATTATTGTGATAACATTTTTCTGATTAGACATTTTTTTTTTTTTTTTAAATAAAATGACATAGCCTCAAAAACGATTGTTTCCTTAGCAGTCAATGTCCGGGGACCCGTAAGAAAAAGATTCGGCGATTCTGGACCGAAAAACCAAAATGTACATTTGAATGGAAAAGTTCTGAATTCAGAGAATGAGGATATATAGAAGTCTGTGTGAGCCGTGATGTTAAGAAGAAGTAGAGATGCCTTCCAATGAGTTAGACGCACACTCCAAACAAGACGGGCCTTTACAAAGGTTTCATGTCAATGGGAATATGGTGAAGATAATTCCAAAGCCAATCAGAAGCACTAGAAAAAGCTTTAGCTACAGTAGTTTCAAATATTATGTGCAGACGTGCAGACGTAGCAGACATTATTATTAACCACAACTGTGTTGTTACCACAACGGTTATCGTACTGCTGTTGATAAACAATAATAACGTGCGTTATTCTGCTTTAGCCGGGGTAATAATTTATATCTGCTACATCTGTACACACACACAACCGAAAAAACATAAGAGAATGCAAGTCTGTTTGTTTCTGCTTCCGGTAAAGTGCTGATGGCAGAATTAGGTTGGGTTGTGTTTAGCGCCACGCAGCGGGAACGAGGGTGTCCATCCAACTCCGAGGCCGACGCGCGGTTTACAGGTGGCCGTTTCGAGCTTCGTACTTTGCCACTACGGTCTTGCACTTGCCGAGCTCTTTCCGCAAGTCGGCCACTTCCAGCCGCAGGGCGGAGTTCTCCTTCTCGAGGAACGCGGCTCGGATCGCGATCTGGTTCTCCTTCAGCCTCCGGGCGTCTCGGGATCGCTTGGCAGCCATGTTGTTCTTCTTGCGCCTTGTCCAGTATTTTTCATCCTGCTCATTTGTTCGAAGACAAGAGGGAACAGGATATTAGATTGCAGAAGACAGGATAATCGTAGGGGTGCAGCAATCCTTCTGAGGGCCCAACATGGCACCCTGTCTCTCTTGGTGGGTCAGTAAACCTCCCATATGTCGCTCAAGCACCTCTATACATATCAGTCACGGAGCTCCAATTCACTGCATTCCAATCATCACCAGTTACAGCTTGTAAGTCACTCCCCCAGCAGGTCTGCCTCGTGCATGCACTAACATGGAGGTTGTTTGGGGTAGTTACTGACCATTCTTGAGTTGATGTTTGGAGTGCAGATCAATGGTCAGCCCGCATGGGGGAGATCGAGATAAGAAGGAGACTGATCCAATAATGTTATTGTTATATCTATGTTTGTGTTTGTATGGCTTTGTGTATGTATCTACACATTAATTTGCATATGTACAGTATCTGTGTATGGCTGTGTGTGTGCATTTGTGTATGGCTATGTGAGTGTGTAACTTTGTATGTGTTTTCCTGTGGATGTATTTATAGATGTGTGTCTGTGTATGTAGGTATGTAACGATGTACAATATGGCACCTGGGACGAGTGACCGCTCTTATTGCAAGTACATGGCCAGGATCTTCCCCTACCAATAGGCATCAGGACCCCTCCCATGTTACACATGGTCAGGAGATGCTTGAAACTGCACAAGGGCCATTTGTGTGACTCTGTGCTGTTCCCAGAACGGCACTAAAAAGGTTCATTTACATTCGTTATGCAGGACACAGTAATGATTTTACCAAAGAGTTATGTACTGATGAATATGAAGAACAATATACTCTGCGGGTTAAAATAAAGTCTGACCCTATTGTAGCCCCTAATGTTCCATCTAGTTAACTTACCACAAAACCGGCTTTAAAGCAATTCATTACTGTGTCACCTGATCCACATTCATCTTTATTTTAACAAATTGCAATGGCAAATCCTTTAATCCAGTCTTGACGAGCCAAGGCTGGAATCATGTGCACTGCAGAGGTGATTGACTGTCTTAAGCTCCTTACCCTTTCCATAGAATCAAACAGCCAAGCTTCCTGCTGCAATGGAACAGCGAGCCAGGATTAGGCGTTCTGATAAGTGACCAGAGCGACTGATGTGATTAACTGGAAGAAAGCACCAGCAGAGACACTGTTCTCTGTGGTAAAGGTACGGTTACCCCACTCAACCCATTTCAGCAGGAATGTAATATTCACTGAGGTGTATGTATCCAAGCAATGTTGGCCATAAGCTGATGCTAAAAAGGCTTTTCCATTCTGCATCTCTTAGGGCAGGGGTCTCCAAACTCAATCCTCTTGAGCCGCCAACAGGACGGCTTTAATGGATATCCCTGTTTCAGTCAAAGACTGAGCCACTGATTGAGCCAGCTGTGCTGAAACAGGGATATCCATAAAAGCTGGCCTGTTGGCGGCTCTTGAGGACTGAGTTTGGAGACCCCTGTCTTAGGGCCTTATTCTATGTTGTCCGAAGCGGCCGTTGGCCCAGTTTTTGGCGGAAAAATCCCATATGAAGTCAACAGGGATTTTTGGCCCAAAACGTCCTCGACAGCCACCTGGGACTATATGGAATTGGCCGCTTAGCATCAAAGTGTATAGATAATGAGAACCTAGCTTGCCCCATGTGGATCAGCTTCCAATATGGGAAGCATTAAAAGAATTAGCGAGGTGTTAGGGCGATGTCCCCTGACAAGCATATTATAATAGGACATATTAACTTCGGCCTTTCTCTCTACCAGTCCTCAAGGGCCACCGACAGGTTAGGATTTAAGGATATCCCTGTTTCAGCACAGGTGGCTCAACTGTTGACTCAGCCACTGATTGGGGCCACCTGTGCTGACGCAGGGATATCCTGAAACCCTGACCTATGGTGGCCCTTGAGGACTGGAGTCGGCCACCAGTGGTCCATACTCCAATTTAGTTCCCCTTTTCTTGAACCCAGAAAACTCGGCCTGATCTAAGTAGACCTCTCTTGAGGTCAACTATAAGCCCCTTAAATGTGCCACTTTAGGAGGTAGACGCTAACACGTGTGGTTTGCTCTCGCAGAATCCTCTGCTTGTTCCATCCTTGCGGTGTATTAGCTCTTCCTCACAAGTGAAGACCTTACCATCTACCTCCTATGTTATTCTAGGCAAAGCTGCCGGGGTATTCAACAGTAGTTAGCTTTAGAATGGATACACATGATACATCTGAGTCATGTCACAGAGGTCAAAATATGTCAACATTTAACATGAGTTACATTTAATTAAAACTTGATGAAGCAAATGGGGTAAGGTTTCTCAATCCACTAATCTTCGGGGAGCAGGGTGGAAACATGGTTTGAAAATGATCTGAACTTGAGTCCAATCTTGCATGACCCATCGGTCAGAGCAGCAGTAATGTGTACTTCTATTGATTGGTATCGTATGTGTGGTTTAGTTTTACTTCAATGATACCACAGGGTTAGATGTAAGGAACCGAAATAAAGGTTCTAATAAGAAATAGCTTCCCACTGCCAGGGGGGATCCTGGACACTGTTTCCAAATTACCTTGAGATCGTCTGGGATGAAGATCTTGCGAGCCTTCTTTATCATGGGCTGAGGCTTGAGTTCTTCCTCTGAGAACTTGCGCTTCCGTGGGTCAAACATCTCCTGGCCTGGGATGCTGGAGAGAGCAAGGTCTGCGGGGTCCGGTTCATATCCCACCGCCACCTGGATGGATTCTGGATCTATTGGACTTGGAGTGTTCCGGTTAGAAGGCAAAATCTGGCCTGAAAGACATATATAATTGGTCAGTTTCAGATACTTGTTTTATGTCATTCAGTTTGGAAGAGGGAAGGGAGAGAGGGGTCATGATACAGTAGGAACTTCCAAATACATCAAGAGTACCAATAAGGTAGATGGAAAAGACAACTTTCACAGAGCTAGTGTTAGACCAAGAGGTAACGCTTTAAAGCTGAAAGGTGCTAGACTGAGGGGAAATATACGTACGGACGTTCTTTTTCACGGAAAGTGTGGTGGATTCATGGCATAGCCTACCAACAGAGGTGGTAATCTAGTGTAATAAGGAAGTTCCAAAATTCTTTGGATAGACAGAAGACCTGAATATACAAGAAAGCCGAAGATCAAACAGGGGTATAAGTTTCACAACAGATAGGGTAGACTGGGCAGGCGGAGGGGTTCTCATCTGTTGTCAATCTCTGTGTTTCTACGGCAGTGACGTTTCCAAGGTTTTTTTTAACTTAGGGTGGAAGCTGTGATCCTTCATTGCTTGGGGGCTGCCAGGCAGCATAGTCTAAATCAGCTGTGCGCAAACTGGGACGCGAGACTTTACTGGGGGGGGGCGGCGTGGGCCACGCGGCGGTTACAGAGGCCCCGAGCTAAGAGCGCGAGGCCTCTGTAAATTTACTTACCGGCTTCTTGACCATGCGTCTCCATGCCAACGCGGCGTCAAATGATGCCCGTTACATGGAGACACGACGTCAAATGACGCCGAGGGTCACATGACCCACACAGCGTCATTTGACGCATCATTAGAGGCGAGGGGGGGGGGGGGGGCGCGACCGAGGAGGCAGCAGGTAAGGGGGGCGCAGGGAGTTTGTGCACCGCTGGTCTAATTATAGCCACCCACATTTCTTTCACATCTCTATCCCTAGAATGATAACTATTCCAAGAATTGCATACCCTGTATTTCCATAACTAGTGCCAAGTTCGTGAAGAGCAAAACGAGGCACTTCTACACAACTGAGAAAAAAAATGCAGAAACACTTGACATTTTATTTAAAAAGGAAAAGCCTACACAGACAAAAGTCGGGGCCATTTGCAGCAAATTATGCGATCAGGTTTGCGTAATGGGAAATACTGGCGAAAATAACAAAGGAAATGTAAGAGAAAGAGAAACATTTTGCTTGACTCGTGTAAAAGCCGACCCGACACAGCTACTGCGCAAAGAAATACTCTCATAAAAGTCACTTAGCACGAATGAGAATAAAAAGCTCTCTCTAAAAAAAAAAAGGATCGCAATGACCTTGCCTTTCACTGTATGTTCCATGAGTTAGCAGGTTAGACATTAAAAGGAAAAGTATAACTGTTTTGTTACTCAAGGATACAGCACGAGCATGTAAAGTGCACGGTTACATAGGCGGAGCTATTTTTCGACAAGTAACTATGGAATGTGTGGGGGCTGCTGAACCTTTCGCTGCCAATGGGGGTCTGCCGAACTACAGCGGTGAAAGGGTTAACCTCATGCATTATCAGCTGGGGGGGGGGGGCTACAAAATCTGGACTGGATTGCTATCACATTGTTGACCTGGAGATATCTGGCAAGTGTGTGGGTCCGAGGTTTAAAATTAAGTATGTAGGTGACACAACTGTATCTATCTACACCGAACCTACAGTATTTCTCTTGATCTTTATAGTGCCACGGGTCTGGCAGCTCCAGACTGCCACTGGTTTCCCGGCACCTCTGTATCATGTCATCACTCCTGCATCAAACCCCAGAGGGAGCGCCAATTCTGTTTTGACTGAACTGGCCGCTTCAATTACCCCCCTAAAAAAATGGACGTTTAACCATGAGGTACCTGGTACATCATAAGATCCATGACGTACTGGGAACATCGTAAGAGCCATGAAAAACTAGATACATCATAAGGGCCATGACATACTAGGTAAATCCTAATAAGGGCCATGATGTATTAGGTACATCATAAAGGGTATGACGTGCTAGGTATCGTACAACATAAGGGCCATGACATACAAAGCAAATCATAAGGGCCATAACGTACTAGGTACATCATAAGGGCCATAACGTACTAGGTACATCATAAGGGCCATAACGTACTAGGTACATCATAAGGGCCATAACGTACTAGGTACGTCATAAGGGCCATAACGTACTAGGTACATCATAAGGGCCATAACGTACTAGGTACGTCATAAGGGCCATAACATACGTCAATAGGGCACGGTAAAAGGTTAATGCATCTATCTGTTCTGTTGTTCAGGAGTGCTCAAATTGTATCCCACCACGGATTAGCCGTTTCCATCCAGCCACTGATTTTCGTGGATCAGTCTCAAAAAAGGCAGGTTCATTTTTTATTTTTTTTGGATCTACACTGGCGACACACTTTATTCGAGCTCGGCTAGTCCCACGAATTCGGGTATACTCGGGTGTATTGAGGTTTGTGACTGTTTTCTGCCCGAGTGCATTGGGTTATTTTCCAGGCAGGGATTGAAGCATTTTATTCCCGCTGGCTGCAATACTGCACAGTATATATATATATATATATACTGCATTACAATTCATGAATTTATGCCATCTGGTGGACACGCGAAGCATTGCAGCCTATTAAATCCTAATCATTATCATTTAACAGATCAGCCGCCCGTCAGCCAGGCATGAACCATGGCTGGGAAAGCAAACGCAACGGGGCTTGTCAGAGGTGAGGAGCGGCGCATTCCAGGTATCTGCCAGGTACATACTGGGTATTTGCTCGAATAAAGTGTGTCGCAGCAGTATCACAAAAAAATCCACCCGACAGATTCCAGATTCTGTCGGCGGATTCCAAATCCCTGCTACATGGCTTTTGGAGGAGTGGGGTAGAGTAGAGTAGGGTCTCTTTGCCTACTTCAGCAAAAGCCATATTTCAGGGATTCGGAATGCGATGAATTCCCGATTTCTAAGAATCCGGACGGAATCGGATGTTGGTTTCCGAGATATCCAGGCCGACTTTTTTTTCAGAGTCCAATCGACCTTGGAATGTGCGGGTCGGATGTTGGTAAAAAAACCAGTGCAGAAAATCCACGCAATGGTGCCCGACAGTTTCGACCCATCTTTAAGATTAAGGGCCTTAGTTGCTGTTTTACAAAGCAACACCAGTAGAGGGCGCCATTGAGGTGCACTGATGCCAAGACAGCAACAAGCTACATTTAATTCAACATAACTTGTCATATGACAGCTGAAAAGCTTGATTAGGAAGCCCTTTATTCTTGAGGCAGCAATCAAAAGGTGGAGTCGGATGCACTTTAGGGAAGAAAACTATATAAGGGTAGAGAAACCAGACTGATTAAAGTGCAGCCCAAGTGTCTGATTGGCATTAAAGGCTCTGAAATGTGCCAGCTACAGAAATAGCTTTGATGAACTCACATGGTTTCTTAAGAATTTGTTTTAACCTCTTCTGTACCAGGCTGCCAAGAAACCTCGTGCCAGTGCAACGAGTTGAAGAGCGTCCTGCCAGCGAAGTGGTTCACAGCCCGAGTAACGGTGTACTGCAGGTATACTTCATTTAGTGGCATTCCGTTTTTTTGCGCTGACCACTTACAGATGTACGCACTTAAAAAGGTAAAGAAATCCCCGCTAACCAGGAGCGCTCATCCTAAAGTGTGATGAGATAGTGTAAAAGGAACAGGGGTAGTATTAAAATATGGAGAAGGTGAGCCAAGCACACCAAACAATAGCAAAAAAAAAAGGGAATTTAATGACTAAAGAGTCAGAGTTCCATCCAACGTTTCGATGCACATGCACCTTCATCAGGGGTCCATGGAATGATGACGGTGTATGTACACCAAAACGTTGGATGCTACTCTGACTATTTAGTCATGAAATGACCTTTTTTTTGGCTATACTTTGATTTTTCCTATTGTTTGGGGTGCTTGGTCCCCTTCTACATATTGCTATTCCTGGACTAGGATTTTTTTTTTTTTGCCTTTAGCACCCCCTGCCCTTTCAGTTTTCTTCACCTTTGACCCCTGCGTTTAGGGGCACCACACGCTGCTTTACCCGAGCCTGCCCCTCTTTTTTTTTTTTACGTTAGTATTAATATATCAAATAATTTTTATTAGAGCTGTGCTCAAAGAATAAAATATCGGGCAGTTGATACACGACGCAAAAAAAATCAAAAAACGGGTATGGGTTAATGCCCAGAGAAGACTTTCATAAAGCCTTCTTAATTGCAAGCGAATATTTATAAAATTCGCTTGCAATTAAGATGGCTTTTTGAAAGATGAAGGCTGTCCCCTCTCCCCTCTCCCCTGGTTTGAGATACTGTAGTGAGGAAAAAAAATGTCAGTTGATTACAACCAATTTGGCCTTTTGCACTTTCGGAGCTTCTAGAACACGGCGCGTTTGCAAAAAAATGCGATTTTGCTAATGCTGCCCGGATTTGCACTGCCAGAATGAAAACGCTTCTTAAAAAAAAAAAAAAAAAGCAGGTTGAACATGTGAAAATGGCTTACAGAATAGCAAAACATGCAAATGCGCGTCAAAAGTGCACTTTACAAGCGATTTGTCACAATTCGGAGCTACTAGAATAGGCCCCTAACTATTTGCGGTGCCAGCTGATTATCGCTGTGGGGGGGGGGGGGGGGGGGTGTCTGATTTGTACGCATTGGGCCGTCCCCAGCGCGACCGAAGCTGCACTACCTCCAGAGCTGCGGCTTACAGCTTTTTCAGACTGTAAGTCTGGCTACATCGTTATTTATACATTTATAAATAATAGTTTCTGGTCTTTTAAAGAAAAATAAAAAATAAAAATGCCCATTGTGTGATTTTCTAAAAACCCGTTAACAACGGTAGCTCTGCTCACTGCCGCCCTGGAAAAATGCTTTTTTTTTTGTTGTTTAAGGACAAAAACCTTGACAAGCTTTCAGCAGCTAACCTTCTCCCTTCATCAGGTCTGAGATAACGAGGAAACGCTGAATGCCCTCTACGTGTTTGTTGGTAAAAAAAAACCACATTGAAGAATAACCATTAAAAACGCTTCATGAACAATGCGCTTGTTCTAGTTATGAAGTCAGTGCTGTTCGAACAACGATACCAGTAACAAAGTAATTCCTCCTAGCACTAAAGTTTACTAATGGCAGTGACAAGTTTGAGGGGTAACATATGGGTGGCTCATAACTTTTTACCAAACTCTGACACCTATAAATATTTGAAAATCATTTTCTACTGAGCTGAGACTTGGGAGCGGTTTAATACCTGGATGCTCCTTTTTGTCTGATGCCTGTGTCCAACAAGGGTTTGCACGGGCAGAGCCCCCCCCATCCTGCCCTCTCCTTATCTTTATTGGTGGTGTGATAAGGACAGGTTGGGCTAACTGAGTCAGTGAAACGCATCAAAGATCCCGCAGTCCTATTTCTTGCACATACACGCAGCGGGCAACACTGATTATCGCCTCTGCTCCTCATACAACCCATTGTAATATCCACGTGTACATCAATGCAATACCCTCACGCATTACTGGATCGTGTTTAGCCTAGAAGCGGAGCATGGAAAAGTTACCATTTCCGCTACACTATACCGCTTTACACCACATCATTAAATGTTTTTCTTTTTAACTCGATGCCTTAAATGTTCTCAGACACAGGTAGTTATCAGAAAGCAGAGCAGCGAGATAGAATTACATAGGGGTTTTCGTCGCACAGGTGCGCTTTGCAACTACACAGCCCAATGTATTCTTTTGACGTCCTACAGGTGCAGTAATGGCCAAAATCAACTTGGTACCAAACACATATGAAATATTGACTGGACTTTAAGACTACATTCCAAGAAACTCAAAATGTACTTTGCTTATGTAGAAATGTTTTCAGTTTTAAGGTTGGAGACACAGTATCAGAAACACTACATGGTTAATTCCACTCCCATAATCCCCTGCTTGTCTCATTGAAGTCAATGGGCTATAATGTGTATTCCAGCGCTGAAGGTGTCTTTTGCTAGAAGACTTCTCAGTAAATATGGGCCAGAGCTCAAAACTACTGTAGTTCCTTAGCTTGTTGACATTCGGTGGAGGTTAACTCCAATTCAAGGATCTGAAACTGTCTACTTCCTGCCAAATCTGCGTCTGTTCCTTATAAAGTAAAGAGAAGCTTAACATTTCAACACACGGAGGCTGCTCGGATCTAACAGCTTTGGCTCGATCGACAGGAAGGACCTTGCTGTTCCAGCATTCCCAACCTCTGATTAACGTACGTGAAGCTCGATAGGTGGAAATGCCTATTCTGTGGGAAAGGGAGACGGGGAGCGTAACGCTATTGTAAAAACCATTCAAGAATTCATATATTGGGATTGTAAACTTCACTGTGTATATCAAGCCAAATAAATACCTGAATATGTTATTGTAAGAACATGACCCAAGGATTTACATCTAATAGGACCAACATTTAGGAGATTTGGGAGTTCAGTAGTTCAGTGTCTATTATGCATTTTCAACTTGGTTATGTCAGTGTTTTAATGGTTATGGTTACAAGATTCCCATTTTCTGTGTATAACGCCATTTATATTGGATACTCAATGCTCTTTTGACATTTTCATTTTGCTTAAAAGACGCAGATGCCAGAGGAAAAAAACATTAGCCACGTTGCCGAACCTCCATGTATTTGGATATTTACAGCAAGCGTTGTTAAAATGTCTTGACTGTATTAATACCCATCACACCTCTACCGGATTTGTTAATCCACTTACCATTTGGGGAAAGTACTTCCTCTCATTTGCGCGGGACCTTCCACCCTACAGCGTCAGTGCAAACACCCCTAGTTCTAGCGTTGCTAATTTCTAAACAGTTCTTCCATCCCGTACCTTGTTGATACTCTACAACCATTTGTAAGTTGCCATCGTACCCGCCTCCTTTCTTTCAGGGTACAATTTCAGCAGTATACAACACTATAGGTCATATTTGCTGAGCAGTCATCTGCCATAAGACCGTCTTGGGCTGGAAGACACCTTGCGGTCGATGGGCTGTAAGGGGTTTTCCAGCATCAGAAGGTGTCCTATGGCAGACTAATGGTTTGTAAATATGGGCCTGTCTTCAGGACTGGAAAAATCCACTTGTCCCCTTGTACGGGACAAATAGAAATTCAGGTGAGATGAGTGATCTGTGTGGTCGAGAGAGGGTTTTTTTGTTGTTGTTGCATGGATATATACATGTTTTCGTGGATAGAATTTGATTTTGTGTATTTACGTGTAGGTCAGTAATTCACACTGTGTTAGGTTTAACTTGTGAGGGACCGGATACCTTTTTTCTTAGCTGGTATTTGTAAGTAAGAATTGGAGAAAGCTGAATTATATATTACTTTTGGGGAGAATGGAAACGTTTGAAGCACTAGACAGGTGAACTGGCCAAAGGGGACCACAAGAAATATATTTAGCTGCATCTTTAGCCCTCTATGACTACTGAATACTGTAAGGACCCATGCTTTTTAAGACCCTATCTCAGACGCCAAGAATGACCTGGCTACCTATCGGATATCTGTCTCACACCCATGGTTGATTAAGTGAACAATGCTGATATTCTGAGCTGACTTAGCTTAACTTCACAATGGGAGGCAAAAGCAACCCAACTTATACAGTAAGTTCTGGGGTAACAGGAGGGAAGCTTGGTGATTGCATTATTCACCAAATGTCTTCTCATCCAAAACATTTGGGCAATAAACTATTTTATTGGCAGTATTTTACGGGAAGTCAAAGAATAAAAGTAGCACATTCACTTAGGCTTATTACAGATGTCATGCACTTATAACTCGCTTTCTATTGACTTACTGAGATGTCTTACATTTAAAAGGGTGATCAATTCAAAAACGTTGTGGGCAACTAATGTGTGTCAGATACTTATTCTATAGAAATGTATGTGGGACGCTGGATGTACAAAGGTGATTCTGAGATTCAAGGTAGTGTGACCCTTTTAAACTGAAAGGGAACATTCTCCTACAGAGTAAAATGAAAATGTGTGCTTTGTATGACTTGGCATTCTGGCAGGCGTTTAGATTGTTGAAGTCAGAAGGGACGGAGGCATCGTATCAGAATCGTAAGGAATTTAAAGCTGCAGTTCAGTCTTTTTTTTTTTTTTTTTAATTTATTTTTTTACTTCAATAGTTTCATGTTTCATGAAGGGATCTGTTTTTCTTCTGCTTCTTTCTCTCAGTGGAAGCTCATGAATATTCATGAGCACTCCTGCACTGACATGTGCTAGAGGGAGGGCAGGGCTGACAAAAGGGTGTGCCAGGGCTTGTGACAGGACATGAAGGGGCAGTGCCTTAGCAAATGGCTGTTAAAATAGAATACAAGAAAATTGGTCTTTCAAAGTTGTTTTTTTAAAAACAGAAAATGCTAAAAGAATTTTTTCTTACTACAGAACTGATTTAGTAAAAAAAACACACATGCAGGACAACGACTGAACTGCAGCTTTAACAAAAGTTGCAAAAGGGCAATCAGATTAGCAAAAATTGAAAATGAAAAAAAGATTGCAATAGAAACTAAATAGAAAAAAGTTCTTTAAGCCCCTTAATAATAAAAAAATAAATAGAAAAGAAAATATAGGACCCTTTTAGTGTGTGATGGGCAAGCAAATTATTGGAGATAAGGATAAAGCAGAGGTATTAAACAAATTATTTGCCTCTGTATTTACCAGGGAAGAATCAATTGCAATAGTAGTGCCGCAAGAGGAAGCCACAACCTTTATATTAACTATTTTTTGAAAAATCCTCCAACGAATTGCAGAAATCCGCAAATTGTACGCTTAGAATCCTCTAACGCATTTCGTAATCCGCAGATTGGACTCTTAGAATCCGGCAACGGATTGCGGAATCGGCGGATTGTACTCTTAGAATCCTCCAACGCGTTTCGCAATCCATGGATTGTACCCATAGAATCCTCCAGCACATTTCGTAATCCACAGATTCCTCTAACGCGTTTCAAAACCCACGAATTGTACTCTTAGAATCCTCCAACGCGTTTCGCAATCCGTGGACTGGATTGTCAGTGATTAAAAAAAAAATCCAAAAAGACGAAATCGCCCTTTTTGAGACTGATTTGCTGACAGGAGCCGCCCAATACGCAGCGGATCCAAATCCGCAAACACATTTTTGCCCATCTCTATACATAACTGTGTATGTTTCTCAGTTACTTGGCAGCAGGCTGCACTTACAAATGGAACGACAAAAGTCTGACTGAATTTGTGTCAAGAGGGTCATCATATTTAGTTAACATTAAATGTAGGGGGAAAAAAAAACCCCTCTTAAAAATAACTATAATTCTGTGCTCCCAGCATGTGAACAAAAATAAACACTGGTCCTTTTCTGCGTCTTGTTACAAGAATGCTACAAAAAGAATGCTTTAAAAGACCTTCCAACAATCATTGGCATTCCCATTTATTATGCCTTTTGTGATATTCGCCAGTTTCCATGCCGACGTGAAGAGTGTAATCTCTCCGAGACCAACATGCTCTGCTTCTTCGGCACAATTAGCTCAAAATGAACTTGACGACCATTCTTTAACCCCTTGCATGCCAGAGAGGGCAGCATCACCGTTGTCTTGCCACGCGTTGTCGATCCCCCTGCGGGGGTCTTTCCCGTAAAATGCGCAGACGTTAAAGAGTTAAAGCAGCAAAACATGTGAAATCTTATAGTTTATTAATTTTTTATTATTAAATCACATCTGTATCTGTATTGGATAACAGTGACCTCAGGGGGTTGCCATGTTGGTAGAGGGCTGACTATTGAAAGTCAAAACATAACCGTTCTGTTTCTGGGTAATTGCTGGGAGGGCCTGCTAAGTAGAGATGGGCAAATGTGTCAACATTGGAGTCGCAAATATTTGACTATGTTTCAAGCAGCATTCGCTTTGCGGTGAGATAGGCGAGGGCGGTTTTGACCGTTAAAAAAAAAAAAGCCAGGCAAACGACCCTCAAACTGCTGTTGTTTTCACTTCTCTTGAGAATGGAAGAGACACCAGAGATGATAGTGAAAAGACATAGTGCCAGGAGAGCTTCTGATTGGCCGGTTCCTTTGGAACACGGATGTTCCCGGATCACTCTCAAAACAGCCAATCTGCAATGAGCACGCGGGAGACGCCAATCTACCTTTCTAATTTAATAAGTGTCTCCAGTGGTATATATGTCCCCTCAAACGTCCCTCCAAATTAATTAGGGAGACATAACTGTGTTGAAAAAGGAGCACAGCTGGGAGGTACCTGGCTGGGAGATATGCAAAGTTTATTTAAATGAGTCCCTTCCCCCAGTTCCTAAAATAATTTCCATATTAACTACATAGAGGTGATAAGCACCAACCTTATGACCAGAATGGTGTCAGACCCAACAGGACTAGAACCCACCACCACTGTTTTCCTAGACCACAGCTCTAACAGTGTGACTGCAATTTCCCAAACTTTTTGTCACATCCTGCTGCTCATTGGCTCGCCATCCCAAGTTAGGGCATCACCGGACTGGCCTTAAAGCTTCACCTGACTCCATCTGCCATATTGTTCGATCCCAGGCAGCAGGGACTTTCTTCAATTTGGAATGGGTGAAGAACGTTTAGGAGGGGCCTGCAGGGATAAGGGGAGCTGCCCTTGAAAAATATACAGTAAGAAACCCTATTTTTTTAACGAGTAATAATCTATCAAAAATGTTTATTATTTATATCTGAGTGACTGACATCGATCCTTTTTATAATCGTACACCGAAGTATTTTATAGTTCTAGTTTTTCAAAGGTTGTAAGATGAAACAGCTTCTTTTCATTTAACTCCTCAAATTGTGGGTGGTGATCAAAGTTAAACGTTCAAAAAATAAAGTGATTATTTATTTGTTTTAAAGAACTATTCTTTTTCTCCTATTCTCTCTGTGCAGCTCTCTCTCTCTGTGTGCAGCTCTCTCTCTCTCTCTGTGCAGCTCTCTCTCTCTCTCCGTGCGGCTCTCACTCTCTGTGCATCTCTCACTCTATGTGCGTCTCTCACTCTCTGTGCGGCTCTCACTCTCTGTGCGGCTCTCACTCTCTGTGCGGCTCTCTCTCTCTCTGTGCGTCTCTCTCTCTCTGTGCGTCTCTCTCTCTCTGTTCGTCTCTCTCTCTCTGTTCGGCTCTCTCTCTGTGCGTCTCTCTCTCTGTGTCTCTCTCTCTCTGTGCGTCTCTCTCTCTCTCTGTGCGGCTCTCTCTCTGTGCGGCTCTCTCTCTCTGTGCGGCTCTCTCTCTCTATGCGTCTCTCTCTCTCTCTGTGCGTCTCTCTCTCTGTGCGGCTCTCTCTCTCTCTGTGCGTCTCTCTCTCTCTCTGTGCGGCTCTCTCTCTCTGTGCGTCTCTCTCTCTCTGTGCGGCTCTCTCTCTCTGTGCGTCTCTCTCTCTCTCTCTGTGCGTCTCTCTCTCTCTGTGCGTCTCTCTCTCTCTCTGTGCATCTCTCTCTCTCTCTCTGTGCGGCTCTCTCTCTGTGCGGCTCTCTCTGTGTGCGTCTCTCTCTCTCTCTCTGTGCGTCTCTCTCTCTCTCTCTGTGCGGCTCTCTCTCTCTGTGCGGCTCTCTCTCTCTGTGCGGCTCTCTCTCTCTGTGCGGCTCTCTCTGTGCGGCTCTCTCTCTCTCTGTGCGGCTCTCTCTCTCTCTGTGCGGCTCTCTCTCTCTCTCTCTCTCTGTGCGGCTCTCTCTCTCTCTCTGTGCGGCTCTCTCTCTCTCTCTGTGCGGCTCTCTCTCTCTCTCTGTGCGGCTCTCTCTCTCTGTGCGGCTCTCTCTCTCTCTGTACGTCTTTCTCTCTCTCTGTGCGTCTCTCTCTCTGTGCGGCTCTCACTCTCTGTGCGGCTCTCTCTCTCTCTCTCTGTGCGGCTCTCTCTCTCTCTCTGTGCGGCTCTCTCTCTCTCTGTGCGGCTCTCTCTCTGTGCGTCTCTCTCTCTCTCTGTGCGGCTCTCTCTATCTGTGCGGCTCTCTCTCTCTCTGTGCGTCTCTCTCTCTCTCTCTGTGCGTCTCTCTCTCTCTGTACGTCTCTCTCTCTCTCTGTGCGGCTCTCTCTCTCTGTGCGGCTCTCTCTCTTTCTGTGCGTCTCTCTCTCTTTCTCTCTGTGCGTCTCTCTCTCTCTGTGCGTCTCTCTGTCTCTGTGCGGCTCTCTCTCTCTCTGTGCGGCTCTCTCTCTCTGTGCGGCTCTCTCTCTCTGTGCGGCTCTCTCTCTCTGTGCAGCTCTCTCTCTGTGCGTCTCTCTCTCTGTGCGGCTCTCTCTCTCTGTGCGTCTCTCTCTCTCTGTGCGTCTCTCTCTCTCTGTGCGTCTCTCTCTCTCTCTGTACGTCTCTCTCTCTCTCTCTCTGTGCGTCTCTCTCTCTCTCTCTCTGTGCGTCTCTCTCTCTCTCTCTGTGCGGCTCTCTCTCTCTCTCTGTGCGGCTCTCTCTCTGTGCGTCTCTCTCTCTGTGCGTCTCTCTCTCTGTGCGTCTCTCTCTCTGTGCGGCTCTCTCTCTCTGTGCGGCTCTCTCTCTCTGTGCGGCTCTCTCTCTCTCTGTACGTCTCTCTCTCTCTCTCTCTGTGCGTCTCTCTCTCTCTGTGCGTCTCTCTCTCTCTCTCTCTGTGCGTCTCTCTCTCTCTGTGCGTCTCTCTCTCTCTCTCTGTGCGGCTCTCTCTCTCTCTCTCTGTGCGGCTCTCTCTCTCTCTCTCTGTGCGGCTCTCTCTCTGTGCGGCTCTCTCTCTCTCTGTGCGTCTCTCTCTCTCTCTGTGCGTCTCTCTCTCTCTCTGTGCGTCTCTCTCTCTCTCTCTCTGTGCGTCTCTCTCTCTCTCTCTCTGTGCGGCTCTCTCTCTCTCTCTGTGCGGCTCTCTCTCTGTGCGTCTCTCTCTCTCTCTGTGCGTCTCTCTCTCTCTCTGTGCGGCTCTCTCTCTCTCTGTGCGTCTCTCTCTCTCTCTGTGCGGCTCTCTCTCTCTCTGTGCGGCTCTCACAGACCGCAGGCAAATCGCCGCGGCAGAATGTAGAATACGGCTGAGATAAGGACCCTGCTATCCCGAGCGGTTTGGCATTTTCCTACCTCACGGTTTCCGACACCGTGATAACACAAACGCCAAACCGCGAGGTAGGGTGATGCCGACCCGCTCCATTTGGCAGTGATCACATCAAAGCTACTAGAATAGGCCCCCACGAGTCGTAGCGACATTCCCATCATTTATTGGCTTGAACATGCCAAGGAAAACCACTTAGCAGTTATTAAATGGAAAACCCTAAATTAGATCTCTCTCTTTTGCTCCGTAAACTATACAGTCTAATATACAAGCGGGGTAATAATATTGGCAAAGAAGATTTGGAATGGTTAATAAATCCCATTTTAAGAGAAATTACATGAAAAAAAAAAAATTTTGTTGGCTCGGAGAGTCAGGGGATCCAGGCACCAAACCGGTGACCCTAACATGTGCCAGATCTGGAGAGGTGCCCTCAGAGGTGGCGTGCTGGAGGCCGGTGGAACGGGCAGGCACCTCTGGGGACGCCCTGTGATGAACACTTGTGTGGGCCTCATCCATCCTCCAAGGCTGCAGATAAGCACACTATGCTCCCCCCCTCTCTCTGTTGTGCCCCTCCATACCCCCAGGCCCATACCTCCTTCTCCATCCCCCGCCTCGGCACATAACTACCTCCCCCCCCCCCCACATAAACTGAAGGTTCGCCTAGAGCAGCGCAAGATTTTTCTGGGGGGGGGGAGGGAGGGGGCACGAGCCATTGCAGGAGCCCCGCGCTCTTCCCTCAAGGCATTAAATTAAATGCCGGGGGGATCGCGGGAGGCCTCTGCAACGCTATACTTACCTTGTCTCTGCCGACGTCAGGACTCGTGTCCACGGTCATGTGACGTGACGTCACACGCGTTAGATGATTTTGCGTGTCACGTGACGTCACACGAATGACGCTGCACGGGGTAAGGGGGGAAGGGGGTGTGCACCACCTGAGGTGAAGAGGCAGAGGGGGCACAGCAAAAAAAAGATTGCGCGCCCCTAGTCTAGAGCACCTAATTCGCTTCCACCGGAGCTGAATGTTTTGGCGACGGTAACCACTGTGTGTGCTGGACACCATGGGTTTCCTCTGTGTCCCGCCATGTTCAGTATTCTGCATCTCTCCGCTGTCCAACGATCACCTCCTGTGGTGTCATTTACGTCTCTGCCTGGGACAGGAAGTTGGGGAACATGTGGCCATGTCATTACCCAGAATCCCTGGCTGCAGAGGAAGTTTGCTAAGCGATAATGGGGAAAGACAGGGTTGCAGAGCTGCCCGAGACATGCAAATGCACCACACGAGGTATTTGTATTTACCACAAGCGCACACACACCTTGGTTTAGCTGTTTTGAGATATAGGTATATTAATACAGCTCAACCCCCTTATAACGCTGTGCTTGGGGTCCAAAGAATCACATCGCGTTATAAGCGGGTCGCGTTAGAAATAATGTACCATTGTATGCGTTGTACAATAAAGTATTTAAGACACCAATAATCGTGCTGTAAAGTATTCATAAATACGAAAATTGGGAGCCACGCTCACATCGCGTTATAAGCGGATTCGCGTTGTAGGGTTGAGCTGTATTAAAAAAAAAAATATTAAAAAAAGTACTGACTGGATACAAATTAAGGCGTCAATTATCTGTAATCCTATAAAACAAATAATACTAATAATTAACTATTACAAACTAATCAGTTTACTGTTACAATTGTCATTCACGATGTTCATACATATTTTTCCTATGCAGCTAGCTGAACTACAACGTGTTCTGTATAACGATGATTAATAGGAAGTAGTGATTGCTGACATGACTTAATCACTAAGTTACTTAACACAAGGGATTCAATGTGACACCAGAAAAGCTTACCGTTCACACCCATCCCGGCAGAACAAAATGTACCAGCCCAGTGACAAGGATCTACTATTTACCAAATCAGGTCGTATTCACGCATCCTAATTCCTATAATGGTTTTTATTATGCATCATGTATAATAGACCCTTAGAAGAATGGAGGATTTGTGAACTCCCGGCCTGAAAGGTTTTGTACACCGTGTACACAAGGTGCCAGCGTTCTTTCAGCTTTATTTTCGCCAATTACTTCTAACAAATTAAGTTCCGTGTGCGCTTTTCATAAATCAAAGCATTGTTTTCAGATTAGGAGCCATTTTCATCAACGTTAACGGCTGCAATTTGCTCATCCGATTAACCGTTCGGATCCCTGGAAGTTCAGTGCCAGGGACATTCTGGAACCACAACAATTATTTGTGTGTGTATGTATATATGTCTGTATGTATATCTATATTTATATAGCGCCATCCATGTACATAGCGCTTCCCAGCAGTAACACACAGCACATCATAGGAATAAGTGCTTGAGACGTAGAAGAAACATTAGGAAAAGGAAGTTCCTGCCCCGAAGAGCTTACAATCCAAGCAGTGTTTTGAGTTGTGCAAACCTGTCCTGGTTCACTTTGCGAGAATCCCTGCAGATTTTTTGAAGAAATTAACGAGCGTGCTAAATGTTGGGGGGGGGGGGGGGGGGCGGAGTCTATTTGCTGATTCGCCGATTAAAAATGAATACGTCTCAATTTACGCAGAGATTCGCCAACCCTCGGTGGATGTCAACGTCTTTTCTAAGCCAGATGTTGGTAGCAGGTGGAAAGGGAAGTCCTCACGTAGGACTAGAAACATAAGCACAGAAATTGACGGCAGATGGGTACCACTTGGTACGCCCAATATCTTATCTACGGTGAAACCGCGGATGCTATGTCTGTTATGATTGCGATAGGTAGGTGTCTATCCCAACCGTTTTATTATTCCCGTACCGTATCTCCTACCGCAACTTGTGTGAAACCCTTCCATCAGTGTCCAGTATTACCGCTAATGTTTTACTGGACAGAGTGTCCAAATGCAGGACGGTCCGATTCAATACTGGACACCTGGCGACCCTAGTTATAAATCCGAGTTATCTCACTGTGGTAAATTCTCACTGGATCCAAGTTCGGTTTCGGGAAATACTTCACTAGTCTTCAGAGACAGAGCGTTCCACTGTGTGTTACCGGCTCCAGCAGAGCAGTTCCACCCCAAAATAGAAAACTCCTCAAATGGATACACAACACCAACTAAAACAAAAAACTGAAGCATGAACAACAAGTTTGTTTCTTGCCAATAACGTAACAAAGGAACATGATGTTTTTATTGAAAACATGGTAATAAAAAAAAAATGAGTCAATGACCAAATGAAATAAAATAATAAGGAAAAGAAAGGGAAAATAATTACTGTTTTACCGGGTAGGGATTTTGGAAAAAAAACGGGTAACGGGTACCCGGCCAAAATCAATAGTTCTACCCGGCCGGGTACCCACTACCACGCTGGCTGAAGACACTTCCGATGCTGGCACCGCCACAGGACCGCTGCTGCTGTTCCTAGATGTATGGCAGTTAGTTGTAAGCAGGATAGCAAGGGGATAGGTAATGTCCAGGGAGAAGTGCTCCACTGGACTAGGTCAGGACATCCCCATAGGTCCCCGCTAGACCCCATCACTAATAGCTTGTGTGCTGTAGGGATGGCCCTTAGACAGGTACGCTTCCCTTAGCAATATAGTGTTAGTCAGCATATATGCTACGGGTGCACGCGGTGTGCGCTGCCTGCGTCTGCGACCAGACCAGGCCATCAAACCAGAGACTATCCTAAGGTGGGACCCTCCAACCTGATACCACCCCACGCGGAGGTGGATTTTCGGTGGACAGACTGATCGGTTGTTTGTTAGTACCCAGCGGCACCCGGGGGCTACACCAGTATAACCAGCCTCACACTGATGAGACCCAAATGGTTGAAACAGCTGTCTGCGAGTAGGTTTACTGGCTTTGCACTTCTTTAACCCAGGCTGTGCTGAAAAGCTGTGTAATGCGGCACACATACGCTTTTAGGGGTCCCACGTTAAAGTCGACATGAAGTAGAAGGTGACACTGTGCTAATTTGCCTGTCATTTCCCAGAATGCCTGGCTGCAGTGGAAGCGCTGTGTGCGAAGTTCATAAAGGGGAGAGGCAGGGTTACAGACCGGTCCGATACGTAAATGTGCTCACCAGTGATATTTTTATTATCTCTGCTAAAACACTGTCCGTGCTGCGGAGGTGCTAAGCTAGCTGATCTTTTAATAAACTGGAACTGTTAGAAAAAGTTGTTTACAACACAATTTGCTCTGCACGGTCACCATATGCATGCCCAGAAATACAAAGGGTGTCTTTTTTCGCCTTGCTAAAGCCAGCTAAATCTTGTTCTGATAGGACACACATATCGCATGATGCTTTTATTTTGGCGCGTACAGTAGGCGCATCTGTTTTCCCAATCTTCAATGGAATTTCCCCAAAAGTGATGAATTACCATGAATTGCCATGACAGCGGGACGTTGCGGTGCCATGCGGGGTCACGTTGTCATAGCAACGCGCACGCGCGCGCACAGAGCGTCCCGTTGTCGTAGCAACGCGACGCCATTTGATATGGCGGGAAAAAAAACGACGATGGAACGCTGCACGAGGAGACGCCGCCGGAGAAGGTAATAGAGTTACAGAGACCCCGCGTTCTCCCCCAGCAATCAGTTTAATGGTTGTAACCACAGGACTCAGTGCGCAGGTATCGTCATCAAGCCGGTCCTGGCTATATCAGATACAAAACAAAGTACAAAGTAGCGTTCTACTCCCAAGTTTCTCAGTGCGGTAAATTCCCTTTATGTAAATAGCAGTGAAGAATGCAACGTTTTCGGGTTCCACGTTTCAGATGACGAACGGTCCGTATAGGCCCGGAAAAGGTCCAATATGTTGCATTCTTATCTGCTCTCCACATAAAGGGGAAGATGCTGCAGTAAGAAACTTGTGAGTAGAACTTATACTTTGTATCTCGCTTGGGAGTGATTAACACACACATTCCCAGCTAGCTCAAACTCCTGCACCCACCATATCATGAATATATATTTATGTCAAAAAGGAGTGCTACTGGGCATGGCAAATATATACAACAAAAGACAGGGGTGCCCAATGCTACATCCAATGGACAAAATATATATGGTAATAAGTATAAAGTTTAAATACTACAATAATAATAATAATAATTACTTGGTTATTTAGTTAAACCCTTTGGCCAAAGCGTTATAAGCCTGCATACCAAACGTCAAGGCATAACCAAAAATGCAGGTCCTACACTACACTGCGAACCCTTCCTTTTACCTCTGTATGAGGGGGAAATCAGCAAGTAAGTTTTAGTAAGAGAATCCTGCCATATTGGTAAATTGTATCGATTTCTTTATACTTCAGGTTTTAGCCTCAAAACACACATTTCCATACTCCAGGATAGCCAGTCCAATGGCAGAACGCCCTTTAACATGAAACATTCAGAAAGCATACTGTGAGAACAACAGGCCCGCAAGGGCGTCTAACATCTTCCTTTTGTCAACATCCGAACGGAATGTAAATGGCATTTTATTGGTAATTTCTGCTTTCCCAACACTTTATTTGGGCATGTGTTTCTGAGCTGCATTATTCAGGAGGAATGCACAACGAAGCATACAGAACATCTATCTGAACACAGACTTCAAAAGGATGAATTGCTAAGTATTGAGCTGCAACTTGTTTCATATTCGCCAGGCTGACATTTTAAATGGAGGGGCACCAGATTGTAAAATAAAGTTATTTATTCAACAGGAAGAGATTGGCCAGAAGTGTAAGTACACCCCCCTCCCCTCGCAATTTTTTTTAAACGGCCCCTCAAATAAAAAAAACTTTAAATAAATCCAGAGTTTCCAATGGGGCAATGGGGTCAGCAATCTTGCGAACCTCCTCCTCTTTTTCTCTTACACACTTCCTTGCTCTCACCCTCCATATCTCACTCCCTTATTCACTCTTTCCCCATCTCTCACTCTCTTTCACTATTCCTCCCTGTCTCTCAGATTTCCACCTCCTCTCCCTCAATCCACCTCTCCTCCTCACCCTCAATCCCCCCATCCTCCTCACCCTCAATCCCCCCCATCCTCCTCACCCTCAATCCCCCCCATCCTCCTCACCCTCAATCCCCCCCCATCCTCCTTACCCGCAATCCCACCTTCACTGCAATCCCACCTTAACCGCAATCCCCCCTCCTCCTCACCCTCATTCCCTCCATCCTCAATCCCCCCTCCTCCTCACCCTCATTCCCCCCATCCTCCGCACCCTCAATCCCCCCATGCTCTTCACCATCAATCCCCCCATGCTCTTCACCATCAATCCCCCTTCCTCCTCCTCCTCCTCCTCAATCCCACATCACCCCCAATATTTTTACTTGCATGCCCTGTGCATTTAGCTGAAATACAGGTTCTCTCATACATTGATCCATTGATACATAAAGGACCATTTTGCTAGAACATCTGCAACTAGATCCTCATTGTGACAACTGTTAATACTTGGACTGAATGGTGTTTCCACCAGAAAATAAATTGCTAATAGCTCTGGCTCAAAGACTGGACACAGTGTTCAAGGCATTAAAGAACCTTTCAAATTGAATAACTGTATATGTTCAAGAATGTACTTTCTTCCATACACAATGAGCTCCCCGGTAGCATACAGACGTGTAGCAAGTACATGGACAAAGGGTCCGATTTCGAGTTTTGTCGGAAACGTTAGTGCTTTGCCAACATCATTTCTGTGTCTATGATGCGATTTAGAGTCAGGTGCTACAAAGTCATTAGTATCTGGTCTTAAATTGTTCTAATGAGGTCTTAGATTAGCGCGATTGCTGATGAGCATCTGTCGCAATTAGATGACTGTAATACTGGGAGTTTGTCTAATATTGATTTTGGCTCTAGATCAGATTGAATAAGATCTAACATTTCCAGAATAATTAGGTTTTAGATGGTACCTATAAAATACTGTACGTCATCATCCAGGCCAAATAACTCACTGGATCCCTATCACTTATTTTCCTTCTTCTCTTGCCTTTTGGCCAATAGTCTTGTAAAGCTTCCGTCTCTCTGGTAGCGCCTAGTGCATCAACAGAGCAGAAAAAGCCTCAGTGGTTCCAAATCTATGATGAAATTCATGTGTTCTTATAGTGTAGTCTGGTTTGCACCTGGTCTACATAGGTGCACATTAAAGAAGCCTTCTTAAATTAAGAACAGCTGTTAAAATGACTCTAATTTAGAAGCAAATGAAGATGGGTACGATTTAACAAGTATACAGTAAGTCTATGTACAAATCCTTTAGATACACCTACACTCCTGATGAGTTCTTGTTTTTACCTCCCATTTGTGTCCATGCTATAAGCTAGAACTGTGACTCCACTGTCGTTGGCCAACTCAAAAATTGCCCCCCGAAGTATCAAACATTATTTTACCTAGACTAGGTACCAGCATCTTTTTTTAAACCTTCTCTATGCCCGTGATAAAATAAAAAGAATAATTTTCTCCCTTTTAGGGCTAGTAAGTCTTACTATTTCTGTATAGCACCAAATCCTACACTGACGCAAGAAAAATAGGCGAAAAGTAGCTTGTTATATAGACTCTTAGTGACATTTACTCCAAATGTCTCTTAACATCAATTTAATGGCAACATTGTGATGGTACGTAGACCTCTTTGGATTAAAATAGTGCAGTGTATTAACAAAAGTCAGTAGTTTTCTACATCGCAGTGTGAGGCTCACCGTTAGATATACATTATCCATGGTTACAGATGACCTTGAGATTCATTTATTTCTTGGAATGTCACCTTCAAGCTACGAAAGAGGTCTTATTAACCATGTTGGTCTGCGAGGGGCCTGCAACGTGCTGAACCCAAGACAGAAAGAGTTCGTTTTTTGGCTGTCTTTATCATTTATTATATTATCTTAATATATAAAATCGAAAGGTTGGTACTAGCTGCGGTGAATCTGATTGGTCCTCAGCCTCTGGCCAATGAGATTGGTGGGTCTGACGTCACCCAACTGCCACTCTCTTCCCGCTCGGCCACACACACACACACACACACACACTCTCTCTGTCCTCTCTCCCCCCCATCACACTCACCTCCCTCCCCGGCGCTCACTCCCCTCCCTCCCCGGCGCTCACTCCCCTCCCTCCCCGGCGGGGGGACAGTCAGTGGCCAGGCAGCCTGCAGCTGCCTCGCGGCACCGAGTGCCTAAGATGGTGGTGCCCGGAAGGACCCCCTTCCTCCCTCGCAGCGCCGAGTGCCTAGCCTCAACTGCCGCACACCCACACACACCACCACACACCACCTCCCGCCTCCCCTCCCTCACCCCTGTGCCTGCGGCCGGGACCAAGTGGCGGAACGGACAGCCGGGAGGGGGCGGAATGGACGGCCAGGGTGGGGCAACCCACCACCACCACCACTCACCGTACGGTGCGGCGCCGCACGGAACTGCGGGGGGGCGGGGCATGCGCCCGAGAAGGACGCCGCATGGAACTGCGGGGGGGCGGGGCCTGCGCCCGAGAGGCGCCGTACGGATCTGCGGGGGGCGGGGCCTGTGCCCGAGAAGGGCGCCGCACGGGGGGGGCGGGGCCTGCGCCCGAGAAGGGCGCCGCATGGGACTGAGACACGTGTGTGTGACTGTGTGTGTGACTGTGACTAACTGTGACTGTGTGCGTGTGTGTCACAGTATGTGTGACACTGTCCCCCCCCTCCTGTCCACTGTCCCCCCCCTCCTGTCCACTGTCCCCCCCCTCCTGTCCACTGTCCCCACCCCCTCCTGCCCACTGTCCCCCCTCCTGTCCACTGTCCCCCCCTCCTGTCCACTGTCCCCTCCCTCTCCTGTCCACTGTCCCCCCTCCTGTCCACTGTCCCCCCCTCCTGTCCACTGTCCCCCCCTCCTGTCCACTGTCCCCCCCTCCTGTCCACTGTCCCCCCCTCCTGTCCACTGTCCCCCCCCTCCTGTCCACTGTCCCCTCCCTCCTGTCCACTGTCCCCTCCCTCTCCTATCCACTGTCCCCCCTCCTGTCCACTGTCCCCCCCTCCTGTCCACTGTCCCCCCTCTCCTGTCCACTGTCCCCCCTCTCCTGTCCACTGTCCCCCCTCCTGTCCACTGTCCCCCCTCCTGTCCACTGTCCTCCTTCCTGTCCACTGTCCTGTCCCCCCATCCACTGTCCCCCCATCCACTGTCCCCCCCATCCACTGTCCCCCCCATCCACTGTCCCCCCGTCCACTGTCCCCCCCATCACTGTCCTCCCCCTCCACTGTCCCCCCGTCTGTCCACTGTTCCCCCCGTCTGTCCACTGTTCCCTCCCTGTCCACTGTTTCCCCCCCTGTCCACTGTCCCCCCCGTCCACTGTCCCCCCCTCCTGTCCACTGTCCCCCCGTCCACTGTCCCCCCGTCCACTGTCCCCCCGTCCACTGTCCCCCCGTCCACTGTCCCCCCGTCCACTGTACTCCCCCTCCACTGTCCCCCCGTCCACTGTCCCCCCTGTCCACTGTCGCCCCTTTCACTGTCCCCCCATCACTATCCCCCCGTCCACTGTCCCCCCCATCACTGTCCTCCCCCTCCACTGTCCCCCCGTCTGTCCACTGTTCCCCCCGTCTGTCCACTGTTCCCCCCCGCTGTCCACTGTCCCCCCCTTGTCCACTGTCCCCCCTGTCCACTGTCGCCCCTTTCACTGTCCCCCCCATCACTATCCCCCCGTCCACTGTCCCCCCCATCACTGTCCTCCCCCTCCACTGTCCCCCCGTCTGTCCACTGTTCCCCCCGTCTGTCCACTGTTCCCCCCCGCTGTCCACTGTCCCCCCCTTGTCCACTGTCCCCCCCATCCACTGTCCCCCCGTCCACTGTCCCCCCCATCACTGTCCTCCCCCTCCACTGTCCCCCCGTCTGTCCACTGTTCCCCCCGTCTGTCCACTGTTCCCCCCTTGTCCACTGTCCCCCCCATGTCCACTGTCCCCCCCATGTCCACTGTCCCCCCCCATGTCCACTGTCCCCCCTGTCCACTTCCCCCCCTATCCACTGTCCCCCCCTGTCCACTGTCCCCCCCCCTGTCCACTGTCCCCCCCCTGTCCACTGTCCCTCCCTCCTGTCCACTGCCCCCCCTGTCCACTGTCCCCCCCTCCTGTCCACTGTGCCCCCCATCTCCTGTCCACTGTCCCCCCCTGTCCACTGTCCCCCCCTGTCCACTGTCCCCCCCTGTCCACTGTCCCCCCCTGTCCACTGTCCCTCCCCCTCCTGTCCACTGTTCGTCCCTCCCCTCTGGGGGAGGGGGGGGGAGAACGGAGAAAGAGGGGGAGAGAAGGGAGCAGGAAATTTAACTCACGGGCAACGCCGGGTCTCTCAGCTAGTATTATATATAAAAGGATTATATTAAAAAAAAAAAAAAACCACATACAATTTATTTTATAGGCAGCAGTTTAAGATGTGTACGATTCAGCAATTCTGATTATCAGCTGAACTGGAAATCTGGTTGCATTATAGATAAGTTTCATACAAGTCAGGATGAGTGATTGATTCAACCAGGAGCATTTGCACATGTTTACATACGGTGTTAACATGTTGCTTGTCCCCCGGACGCCAACGTAATATACCATACAACTCAGCTGAGCCATACAACCATACAACTCAGCTGAGCCATACAACCATACAACTCAGCTGAGCCATACAACCATACAACTCAGCTGAGCCATACAACCATACAACTCAGCGGAGCCATACAACCATACAACTCAGCGGAGCCATACAACCATACAACTCAGCTGAGCCATACAACCATACAACTCAGCTGAGCCATACAAATATATTACAGTAAAATGACAGGGATAGTCTAATTTTACCCCAGATAACACTGGTAAGGCACTGAGATTCGGTACCGCCCTGGGGCAACGCGATGATTTTGCAGGCTATCATTCAATATGCTGTATCGCCGCTTCCTCAGTGTTGGAGAAGATTTTGGTTCCATTCATTTGAATGGAGCTAAACTCTTCTCCGGCACTGGGAAGCAGTCACTCTGTATGTTGAAAGGAGTGGGGGGTTGTAGTGTCTATTTAACTGCATAAACGTTGCCGTGTGCATTTGAAAAAAAATATATGTTTTGAAGTCATCTTTCCATCGGTGAGCGAAGCTGAAATCTTCCCATGCAAGGCTAAGGCAGCTTCCCATCATATGCAACAAAAGCCATAGACAACACGGCCAACAGTGACTATATACATAATATGTACATAGATCAGTGTGCACAGGGTTAAAGGCTCAGTAAAAACACAGGCTGCTGGATATCCTCATCCTCTCAGCTCGCAGATTTACTGCTCTGTGGATGTTACAGCAGAATCCCAGCTCAGCTAAATTGCATTCAATCTCCAGCCCCTCTCCAGCCCCTCTCTCCAGCCCCTCTCTCTCTCTCTCTCCCCCTCTCCCCCTCTCTCTCCCCCTCTCCCCAAAGAGTGCATGCTGTTCGCTGCTGTTTTTACACTGCTCCTGCCAACACATTGAACTGGAAACACTTACAGCTTCATGTTAAATAACTTCAGCCCAATCTCAGTTCTGCACTGCTGATACCTTGCTATCCCTTATTTACCTATGCTCGCTCACTTGCCCCTGGCTCCCACATTTCCCCCCTCTCTCTAAACCCTTCTTCCTAATTTACCCTTCTTTGCAGTCATCGCCCTCATTTTGCAGCAATCAACCCCATCTGCTTCTCACATCACATCCCCATCCTTCAAAAACAAATAAAATCCAGGCGCTCCCCGCCCTACTCTCTCTTCCTATCCTTACTACTACTCCTACTATGTGGTGAAATCTACCCATCATCCTGGCCCCACCCACCTACCAATCCGTTCATATCCCACAGCCTACCCCAAGGCCCCCCTTTCTCCACGCCCTACCAATCACTCCAAGCTCCCCCCATTACACCTCTCCCTTCCCTTTTCCTGAGCCCTATGGAATACACGATGTGTCAGCAGTAAACGTATGCCGTAGCTATCCAGGATTTCCAACTCTCCCTATCCCTTACAGAAGCATGACTCAGCCCCTCAGACATCACCTCCCCTATGGTGGGTCTTTCCCTTACTCACCCCCCCAAACCAAGGGAATAGACAGGGTGAAGTAGCCGTACTACTGTCCCTATGCTGCACATTTCACATCATATCTCCATTTCCCTCCCTCTCCTTCTCGTCCTTCGAAGTTCACGCTGCCCATCTCATTCCTCCTTTCTCTCTGTCATCTCGCCCTCCTGGACCAACCTCTCAATTTCTGGACAACTTTGCCACCTGGCTTCCTCACTTCCTCTAATCTGCCATCCTGGGAAACTTTAACATACTTATTGATAATCCAATGCCATGTCAGCCGCCCATTTTCTCTCCTTAACCTCCTCCTATGGTCCCAATGGACCACCTCTCCTTCTCATTGCAATAGACACTGACTTGACCTGGTTTTCTCCCATGTCTACCCAGTCTCCAACACACTCTTCCCCCTCTCTGATCAACACCTCCTCTGTAACTAACTTTTTTTTAAAATCTCTCCTGCCTGATAGAGCCTGCAGTGGGGGTGGTTAGTTGATTGCTAACCTAACACACCGGGTTGGTGTGTCCCCATCTTTAAGACAGAGTTTTGGAACGAATCCACAGCTTAGGGTGTCCTGATCGGTGTGACTGGATTACTGTTTGATTTCAAGTGCTCTTTGTATCAACTGTGAAGTTAGAACCAGAAGGGGTTGGAACAAGGAATGTGTGAAACAAGGTATAGTATATAGAACAATAAATTGCTAGCACTTTATACGCCATAGTGCAACAATGAGCAGGATTGAGAATGCCACTCAACGCACATCATGCCACATGTATGTGCACTTGGAGAAGCTGTTCCAGGGAGCGTACAGATCTGGCTTAGCAGCAGGTAAAAGAAGCTGCACAGCTTTGTAGAAAAATCCAGGGTCCAAAAAACTATTGCTGGTTAAAAATAGATTTATTGTCTCACAAAAGATGCATGGCAGCCACAAGAACAAACTACGCCAACACGTTTCACGCACACTACTATTTCCGTTGCCTCATTCAAAATGCTGCTTGCAGACTCCACTCGCTCACTCACTGCTCCACTTCTTCTTCATCAGTATGCAAATCCTTACACTGGCTTCCCATATCCTCTAGACTCAAATGTAAAACCCTAGTTCTCAACAACGCTGCCCCACTTACACCTCAGCCCCCATCCCCAAATATATAACTAAATGCTCCCTATTTTCTACCCCTGACATCAGCCTCTGCTCCTGCCTTATTACCTCCTCTCCCTCCCGCCTACAAGACTTCTCCTGTGCTGCCCCCTCTCTCTGGAATTCCTTACCACACAACATCAGACTTTCCTCTGGCGTTCAGTTATTTAAAAACTGCCCGAAAACTCACCTTTTCAAGGAAGCCTATTTGGCATACCCCTAACATCCACCATACCCCCTCGAACGCTATTGAGGACCAAACTCCATGCTAATCTGTTGTGGGCTGGTCTGGGGTGCGAGAGGGCAATTACCCCCCTAGGCCATTCTGATTTGAAAGATTAGGGACGGCAGCTCCAAGGAAGAGTTACAGATCTGGTCATAGAAGGGGCATGTGAGCAGCTGCTCCTCTGGGGCAATAATCTCTGCAGCCCCTCCTGGGGTTCCTGCAGGCTAGTGTGTGAATTACTGTACATAGCGCTTCGCAACAGTAATACACGTGACAATCATATAAATAAAAAAATAATACAAATAACACAATGGGTAGAAGGGCTTCAAACATAAAAGTAACATTTAGGAAGAGGAGTCCCTGCTCCGAAGATCTTACAATCTAATTGGTAGGTAGGGAGAACGTACAGAGACAGTAGGAGGGCGTTCTGGTAAGTGCGTCTGCAGGGGGCCAAGCTTTATGTATGAGGTGTAAATTGTCAGCCAAGGAGCTACTTATCCCCTCTAGATTGTAAGCTCTCACGAGCAGGGTCCTCATTACCTTCTGTATCGGGTTGCTCTCGCTTGTCCTTATTCGGTATGCCATTCTAGTTTATGTAACATACTTAACTATGTCCCCCCCCGTTGTACCGAGCTGGAGAATATGTTGGCGCTTTACAAATAAACGGTGATTATACTAATACATGAAGCTTACCTGATGTCACTGGGCTGTGCATGCAATTCTGAGACACCAAGCCGGGTAGAACAGAGGTGGACGCTCGGCTGGTCAGGTCAATGACAGAAGGTGATGCAGCAGAAGCTGGCTGGAGGCCAGACGGATGGGGGTTCAGTTCCCGTGAGGACTGGCTGGGTGGAATGCCATTTTCAGAGAGGAATTCTTCCAGGTCCATGTATTCCAACTGGAAGGTATCTCCATCGTAGGGCAGCGTTTTGTCCCATAACGTTGGCCCCAGGAAAGCCGACTGTGGGCCGGTCGATCCCGCGGTGTCATCCTCTAATTTTTTCACTTTATCTTTTTCTTTACAGAAGGCTGGAAAGACAATGGGGGAGCATGAAACCATCTCAAGGAACGTGGAACGGTCAAATAAACTCGGCAACAGGGTTACTCATTATACAAGGAAACGCTGCGTACATACAGTACGAATTGAAATACTTTATATTTATGCGCATATCCCTTGACTAACACATTCACACCGTGCGTAAAAAAAATGAAGTCATTTCTTATCATCTTCTACCAAGTTGTCGTAGTTGATGTTTAAACCCTTCAGTGCCAGATGTTCCAAAGGGGTTAATCTCTCAGCAACGCCCCGGTGACCTCCCTAGCCCTGAAGATGACCTTGACTAGCCATCCGCATGAATCAGAGCTGTACAGATGTAGCAAACTTTATTTGACCCACTGATAACGCAGCATAGCGCAGGGATGCACAAACTGGGCGACGGCAGATTTTCCAGGGGGGGGGGGTGCAACGGTTACAGAGGTCCCACGCTCTCCCCCAAGGCATTTAAATTAAATGCTGGGGGACCACGCAAGACCTCTGTAACTTCTCCTACCTGGTCTTCGGCGATGTGTCACAATGGTAACCCGGCGTCAAATGACGCCGCAGGGTCACGGGATGTCACGTTACCATTGCAATATGACGTCACATGACCCCGCAACGTAATTTGACGCCAGAGCCGAGCATGGGGGGAGGGGGCGGGGGAGCAGGCACCCCTGGCATAGCACATTCAAATGCAGAATATCATAGAGCTTCCATAGGATTCCATGGCAGTGATAACGCAGAATATCACATCCTACCATAACGCTAGAATGGTAGCAATAACCCTTGCTACATCTGTACATTGCACATGCATGCAAGGCACCCCGATTCTCCTCTCTAGTTGTGGAATAGACTCAGGGGGTACAGAATGCTCAAACACAGGAGAGTTTACATCAGCGAAGAACTGCGGTGTGATCACCACCCGCATGTGAAACTGCTGTATTCCAGTATATCAACGGCAACTATTCTTAAAGTGTTTGTATTGTACATTATTTTAATAGATGCCTTGAGTGCTTAGCAGCAAATCTTCTCCGAAAATGAACAAGATGAAATGTATAAAGGAGTATCTTACACTAGTACAAGGCTGGGGAAGTGGGAAGAACACTGCCTGTGAAGTGGGAGAAATGATTTGAGTGCCAGTGTCAGCCCCCCTGGTGACCTTGGCCAAGTCACTTGATCTACATCTGAAAATTAGATTGTAAGCTCTTGGGGGCAGGAACGCCTCATTCCTGTAATATTTTACACATCGTGCTGACTGTATGCGGTGCTACAAAGGACCGTAGTGTGAGTAATAATAATAATTATATATATGTATATATATATATATATATATATATATATTATTACAAAGGACCGTAGTGTGAGTAATTATATATATATATATATATATATAATATTATTATTACAAAGGACCGTAGTGTGAGTAATTATATATATATATATATATATATATATATATATATATATAATATTATTATTATTACAAAGGACCGTAGTGTGAGTAATAATTATATATATATATATATATATATATATATATATATATATATATATAATATTATTATTACAAAGGACCATAGAGCGAGTAGGACCTCATACTGTGGTTAACATTGATAAAAGTGGCTTCTTGATGTAAAAATATTCTGTGTCAAACACATGCAGGTTCTGTGAGACTCGCTGTACTTCTGATACGGAAAATTGAGGCCGATTCTCACGCAAACCTGAACACGTCCCTTATACTCCCTTAGCATCAGCTGAATATTATAAAGCCACTCTAACCACATCTGTTTAATGTTAAATACAGCGGATTACGCGGTAAATAGAGGTTAGATTCCACCCCCCCCCCCAGAACCCTACTGATGTTTATGGGGCTTTATACTTTCATTAGTAGAAGCTTTCGCCTCTGGGGAGTGGTAGGCTGGTGGCGATATGTGTCTATTACCTGTCTATTAAGACCATTTCCCCTCCATTAGACAGGTTAAGAGCGCATTTGCAGGTACAGAAGTGTTAGGACTTACAAAAGGGGGGATTACTTTGGTGTGGTTTGCAAACTAAAAATGCTTTGGCCAAAGAATGTAACTAAATGATCCTCACTTATGAAAAGGAAACAGATCAGTATGTACCTGTATAATGTGTCAGATTGGACGTAGCACTGGGGGGTTTGTTGTAGGGTCCCAATCCCAGAAGCGCTCCTTTTGACACAATGTGGTGTGGTGGGTTTGGGTTCTGAGCGTGCAGGAGCTGTGTGTGGTTGTCTCACATTTTAACCTGGTCTGTAACTGTTTAATACGCTCATAATATATATTTTCTTTAACTGTGCACGCAATGTCTTGTATATAATGTATACCCTGTTCACTTATGTAACTGTATTTGTAACCATGTATTATTTGTTTTACTCTGTGCCCAGGACATACTTGAAAACGAGAGGTAACTCTCAATGTATTACTTCCTGGTAAAATATTTTATAAATAAAAATAAAATAAATAAATAAAACAATATGTGATACTTTAAAATGAACCAGTGTAATAGTTTTTTCTGAATTTACATGGAAACCTCACCAGTCTCTTCTTGAAATGTACAACTACTAGAACACCAAATGGAAATATCCTGATATACTTAGTCATACTTTGCATTGCAATACTGTATATACCATTTCAAGGTGACTTTTCAATATTGCTGTTTAAGCAAATTACTACTAATAAAAATAAGAATTGATTTAGTGAAGCAATGGGTTGAAAACAGTCTTTCCATTGGTGTTTTTAAGGACTCGTCTTGAACGTTTGAACTATTGAGAGAACACTTTTGATAACCACAGTGACTCACTTGGAAATACCATGGGACAGATCCATACGTTAACAGGTGGTCTTAAAAGCAAGGTTTGGTTTAATCTCATTATGAGACTTATTCAACTAAAATAAGTCATGTATTTGTACTGTACGCTGCATTTGTTGGCAATCCTTTCATCCTTCAATCCACTCCAAAAAAAAAATACGTTTCCACTGAACCATTCTGTACTTAGTAATATCTCAGGAAGACCAGGGAGATTTTTGCTCCTTAAATAACCTAACACCATTAAATAATAAGAAAAACACAGGGCACCTCTCAAGGCAGAAAAACAGCCGTAATCTCCATAATACAGAGCAGACCCCCCCCCAAAAAACATTATTCGATGATTCAGATTGTCATTGTGTTACCAGATCTGTGAATATGCATCAAAACAAACACTACAGTTTAAAACACATGCAGCTATAAATAAAACAGCTGTAAACTAAATACATCAGTATTTTTTTTCTGAATTTCCAATGGAAAATAAACTTTACAATAATTCAACTTATAACAGAAACACAAGAGTAACATGTCCATTTATACATACATATACAGGTAT
The DNA here is from genome assembly GCF_040206685.1 of Ascaphus truei. NCBI lineage: Eukaryota > Metazoa > Chordata > Amphibia > Anura > Ascaphidae > Ascaphus > Ascaphus truei. The sequence goes on from NC_134504.1 coordinate 7,448,167, forward strand.
ATATACATTTGCATATTTGCTTTGCTGTGGAGGTTTTTTGTCACTTTTTATACTCACAATAACTTAACTCAGTATATACATATTTGATATATTTGATATACATGCATATGTACACACATCTATTAACTTTTTATATTTGTGTGTGTGTGTGTGTGTATATAATAGAAATTGCACAAATACATATGTATGGGTGTAGGTGTATCATATATATATATATATGATACACCTACACCCATACATATGTATTTGTGCAATTTCTATACATATCTTTAATTAGATTTTATTCTAAAATAAGAATTTATAATATTCACAAAAAAACAAAGCTTTAAGATGAAAGAACAAAAAAAAAAACACACACATTTGTTAATGCAAATCATACATACACAACCGAGCTTTACTATAGAAATTAAAGTCATCTTACCATCTTCATGGTGCAGGGGCAGTTTCAGAGGATTTTCCAATAGGGATTTGAGCACTCCATAGGTTGGAGGTATAAAAGTTGGATTTAAAGGTAAAGCCCTTGCCATCTTCTCCATCTTGGCTCCTATGCAGCTGCTGCACCTTTGGATGAGGCAGGGAAAGGAGGAAGATGTATGTGTATGAATTGATTTACTGTGTACTGGAGAGGTGCAGTGCAGCTCAGTGATCAGCTGTTACTGCTCTCCCCACTGCACTCACTGTGCTGGGCTCTGAGCTTCAGATCATGTACAGTACTGCACTGTGCACCAGCTGAGTGTGATGTCACAGCCACGCCTCCCCGCGCCTAAGTATTCCAAAGGAATAGCTGGGAGGGTTTCCATGCTGATCCACTTACAGTACCGTATGCCGGTATATCTAGGTTGCAGTAACCGGCTCAGTGGATATGCAGACCATTAAAGCTGCAGTTCAGGCAATATCCTGCATGTGTGGGTTTTTTTAATAAATCAGTTCTGTAGTAAGAAAAAATACTTTTAGCATTTTCTGTTTTAAAAAAAAAAACAACAACTTTGAAAGACCAATTTTCTTGTATTTTATTTTAAACAAGCATGCTTGTTCCTATAGCAACGATTTACATTCCCCATATTTAAAGATGTCGCCAAACTTTGCCGATCAATAGACGGAGAACGGATTGACCGGCAGCTATGCAGTTTTTTTTAGGTAAGTAGAGATTGCCCACATGAAACTATTGAAGTTAAAAAAAAAAACTCAAAAAAAAAAAAATCGGGAGCCTGAACTGCAGCTTTAAGGCAATCCAAGCATCTTAAAAAAAAAAAAGTATTTTTTTTTGTTTTTTGTTTTAATACATGCAGCCGTTGATTACTTGTATTGAAAACCAATTACCTAAGCTGCCGATCGATTTGTTCTCCCGTGCACGATCGTCAGAAACATCCTCTTTCCCAGGATTCACTAAATGGCCGCCTTTCAGTTTCAAACCAATCGTTCAGTCAGTGTAACTCAGCAGCTACGATGTATTCTTCTATTGCTAGGGTAGCATTATCTATTGTTACAGTTTGCCGCTCAAATTGCTGGGAATATTGGCAACAAATTGATCACAAATAGGATAGTGTTGCAAAGATCTTACACTGCTGGGGAGGCGGCTAAAGCCTGCTGCAGAAATCAAAGGAACTCCTTAAAAATGGCATTAAGAGTTGAATTTTAAAATAAAAAAAGGTAAGTATTATCTAATACTACAGAACTGATTTATTTAAATAAAAAATACACGTAGGATATTGCTTGGATCGCGCCTTCAACTGAAAAAAAAAGCTGTAAAAACTGTGGGTCACGGGTACTTTGGAAAGATATAGACACCATCCAGTAAATACCAAAGTATTGGTACTCTGGGTATAAAAATAAAAATGTTGCGGAATTCGGTACTCGTTATACTCATCACACTACAACCACTGCTTAGATTTGTTTCCATTCCAGGGGAGAGGAAGAAAATACAATACTTCGGTTCTGCTAACAAAACAAGGTCCATACTGCAGAAATTCTTTACAGATAAAGGGGGCCTATGCAGAGAGCAGCGTTAGAATAAATTGGAGAGTTTAAGAAAAAGTAGCTTTAATGGAGAGTTTTATTCTCCATATGCAGAAATGGGCGAAATCCGCTATTTTTAGCATTACTGCATGTGGAGAATTGTAAAGGAGGAGATTCGCGCAGCTGAAAGGGGAAGAAAAAAATCGCGCATTTTTTTTTTCTCCCCTATAGCTGGCGAGCTCCTGTTTCTTGCCAACTTTAGTTGGCAGAGAAAATTGACGAAAATCGCGCCAAAAACAGCCGCTAGATGGCGAGCGCGCCTTTCTGAATTCGGCTATTTTTCAGACTGGCGAGATGTTGTTTCTCGCCAGCCGCGCGGCGAAATTTTGAAATAGAAAAAAAAATGGCGCGTTTTCCCTAACTCGCCATTTTCAGCTGTTTTTAGCGCGATTTTCTCCTAAAAATGGCGCGATTGCAAATAGCGCTGCTCTCTGCATGAGGCCCAAAGAGTAGTAGGCTTACCTAGTCTGCTTGTGTTCTAACCTACTGTGTGACCTCACAAAACATAACTTTGACATATTTTACTGTATTAACAACAACTGTGAGGATCTACCATGCACTCACTATCCTCCACTCACTCTCTACACTCGGTAAACGCACTTGTATTCATTTCCCTAGCATACTCTCTGCTTCTAGTATTTTATTGTAGGCCGCATGGGAGGCTTGATTGGAGATGGAATATTAGTCATGGACCTCTCTGGTTGTCAGCAATAAAATGCCACCGGTTGAAGCTCACAATGGTTTTATCCATGTCCCAAAGAAAGGATAAACACCATTTTTCAAACAGAGAGATAATGTCTACTCTTTGCTCGACATGGCGCCCCCCGAATAAAAACTCTGGGTCAAGCTCTGAGCGTGAGCGTGACGGGCAGCCTACAACACAAGGTCCTTTGGAGAGACTGTTCTTATGTCTAAAGGAAACCATCTGTTCAAAGCGACAAAAAAAACAAAAAAACGTTACGCCAAATTAAACAAGAAATCATATTTAACAGTGACCCCACAAACCACTTAGAAGGTAGAATGGAGGAGATGATTCAAGCATAAGCACATACAATGGTTCAAGAATCAATATCCGAAGAAGAAAACAGATGCTGGCAATGTCAACTGCTCAATAGGTCTTAGGGAACCCAGTAGACACAATAACAGTTGGCATTCCAGAAACAGTGGACTCAACGAACTTTGAGGTAAAACTCGTGAAGCTGTTTAAGAGTCTTACCCCTGAGCTCTGTAAAGACAAACTGATAATTGATAGAGCGCCCAGGGGCCTCCAGGACACAAGGTCTTTATCCACCGAAGCGGCTGTTTGAGGTGTTTTTTGCAGAAAAATCCTTATGGACTTCAGCCCGAAAACTCGGATTTTGGGGGTAACATCGGCGAAAATCCGGGAAAAAACGAATTTGGGCAGTTTCGCCCGTCTCTTCTCCTAACATGTTAAAATATCATTACAAATTAGTTATATTGTACCCATTCTGTTGGCAACTCGATGTTCAGTTGAAGTCACCCCAACAAATATGGTTTGGCAAATTATGTTAATGGGAAGAATGTACCCGTTTCTTAAGAGGCTGCGTGAAAAGGTTTGCACGAACACGGGGACCGTGGATGGTCTTTCAAATATTACGCAATGAAAACCTTCAGTTTATTTGATAATCTGGGGCACCACAGTGGTACTTAATTGTTCCAACATCCGTTATGACTGGATGGTTAGTTAAAACCGATATTAGATTATTGTACAACGCAATAATGGAAATTATACAATATTAAATCTGATAGACGTATATATTTGCTGTGTAACTAGGACACACCCAATCAATCAAGCTCTGAACCCAGTGCCCAACACACACACACACACACACACACACACACACACACACACACACACACACACACACACACACACACACACACACACACACACACACACACACACACACACACACACACACACACACACACACATCAAAATAATTGATTGTGGTTAAATGTACTGTATACAACAAAAAACAAAAGCCCAATGCAACATCCAAATGACAAAGCATATACAGTACAGGCATACCCCGGTTTAAGGACACTCACTTTAAGTACACTCGCGAGTAAGGACATATCGCTCAATAGGAAAACGGCAGCTCACGCATGCGCCTGTCAGCACGTCCTGAACAGCAATACCGGCTCCCTACCTGTGCCGAAGCTGTGCGCAAGCGGGGAGACTATAGAGCCTGTTACAAATGCGTTATTTACATCAGTTATGCACATATATGACGATTGCAGTACAGTACATGCATGGATAAGTGGGAAAAGGTAGTGCTTCACTTTAAGTACATTTTCGCTTTACATACATGCTCCGGTCGCATTGCGTACGTTAATGCGGGGTATGTATGTATATATGCGTACGTTAATGCGGGGTAGGCCTGTAGTTAAATACTTATCCGTTTGTCTTCTCATAAGTAAGGTCATTTGGTTAATCTCTTTGGCCAAAGCGTTATAAGCCTGCAGCCACGTCACGGCATGACCAGTATGCAGCCACGTCACGGCATGACCAGTATGCAGCCACGTCACGGCATGACCAGTATGCAGCCACGTTACGGCATGACCAGTATGCAGCCACGTTACGGCATGACCAGTATGCAGCCACGTCACGGCATGACCAGTATGCAGCCACGTCACGGCATGACCAGTATGCAGCCACGTCACGGCATGACCAGTATGCAGCCACGTCACGGCATGACCAGTATGCAGCCACGTCACGGCATGACCAGTATGCAGCCACGTCACGGCATGACCAGTATGCAGCCACACCACGGCATGACCAGTATGCAGCCACGTCACGGCATAACCACTGCGCAGGTCCTAACACTACCTGTGAAAATTCTCTAAACTAAACGACCCATACTTATGAGAAGACACACAGATAAGTATTTAACTATATACTTTGTTATTTGGATGTTGCATTTGGGGTTTTTGTTGTGTGCATGTAACTAGGATGCGAGATTCGGATGATAGTAAGTAGTTGACCTTGTTTTTGTTAAACGATCCTTACCCACTTCCTTCTTTGTGCCGCACTGTTTCTTATTAATATGCCACGGAAAAGCTAATTAAAAAGAAGCTTCTATTGCATCCGTTACATTGACGTTCAGTGCAAAGTCAGCTGTATATTACAACTTGTTGTGTGTGAAGAGGCTCGCCGCTGTGTAATGCTGTTTCCATGGCTTTCCTATAGAATCCAGCAGGGCAGTAACGTGAAAAGAGACGACCGCGCGGTTGCCGCCGCGATTTCCTATGGTTCTGTTTGCTCCGACGCAGGCGCGCGGAAAAAGCAGCTGAAAGTCTTCAGAGGGCATTACTAATCGTTATTAAGCTTTTGAAAACGTGGCTCTCTGCTGTGTGCCATCAACAGCAGAAGAAATGGGTACTTGAGCGGGGCTTTAAAGAAACCTATTGTTATTGAAATCTCTGTGTACCGAGCGCGCGGTGCGGTCCCGAAAAGTGTCGGCAAATCTTTAGCCGATTACAGCATTTATACAGTGGATGCAGATTAAAGTCGCAGAGAGGAGTCGGGGGCTTCCTAATCAACTTTTCTTGGCTGCAAAATCACCTAAGGCAGGTTTTCAACTCCAGTCCTCAACAGGACAGGTTTTAAGGATATCCCAGCTTCAGCAGAGGTGGCCCAGTCTTGGACTATGCCTGCTGATTGAGCCACCTGTGCTGAAGCAGGGAGACACTGATTGAGCCACCTGCGCTGAAGCTTGGATATCCTGAGAATCTGAGCTGGGGAGGGGGGTGAGGGGATGGGGGGGGTGAGGGGATGGGGGGGGGGAGGGGTTGACCTGTCTGAGACGTGAATGTGCTCACAAGCGATATTTTTTCTTTTGAATAAAAACAATTCAGAGTTTCAGTTCCAAACCCTGCTGCCTAACTTTTTGCTTCGTGCGTTGTTATCCTAATACGCTTATAGCAGCAATTCCCCATATTAGTTTTTTTTTTTTTAACCCCCACGTTTTTATAGCACGGACAGTGCACACAGCACTGTACATAGACATTTTGCAGGCACAGGTCCCTGCCCCGTAGAGCTTACAGTCTATGTGTTTTGGCGCCTGAGGCACAGGGAGATAAAGTGACTCGCCCCAGGTCACAAGCAGCCGACACCGGGAATTGAACCAGGTTCCAGTGCTTATTTTAAGATGGGTGGGAAGCAGAGGGAGGACCGGATTCTTTAAAGCAGTGCTGTCAACCTCCAAGGAGTGAAAATCGTTGAAAGTTGACAGGTCCTGGTCCAAAATGTGGAATTGTAATGGTAACGGCTATTTTTGTATCAGTAAGACTTCATTAAAAAGTCTTTAAGAAGTGAGTGAGTCAGTGAGGCCGAGACCAAATCAGGGAGACGCACAGAAAACACCCCGAGTTGACAGTTTACGTGGGATACATTGTATCACACAGCGATTAAGGCCCCAGAAAAGGACAAAGCAGTTAAATAAAGGGTATTTATACGAGCCGGACCCAACAAGCACAGCCACGGCACAGCACGGCCACAGACAGATTTCCCGTGGCTCAGACTAGTGTTACGAGTGCCCCCCTATGTCGGTGGTCTTGCGAGCCCCCCCCCCCCCATTTCACACCTCGGGAGCCTCCTCTATTTCTCCCCGTCTTATTCTTACCCCCTCTCGTATGCCCCCTCAATTAACTCACTATCCCTCAATCCCCTCTCCTCAAACATTCCCCCCCAATACATACAACCCCCCACCCCCCAAATAAATACATGCAAACCCCTCCACCACCCAAATACACAAGTCACCCTCCAAATACATACTGCACCCCCACAAATACATACAACCCCCAAAATACATACAACCCCCAACCCCCTAAATACATACAACCCCCTCCACCTGCCAAATACATTGGCGGCACGCTGCATCAAGTTGTCATGGCAACGCGATGCCACGTAGCACCGGGACGTCATGTAGTGCCCCATTTCCATGGCAACGGGCATCGCGTGAGGCGGTGACATCACATAGCGTTCTGTTGTCATGGCAACTGGTCATCATTTGACGACCGCGCAGCCATGCTCACGGGGAGTTGTAGGGGGAGATGCAGAAGAATGCCGGGAGTCACCGCCACACACCACAGCCACCCGGAGATTAACAGGCTAAACCCGTAGCCTGGAGGTAGTCTCCGGGTCAAACCCAGAGTGGTGGCAACCCTGCCTCCCCCTCCAGTCCCAGCAGGAGCCAGTTCTCCGGACTATGCGTTATAGTGCGCACAACCACATTTTTATACTTAGGTACATTTATAACACACAGGAATACAGAATTACAGGGACAGAGAATGCAAAGGGCTACCCGACACGTTATACAAGGTAGCTCCGGGATGATTCTGAGCCAGATGAGCCCCAGGAAAGCCAAGAAGGGGAAGGATCGATGGTCCATCCGCTCCAAAAAAGGTAAGAACTCACCAGCAGAGAAGTTAAAAGCACTAATTTATTAAACTACATAAAACCAAAGTCACAAACAGCAGAAACAATCTCTCCCACGCGTTTCACTAGTAGGCGTGAAACGCGTGGGAGAGATTGTTTGTGCTGTTTGTTACTTTTGTTTTATGTAGTTTAATAAATTAGTGTTTTTAACTTCTCTGCTGGTGAGTTCTTACCTTTTTTGGAGCGGATGGACCATCGATCCTTCCCCTTCTCTGCTGTCACGTGACAGGATCAGCGTTCACCACCGGGTGCGGATGCAGCCACAGACACAGAGAGAGAGACACTTCCACAGTCACAGCGTCAGGACTGGAGCTGGAAGGGAGGTGAGCAGAGCGGTGATCTGGTGAGTCGCGTGGACTCCACACCGGGCACGACTTGGCCAGGGCTTGGGACTGAGTAAGTACCTCTTGATCCTCAATGCACATAGCCCTCTCTTGCTTAACCCGTTACCTAGCGCTCGTCATACTATTTCAGTCCTTTAACCCTTCATCCCGGTGTCAACTCCATTTATCATTTAATATTGATTTTTGCCCTGCCTGGCACATATCACACGTGCTCTTAGAGCTTATACACGGTTTTGTTGCTCTCGAGCCCCAGGAAAGGACAGGCAGGGGCCGGGCTGGTCCCAGGACCCCCCACCGTCACAACCGCAATTAGGTAAGACTTGAACCCGAATGTGTACGATTGGCCCCTGGAAAACGAGCATTTCCCCATGATGTACCTGCTACGCCCCCGTTGGACCTCTGGCAATGCGTGTGCCTGTATGTAGTAAAAATGTTAGGATTTAGGATTCCCATAAACAACTTCCCAAACCCAACATCAGCTGCTTGTTTCACTGATCTGCAGTCAGGCCATCACCAGAAGATATTGCCCTGGATATTGGATTAAGAAAAGAATTCCAGACTACGGCCGTTATTCTTTACCTTATGATACGTGCAGGTGACGCGCTATCGCTTGAAATGTCCCATTGACTCTAATGGGGCTTTTCAGGTAATCGCACCTGCGTTTATCACACCTTACAGAATAAGGGTCTACTGTACTGTAATGTCTTGTTTGTGCATCTATCTCCGATGCTGCAGCCTTGCATGAATCTTCTCCTTCACTTATTAGCCAGTGCGAGCGAATCAGATCTGCTCTAATAAAGATGCTCAATTATCCTTACGCCTTTGTCATATTCGCTGACGTACAGTATAGAAGGAAAAGACTAATCAAACACAACAACCCACCCACGGGATCATTACTTTTTCACCAAGGAATTTGGGTGAATAACATGTATATGAAACCTGTAGTGTATACAGTACATTCACAGCTTGTTGAAAAGGCTGGTGAAGTATTATGTGAAAAACGATTAGGTGCGAATATAAAGATATATGTTGGGAGCTGTTGAACAGTTTGTTCACAGGGTTTGCAGTGTTTATGTGCATATTAAGAATAAGTGCTAATTATTAAATCCACTGGTGCTTTCTGTACGTTTGCTGTCATCTGCCGAGATTCCGAATTCCTACTTACTGCAAAGACTTAGGCCGAGTCCATGGTGACTCAGCCCGTGCGGAGGCGCGCTGAGGCTGAGGGAAAGCGGTGCTTTCCCTGGCCTTGGTTAGCGCGCCGTCCGGGGGCGTGTCGGGGGGCGGGCCCAGTGACGTCACGGAGCTGGTTCGCCCTCATTGGGCGAACTGCTCACGTGACCGGCCCTGCGCTCCCATGAGCGCGAAAATGTAACATTTTGGTAAGACACCCTTCCGCACGCTTGCGGAAGCGTTAGCGAGCCCCTGCTAAAGCCGCTCTCATTGCGGCTGCAGGGGCTCAGTGCCGAGCAGCAGCGCGCCTCAGCACGGGTCAGCGCATAAGCGCATAAGCGCTGACCATGCCCGAGGCCTTATACTAACTAATCTCATCTTCCTATCCTGTTTATTTTCATGAGTTTTGTTGCAATTTTAAATAGAAATACTTGAGTGTCACGGGAGACCAGGACAATTTCAACCAGGATCATAGCACCAGACAGGACGGAGTTCAATAAAGCTGTTTTATTGTGGCCGGTGCAAACGGGCAACAACACAGTCACAGAAAATAGATCAAACGCAACAAAGTAGCGATTGCCGGAAGAATGCTAGCTGCCTAGGTGCTGGACAACACATTGCAAGGCTAACCCAGAGCAGCTGCCCCGTTCTGCAGGGGTAAGGTCCCCCCATGACCTTTGGGATGATATTTCAGCAAGATCAACTTTGGATGTCCAGCTCTGATTGGTGCTGAACCGCGTTCTGGGGTGTGCCCGGCACGGCCTCCGAGCACACCGCTTAGTCAGCTTACACGCTAACTCCAGGAACAACTGGGGGTCTCAGATCGCCCACTCTTTACATACTTTCCCCATCTTCATGGAAAAGCATGGAGGACGGAGTGCCAACCAATCACAGCGCTGGACAATCACAGAGGGAGGGCTGTGATGGACCAACCCAGGCCAAGGGTGGTGACTGTGTGTGTGCTAAAGGAGAGCAGGGATTTCAAACTGGCCAATGGGAACGGCGCCTACGGGGCTCATACCCAGCAACAGTCCCCACAGCCGGCCAGGTACCTCCCGCGGAGATAGGCACCTCGGTGTCAGGGATGAACAAAGGCTCAGCAAGCCAATGCCTCCCAGACCTGAGTGTCGCCCCCACCCCCACTCACACAATGTTCCCAAGCACTGCACCTCGCCCCCTTGTGTAAGACATGCCCGGATTCCTTTGTGTGCAGGCTGAAGTAAGTGAATCTCCAGCCTGGCTCACAAAGGGCACACAGAAACACGTGCACCACCATTTATATTGAATACAGGCTCACATATGCATCATTACAGTACATTGTGGTCATCTTAACCAGAATAAGATGGATATACAGGGGAAATCCTGTGTATCCATCTATACGGATAGGGGGCAATGGCTGGTTTGAACCGTTAATATCCGAGCCACATTGGTCCTACCACCACAGTGAGCACATTCATATGTCTCAGATAAGTCTGCAGCCCTGCCTTTCCCCATTATCTCTTAGCATGCAGTGCTTCCACTGCTGCCGGGCATTCTGGGTAATGACATGCAAATGAGGACACAGTGTGTCACCTTTTGCTTCTTGTCTATTTTAACTTGGAACCCCTACACCGCATTACACAGCTTTATCAGCACAGCCAGGTTGGATTGCCAATAAACCTGGCTTTTCAAGAAATACTTTCGCTACTAAAAGTTTTTTGTGTCCGGCTTTCTAACCGTTCACTTACAACTCTAGGAGTCAGCGATGGAAATGGATGGGAGGGGGCACCAACTTACCGGACTCAAGAAATGTGCCAACATAACAGGCTTCTTTAAAAAGACTTAGGGGCTAATCTCATTGACGGCAATAGGGAATTTTGGCCCCAAAAATGACCTGATCGCCCGCTTAGTTCAGGGTCGCTCAACTTCAGTCCTCAGCCCCCCCCCCCCCCAAACAGGGCAGTTTTTCAAGATATCCCAGCTTCAGCACAGGTGGCCCAAACAGTCCCTGCTTCAGCACAGGTGGCCCAATCAGTCCCTGCTTCAGCACAGGTGGCCCAATCAGTCCCTGCTTCAGCACAGGTGGCCCAATCAGTCCTAGGTGTTGGTGGGGTGGTGAGACTAATTTAAGGCCTTCCCTTGCCACGAGCAGTGTGGCACGGTTCAGTCTATGAGTTATACATATATATATATCTACACAGAAAAAACAGGCGCACTCATAGCGTAAAAGGTATAACAATAAATTTATGGAGTCAAGGATTTAAAAATGCACTCACAAACACAGCTTAATAAAAAGCATTTTTGAGTAAAAACTCAGCCAGCCAGACGCAGGCGTGACCACCATTGATCCAAAATCCTTCTCCGTCCATTCTTCCCCCCCCCCTTTTTTTTTGTCCACACACATTTTTTACTCCCCCTTCCTTGCCCCTTTCCCACTGTTCCCTACCCATTTTTATCCCTCTTTTTTCTTTTTCTTCCCCCCCCCCCCAATATCACTTTTCCTCCCCCTCCTCCCCCCCCCCCCCTTTTCCACTCTGTTGTCATTTGTACTTTGGTTTCTCTGAATCTTTATATTAATATCATTATCTCTGTATGTGTACCATCTAGTGGAGATCCATTGACCCCAATGATTTGGAGTAATGTCATTTCTCTACTAGCATCTGTTTATTATATTACTATATGATTCTGCCAATGGTGTTATATTATGTTATATCATGCTATATTATATTTTGCTGTAGTACCTAAATGTATTTTATTTAATTTGTTAAAGTGTATGTTATTATATGTATCTGTTTATTTGGTCATTTTCTCTAGTATTGCTGGCTCATTTTGCCTATATGTGTTCTGGAACATATAGGGGTTAATATTATCCCTACATTGACCTCCTGTACTTAATTAGCAATTAGTAGTCTTCTGTGTCCTGATTGGTTCATCTTACTATAATACTACGGTCCACACCTATGCTGTTAACTCCTGATGAAGTCTCTTTGAGACGAAACGCGTAGTGAGTGTTTTGTGGAGGTGTACTGCCCAGTTTTATTATATTTCCACTCACTGGCTTGCTACAGCATTTATTGCTTCTTTGGAAGCACTTATCTCAGCCGTCCACCCGTTGTTTTCATGGGAACTAATTCCGGTCGAATCCTCGGACGTCACTGAGTTCTCGCGGTACCTGGCGCTGAGTACTCACTATGTGACACCGGACTGAGAGGAAGGCGGCGTTCCTCGTGCTCCCCGGGCTCCGGAGGCGTTCACAGAGGCTGCTGCAGTGTATCTACACCGGACACTACACTGAAGTTATCCGTTACCGGGTTCCTGCGTCTGGCTGGCTGAGTTTTACTCAAAAATGCTTTTTTATTAAGCTGTGTTTGTGAGTGTGCATTTTTAAATCCTTGACTCCATAAATTTATTGTTATACCTTTTTACGCTATGAGTGCGCCTGTTTTTTTCTGTGTTTCTATAGATATCTCCAAGGAAGTGGTGTCCCTTCATTCGGGCTGCAGAGACTCTTTTGGATAGCAATTGGAGCATTTTTTAGGATTTGTATTTTTTATTTACATTTTTTAGGATTTGTATTTTTTATTTATACATTTCTTTTTCTGGACTTTTCATCTGTTATTTTTATTCATATTTTTAAATATTTTTTTTTTTGCATTGTTTATGTATTATTAATTTTTTCCACTTTGTATAGCATAGGTTTTTTTTTCATCATTTTATGTGTTTATTCATATAGTGGTTTAGGTTGGCGCCATTTTTTCTTTCTGTTGTGTTATATATATATATATATATATATATATATATATATATATATATATATATATATATATATATATATATATATATATATATATATATACAGTATGTATATATATATATACAGTATGTGTATATATATACACAGTATATATATATATATATATATATATATATATATATATATATATATATATATATATATATATATATATATATATAGATATAGATATAAATATATATATATATATATATATAATGGTTATATATGTTGGAGTTCAATAAAAGCTGTGGCCATTATACCCCATATACAGTGTGGCGTTCTATATGTGTCAGTGTTTGTTTTTGGGGAAGGAAGATGGGAACATGTAAAAAGATATAGGTGCATTCAGCAGGATTGCTTCCTTGAGACAGCTTCTCTTCTCCATTCCAGCAAATGCAGCTGAGCTGGTCTCGAACACGTGGGAGACGGCGTCACAACACACGGACTGGGGGCCTTACATTATTTCTAACATCTATACACTCATTTCAAACCCGTGGAGGGTCTCTCTAGATCTCAGCCCTGACGTGGTTAAATCCTCTATTTAATTGGGATGTACTTAAGGAACTCAATATCTGGCTGTCAGAATTAATTAGCTGCTATCATAACATTCCAAATCAATTAGTTCTGCTAAATGAAAGATTCCTATTTTAAATTAAGCCATTTTGAGGTACTTGATTAAGAAAGTTAATGAGCAAATATTGTGCGGAGGCAAATATTGGTGGGTTTTGGTGACAAAGTTGTTGGTGTGAAAAACAGAACTTTTTTTTTACGTTGCATCTGCAGATAATGATTCATTTTACAATCAATTTTTTTTCTTTTTTTTTTGTCACGTGTTTTATTGTGTTTAAAACGACATAAAAATTACCGATACACATGTTTACAGAGTGAACGTAAAAACAAATATCAATATATATAAGACCCAAAAGGTTGAAACAGCTGTCTGTGAGAAGGAATGTGAAAAAGAAAAAATGTGCACAAGCGCTAAAGACTAAAACACCAGTGTGACAATTGCAAAATATATATATATAAAGGCTGCCTAGTAATACTGTCAGTACTGACAGAGAAAGTGAAAGTGAAAACAAAGAAAAACCTGGCGCCAAAAGTTCATTGGATAATCCTGTACTCCTCAGGGGATCAGCACACTTGCTTGACAGGCCATATAGGGGAAAAAACACAAACAGACACAGATCATAGTGCAACACTGTAGGGTTAAAACAGGTCTACACTAATACACACACTGCACATATAACATAGAGACTCCTAGTGACTATAAAAACTATTTATTAAATAAAAAGAACTATGCCATAAATGGTTTGGACAAATGAGAACACCGCTGGTAGGGCTCTGATTTTTCATATCTGGATGACCAGCGGTGTTCTCATTTGTCCAAACCATTTATGGCATAGTTCTTTTTATTTAATAAATAGTTTTTATAGTCACTAGGAGTCTCTATGTTATATGTGCAGTGTGTGTATTAGTGTAGACCTGTTTTAACCCTACAGTGTTGCACTATGATCTGTGTCTGTTTGTGTTTTTTCCCCTATATGGCCTGTCAAGCAAGTGTGCTGATCCCCTGAGGAGTACAGGATTATCCAATGAACTTTTGGCGCCAGGTTTTTCTTTGTTTTCACTGTCTGTGAGAAGGGTTACAGGCTGTACATATTAAAGCTGCCGTTCAGGCAATATCCTGCATATGTGTTTTTTTTTTTTAATAAATCAGTTCTGTAGTAAGAAAAAATACTTTTAGCATTTTCTGTTTTAAAAAAAACAACTTTGAAAGACCAATTTTCTTGTATTCTATTTTAACAAGCATGCTTGTTCCTATAGCAACGATTTACATTCCCCATATTTAAAGATGTCGCCAAACTTTGCCGATCAATAGACGGAGAACGAATTGACCGGCAGCTATGCAGTTTTTTTTTTTAGGTAAGTAGAGATTGCCCACATGAAACTATTGAAGTTAAAAAAAAAACTAAAAAAAATAAATTAAAAAAAAGGGAGCCTGAACTGCAGCTTTAACCCAGGCTGTGCTGAAAGCTGTGCAATGCAGCAAGCATAAGCTTATAGGGGTCCATGTGAACATGGATTTGAAGCAAAAGGTGGCACTGTGTGCTCATTTGTATGTCATTTCCCAGAAACCCTTGGTTGCAGACCTGCAAATGAGCACACAGTAATATTTCATTATTTATATATATACTAGCGGAGAGAGCCGGCGTTGCCCATGAGTTAAATTTCCCGCTAGGAGGGGGGGGAGGGGGGACAGTGGACAGGAGGGGGGGGGGGGCAGTGGACAGGAGAGAGGGGGGCAGTGGACAGGAGGGGGGGGGACAGTGGACAGGAGGGGGGGGCAGTGGACAGGAGGGGGGGACAGTGGACAGGAGGGGGGGGGACAGTGGACAGTGGACAGGAGGGGGGGGACAGTGGACAGGAGGGGGGGGACAGTGGACAGGAGGGGGGGGACAGTGGACAGGAGAGGGGGGGGCAGTGGACAGCAGGGGGGTGGACAGGAGGGGGGCAACAGTGGACAGGAGGGGGGTGACAGTGGACAGGAGGGGGGGACAGTGGACAGGAGGGGGGGACAGTGGACAGGAGAGGGGGGACAGTGGACAGGAGGGGGGGCAGTAGACCGGAGGGGGGGGGGCAGTGGACAGGAGGGGGGGGGACAGTGGACAGGAGGGGGGTGCAGTGGACAGGAGGGGGGGGACAGTGGACAGGAGGGGGGGACAGTGGACAGGAGGAGGGGTTGCTTAAAATATTCCGGGTCCCTCCTCTCCACTCCCCCTGTATGTTTCTCCGCTCCCCCCTCTCTCTCCGCTCCTCCCCCCCCCATGCGCAGCTCCGGTACCCACCCTACAGTGTCTGACACACACACAGTGTCCCCCACACACACATACAGTGACACACACACACAGTGACACACACACACAGATATGTCAGCTCTCCTTCCGGGCGCCGCCATCTTAGGCACTCGGCACTGCGAGGCAGCTGCAGGCTGCCTGCCCACTGCCTGTCCCCCCGCCGGGGAGGGAAGTGAGCGCTGGGGAGGGAGGTGACTGAGCGCCGGGGAGGGAACGGGTCAATGTAAGGTACAAGTTGTAAGTTGGTGTGGCGGCCATTTTAGAAAGTTAATAAAGAGTGCGTAGGTGAAGGTACGTGCGGCCATTTGTGTGATCGAAATTAAAACTGCGCACGCCATTATTTTAATATATATTTATTGTAATATATGTGTTTTTGGTAAGGCATAAAGGTAGAGTGCAAGGCTACAGGGAGTGTTCATCGTGCGTGGTAGTGTCGTCGTGCGTGTGCGTTTGTCCGGCCATGTGCACAGGGGAGTAAGCATGAGTGTTAGCTACAGGGGAGTAAGCATGAGTGTTAGCTACAGGGGAGTAAGCATGAGTGTTAGCTACAGGGGAGTAAGCAGTGTGTAACACAGGGGTGACAGCATGACTGTGAGTTGTGGGATGACAGTGACTATATGTGTGGGATGACAGTGAGTGTGTGAGTGTGTGTGTGTGTGTGTTGTAAACTTACCAAGGACTCCGCATGGGTTCTGTGGGGGTATGCTGTCAGTGCAAGTGTGTGAGAGTGAAGTAGGTGTGTGTCAGTGATGTCACTGTAACTTTTGGCCAATGAGAGTCGTGTGGGAGGTGTGTCACAGTGGGGCGTACCTCTTGGCCAATGAGAGTCGGGGTGGCCACGGACCAATCAGATTCACCGCAGCTAGTACCAACCTTTCGATTTTATATATTACTGGCTGATGGCTGATATACCCGGCGTTGCCCGTGATGTAATGTTCTGCCTCCCACATCCTCCCTCTCAACTCCCTTCCCCCCCCTCTTCACATCTGTTCAGGCTTCCCCCCCCCTTCTCTCCTGACTCCCTCCACCCCTCTCTCTCTTGACTCCCTCTCTCCCCCCCTATCTCCTGACTCCCTCCCCCCCCCTCTCCTGACTCCCTCTCTCCCCCCCTCTCTCCTGACTCCCTCCCCCCCCCTCTCTCCTTACTAACCCCCCCCCTCTCCTGACTGAATACCACCCCCCGCCTGTCCGCTGTGCGCCGCCATCTTACCGGGGGCATCTGCAGGAGGAAGGGGGTCCTTCCGGAGGCTGCCTGCCCCCCCGCCGGGGAGGGAGGTAAGTGAGCGTTGGCGGCTGGGGCAGGAGGGCCGCGACGCGCTTCCCCTCCGTCCGGGAGCCAGTGGGGGGGAGGGAGAGAGTTGGGTGACGTCATAGAGCCACGAATCTGATTAGCCAGAGGCTGAGGACCAATCAGATTCACCGCAGCTAGTACCAACCTTTCGATTTTATATATTAAGATAAGATATTCCTGTTATTCCTTGTCAGGATGCCACCTGATGAGATTTGGGTTTTTTAAACTGATGATGGAAATGAAGGGTTAAACTTGAAATGCCTGTGCTGTCTAGTTAATTAATTAATTACAAATTAATTATAAAAACAGAGGTGAAAAAAAGTGATCTAGAAAAAAAACAAAAAAAACCCCTCACATGATCACCCTCCCGCTTCACTTCTGTGAGATACATGTGAGGAGAACCTTATGATCACGTTGTAGGGAGAGCTGGAGTCCCGGCTGCCCTGTGTCTGGGAGGTCCCGTGAAGGGGAGGAGCTGACCTACATTGGACCAATGAGGGGGAAGCAGGGGAGGAGGCACGCATCCCTGAGAGAGTCACATGGGGAGCACGCTGTCTACAAGCTGTCAATAAGCTGTCAATGCAGACAAGGGGTGTATATAGCAAGTGGGGGGTGTATATACACCAGGTGGGGGGGTGTATATACACCAGGTGGGGGGTGTATATACCAGGTGGGGGGGTGTATATACACCAGGTGGGGGGGGGGGTTGTATACACCAGGTGGGGGTGGGGGTGTATACCAGGTGGGGGGTTGTGTATATACCAGGTGGGAGTGTACAGTATATACCAGGTAGGGGGTGTATATAAAAGGCGGGAATGTACAGGCTATACCAGGTAGCGGTGTATATAACAGGTAGGGGGTGTATATAACAGGTGGGAGTGTACAGTATATACCAAGTAGGGGGTGTATATAACAAGTAGGGATGTAGCCAGTAATTTGCCCAAGGGAGGGCATTTTGTCTTGGTGGTGTGGGGCACTAATGAAGCACAGTGAGAAGCAAGTGTGACCTGCTGTTTCACCAATAGTGTATCACCTGATGGCACAATACACTGATACAGAGTATAACCTGACCGCACTATACACTGACACGGAATAAACCTGACTGCAACTTTATTTCATATGGTGCTTCTCTCATAATGAGACTCAAAGTGCTTCACAATTACAATATAGCGAATAGTACGCAGCACATAGCAATTGTTACATGTTATGTTTTTGGTACCTGAGGCACAGGGAGATAACATGACTTGCCCAAGGTCACAAGGATCCAACACCGGGAATTGAACCAGGTTCCCCTGCTTCAAGCTCAGTGTTACTGTTTATAGCAGTGGTTTCCAACATGTTTTTTGGTTATGGATATGGAATCCTATGTGAAATTCTGAGGAACCCCAACCCTCTCTAATAGCGCATCTGAGATCAGATGCATTGTAAGGAACCCCAACCCCCTCTAATCGCGCGTCTGAGATAAGATGCATTGTAAGGAACCCCGACCCTCTCTAATAGCGCGTCTGAGATCAGATGCATTGTGGAGATCAGATGCATTGTAAGGAGCCCCAACCCTCTCTAATAGCGTGTGTGAGATAAGATGCATTGTAAGGAACCCGAACCCTCTCTAATACCGCGTCTAAGATCAGATGCATTGTAAGGAACCCCAACCCTCTCTAATAGCACGTCTGAGATCAGATGCAGTGTAAGGAACCCCAACCCTCTCTAATAGCGCGTCTGAGATCAGATGCACTGTAAGGAGCCCCAACCCTCTCTAATAGCGCGTCTGAGATCAGATGCACTGTAAGGAGCCCCAACCCTCTCTAATAGCGCTTCTGAGATCAGATGCATTGTAAGGGACCCCAACCCTCTCTAATAGCGCTTCTGAGATCAGATGCATTGTAAATTCTTCTGTATTTGGTACAACTTTAAAATGATGTGAAAATTACAGGAAACCCTTTAGTGATGCCCTGGGGAACGCAAGGAAAACACTGTTTACCGAGTCTGTGTACTCACTGAGTCACTCCTCCCTATTGACTCCTGCTTGCCCTAGGTATACTGTATATTCCATGGGTGGACAACATTTGCGGGCAACAGCTCCAAAACCAGGTGGTCCCCCCTTGTGTAGGACTGCGGGTAGAACACTTCCAAACAAATAAGTCCATAGAAATATTGGCAGCCAGACTAAGTTGCTGCTTTAAAGAACAATGTCCTACATGTATTTGGAAGCAGCATTATCAGTAGAAAATAGGACCATGAAATCATATACTGTAGATAAGATAAGCATTTATGTAACAGTGTGGCTGCTCTACTGCCCTGAAATCTGCCGTGTCATATTTCTTCTTCGTTAGTGCAGGATGGTCCCAGCTGCAGGTGCTCGCTCTTACTTGGTTTTGTATTACTGTATATCTATCCTTTGTTAACCAGACTTATATATTATACAGTGAACTGTGTACAGTTCACAAGCCACAATCTATTCCCTCCCTTATCAGGAATATGCTGATAGATTTTTGTGTTTTTCCAATTAACAAATCGTTAAGAAGTGAAGGTCAGCTAAGCTTTGCCGATGAGTCTTCTGTAGCTGGCTATCATTACTGCTTTTCTTTGACTCAACAAATGTGTCCCGGCTGTTATTCGTCCTGCACATTTACAGCTGAATTTTGCTTGTTCATCTTGGGATATTCTTTATAATCTGGTCGTTTTTTTTTTTCTTTGAAGTAACAATCATTGTGTAGGAACATACAATCATTGTGTAAGAACGTACAAACACGGCCATATATATATATATTTTATTGTATTGTATGTCTTTATTTATATAGCGCCATTAATGTACATAGCGCTTCACAGCAGTAATACACGTGGTAATCAAATAAATAACAGATAATATAAATAACAGATCATGGGAATAAGTGCTTTAGACATTAAGGAAGAGGAGTCCCTGCTCCGAGGAGCTTACAGTATAATTGGTAGGTAGGGAGAACGTACAGAGACAGTAGGAGGGAGTTCTGGTAAGTGCATCTGCAGGGGGCCAAGCTTTATGTGCCATGTGTTCAGAATAGCCACAGTGCTATTCATATGCTTCTTTAAGCAAGTGTGTCTTAAGGTGGGTCTTCTTTATAAGAAGGTTTGTAAAGAGGGTATTCACTTCTGCTGCAAAATGTGTTACTTTCTTCCAATCCCGTTAACGTAAATGCAGAGTTAGAGGATTTTACTTAGCCCCAGACAAATTTCATTTACAACTTCCTTTGGCGCCTGAATTGGGCCACACAGATTATTCTCTATATCTGGTTTTACTAAATAATCTAAGGTCAGTTGCCACTGTGCAGAAATATGTTCTTCAATAGTAAGTGATGCCTTATGGACCAGGGCAGCATTTCCATATGAAAGGAAGGTGGTTGAAACATGCTAAGAACATCTAGATGTGTGTGCATCCAGAAATGAGCACTCCTAAGATACCTGGGGAACATGCTCATCGGATATGCAAATTACTTCTGTTGGCATGTCTCCCAGGTACACGCATTTTTTAAGCAAATGTGTCTCCATGTGTTCTTTTGAAGGTGCTGGTCTTGATTTGGAGACTACAGAACGAGGAATTTCAGGCACTCCATACTCAGTTATGGCCTCCAAACGCCCCCAAGAAGATACCTGTAGTCGACCAGAGAATCAACAAAGGCGATGGCGTTCAAATGTAGGTCTTGGACCAAGGATAACATGATCCTCCGCTTTGACAGAACCGTCAGAAGGAGGTGGTCATATCGATCGTACGGTATGAAACGAGACTGCAGGCAACTCTAGTGAACCTTGTGGCAGAGCCAGACGAGATTCTGCCCCGGGTCTCCCTTTTGGTAACCCAGTCATCCAGTTCAGAGGACGAGGAGGCCTCGTCGTAATAGCACCGGTGCTGACCCCATAGCCTCAGAAACTTGAGATTAAATCATGATTTTGAACAGACACACACACACACACACACACAACAGGTCAAGATAATAACATTATATGAGTTCAACTGATATAGGTTTCTGGCAGGACTGATGCTTTAGAATAAACTTATTTGCACATGGTAAGTTATTCAAACTTCCCTAATGTGTCCCCATTTGTACTCGGCTGCAGAAATATCCTGGCACCATTTAAAATAAATGATGAGACGAGAGATAATATCTGCAGCGGAATACAATTACTGTTATTATTTGTCTCCCTGTAGGACAATTGATGGAACATTTTTAGAACGAAAAAAAAAAAAAAATTAACTCCAACCCAAGAAAAGATTCAGCTGATTTTGATACCAGGTGCTGAAAGTTTGTGATATTTAATACGTTGCATGCACTTCTATTTCCCCGGGAACAGCAATTAGAAGGCGGGGGATACACATACATACTGTACATACAAAATGGCAGCTGAAACGGCAGATTTTCTCAAAAGTTAGTGTCACGTATTTGGAGACTTCAATAGAACATGTGTTGGTTACGGAATAACCTTTGTCTCAACGTGTGTTGTGCAAAGTGAATTCGTTCTCAGTATATTGTTGGAATGAGCCCAATTTCTACAACTCGCGGGCACACGTAACCACTATTTGACTTGAAAATACTTCTAATAAAGGATATCATTGACATAAACACCGGAATGATCTTGGTAGAAAGTAATCCTACCCACAAACCGTTGCCTTCCAGCACCCCTGCAACATGCATCACTTAACACGTCAAGTGGCGGCCATCTTTGTTTCTGTGCCGAGCAGCCCAAATGCCGCGTACTGGCCCTTACACTAGCGGAATAGGAAACCACGGCCACACTTGAAGTGTTTTTTTATTTTAATGTTCCTGTTTATTACCCAATCTGGAAGCTTACATTTAGCTAAGTACTTATCATTGTGTGGATTGTAGTGATGCAGCTGGCACTGCTGCTTTAAACGTGGTCTTTCAAATGTCTCTAAACATTGTGAATTTGTACGTGGAAGTTGGTTTCGTTCGGCATCTCTTTCCTTTTCGTGGTTGGAGGGGGACAAGGGTGGATAATCTAATCATTACGCTAATGATAACATTATTAGAATAACAATCTCCCCCAAGAGACCCCACTATAAGATGAAGCAAAGTACGTTTCAGCAATGATTTAAAGTGGCTATCCAAGCTCTTTTAAAAAAAAACCATAATATTTTTTATTATCCAGGATTTAAGCAGGGGCTCTCCGGAGCTGGATCCCATTAATTTCAGTCCCGGGGACCCCTTGCTTCTGGACATACTTCCGTAGGGGGTGTCGGTAACCGCTCTGGCTGAGCTAGCTGGGTTTTAATTTCAAAAGCGCCCGCACCCTGCGGGCCAACAGGAAGCTGTGACATCGTCAGGTGCGACTTCCTGTTGGCCCTCACGACGCGGGAGCTTTAAACTTTAAACCCCAGCTAGCTCAGCCGGAGCGGCTGCTAGCACCCCCTACGGAGGTAAGTATCTCCGGAAGCAGGGGGTCGTCGGAGCCGAAATAAATGGGGTTTAACTTCAGAGACCCCCTTGCTTCAATCCCAGGTGAAAAGGAAACAAAATAAATTAAAAAAAGAGCTTGGATTGCTCATTTAAAATATATACACAGTGCCTGTCAGATTTAGGTAACGCATGTAACTCACTAAACCAATGGGGCACTAAGTTTAACTAACTGGCACAGACAGGCCGGGGTGAAGTGTAGAGCAGCAACCCATTCCAGAACAGCAGTGTTATTCTTAACCACCCCTGAGGAAGACCCCTAGAGTGAGGGTCGAAAGTCTCCTGTAACACCCACAACTGATGATATCTTTATTTGGAATATTCTACCCTTTTTTTTTATTTAGCTCTTGAGCACCGACATTCATTTCAAACCGCACCAGCGTGAAAATGGCAGCTGGGTCCACATCGACCCACCGCGAGATGAGTAACTCTCAATATATTACTTCCCGGTAAAACATTTTTAGGAATAAAATAATACATTGCAAAGGAGGAGACCGGTTCTGAACCAAACCTTAGTAACAGGGTCTGTATTATTATTATTATTATTAATAATAATTAAAAAAAAAAATAATGATAACCATTATTGCAATTTTTTTTTTTTTTAAATGTTTGCTTATGTGTTATAATCAGGGCGCGCTGTAAAATATGCTGGCTCAATTATTTCCCTCTGTTGCTTCTTGCCTATTAATTTAAACATTTGCCTGTCGTCTCCCCTGCAGCCGATCTGGCAGAACAGCGAATGTCAGTAATTTCAGAGTTTGATATTTCGTCAGTCCTTTTAAATGGAATGTTTTTTTCCGTTGTGATGATATCAGTTATAATTAAAGCTGATGCAGTCTTACCTTCCGTAATAGCCGCTATACTGCCGCTCTCAGCAGTGCCCCATTAAAAGAGGACGATGACTTTTACGGTTTGAACTCCTGATGCAGAAAACGATGTTCTCGTAGCACAGGGTTATATTCCTTCCGTACGTTCTATGGAAAGCTGACCACAGTTCTCTGAAAATGAATTGAGAAAGTCTGCAGCCACGTGGCTGTTTCCACGGCACCAGAGCTCAGTTATAGCTTAGTGTAAAGTGCGTGCGTGCTTCAGCGTCGGAATCGGACATTTGGTCACGTCCAAGTCTCTGACCGGCGTGCGGCCGCAGAGGGACCCTCCGCCGCACCCTCTGCGCGGCTGGACACTCAAGTCGCCAGCTGCTTCACCAAAGGTAAGTTAACTTAAGGGTTAATTTAGCGGTTAGGGTAGGGGGTTAAGGATAAGGGCTTTACAGTAAGCGGGTAGGGGATTAGGGTAAGGGGTGTAGCGTAAGTACCTGGGGTGAGGGGTTACGCTTTTTGGGGTAGGGGGTTTAGGTTTTTATGGCAGGAGGTGGCGTTAGGATTAGCGTTTTTTAGGGTGTCAAGTTAGGGACTTGCTTGGCGGCGAGAGGTCCCGGTGCTGAGGCGAGTAGTGGCTAAACGCCGGCGGAGATTTGGACGCGGCAAAACAGCCACAATCAAATGTTCTCCGACCGCTTAAGCCTTAAGGGGTACCCTTTTAAATTTGAGATTGTTAGCCCAAATATAAGAGGTATGACCTAATACTGACGTGCTCATTTACTCTGCATTATCGCAACAGGACTAACACGGATATTTCTTTCATTGGCGACGAAAAATTATTTTTGTTTTAATATCTTTTTATGCTTTTCAATGGGCGAAAAGCCTATTGGGCACTAATAGGACTACCGCCTATTACTGTGGGGGAACGGGGACTCTTGTTGGGGGTATGGAGGGTATGGGGTAGTTGCCCTAGAGAGGGTGGTTAGGCTGACCTAACCTGTTGGTGGCACTGGCGTTGGCCACTCCGGCTCTAACGTAATCCCTTTATTTTGGAAGATTGCAACGGTCAATTCAGTAGCCGTAGGCTTTAGGCCCACATATAGCTCTCAATTAAATAGGAGCAGCAACGGCGAGCAGTGCTTACAACAACGGATGAATGTGTACGCCCCAGCTCTGCGCAGATGACTTGCACTGGTCTTTGTTGCTAGCACAAGCAACACGTGGCCTGTCACTTTGATGTCTCACACGGCTCAGCGTTGCCCTAAGGGGTAAAGGCACATACAGAAGAGGTGCTGTGTCTCTCCACTTGAGTCTGTAGCTTGCCCTCCCCTGACTTTTCTTTGTGGGTTTTCCATGTTATTGTATATCCAGTGTGTTCTGTAAACACTGAAAAATAGACTTTTCACGTGGTTCATTTGGCCAGACACTGCAGGGAAACAACTTACACAGAAGTATTCAATGTTAACCCTCCTTTATCCTTTGAGTTTCTTCCAACACCTCGTGCTGTCCACACAATCACACTTCTTAAGCCAACAACACAAGGCGTAACTGGTATGAAAACATTGGGTCCTATCCATGAAACTGTATTCAATCGGCATTTTAATTCAAAGTGAGACGTCAGCGGTGATCGTTTGCATGTGACTACTAATTCATTCTTTGACTTGTGGGGGGTGTGTCTAGATTGAAGAAGTAGCTCAGTGATAGTCACTGCTTTAGAAGTGGGTGAATCTGGTTCATATTTCAGTGTTCGCTCCTTGTGACCTTGGGCAAGTCACCGTGTCTCTGGGCAGTAAAATGAGATTGTAAGTTCTTTGGGACGTGGGGGGGAATGGCTCGCTTTACCTGCAAAACTATGTACAGTGCTGTGTACACTATGATCCCTATATAAGGAGCATATTACTATTACAGTTTAATCTGTGAACATATCACTGGCTTTAGTTTCATTTGTTGCTATGTACTGTAGGACTGAACCTCGAATACCAAAAAATGAAACAACGTCCAGTCCCATAGGACTGCTGTGTAAGACAAGACATCTGAATAAACCCACAAACCCAGCAAGCTCTAACCCCAGAACCTATATATATATATATATATATATATATATATATATATATATATATATATATATATATATATACACAGTGTTCGACAAACCTATACATTTGCTCGCCCCGGGCGAGTGGATTTAACCCCCGGGCGAGTAAATATTGGCCCAAGCAGCACACGTTTGGTACTAGGTGGCGAGTAGATTTTTTTGTGTGGCGAGTAGATTTTTTGGTGATTTGTCAACCACTGTATATATATATATATATATATATATATATATATATATATATATATATATATATATATATATATATATATATATATATATATATATATATATATATATACAAATACAACTGTATGCTCATCTGCATGTCTTAGGCAGGTCTGCAACCCCGCCTTTCCCCATTATCACCCAGCATACAGCACTTCCACTGCAGCAAGGGATTCTGGGAAATGACATGCAAATGAGCACACAGTGTCACTTTTTGCCTCTAAAACCATTTTTAACATGGTTCCCTATAGGCTTAAGCTTGCTGCATGGTCACAGCTTTGAGCACAGCCAGGGTTAAGGTGCATACCCACAAAACCACCCACAGACAGCCGTTTCGACCTTAATGGGTCTCATCAGTGTGGGGTTGATTTTAACTGGGTATGCAAAGAGGCTATGGGAAAGGCTATACCATAATACTGAGTTCAGTTATGGTGAGTAAAAAAAGTTACAAAAACCCTCCACAGGAAAGCAAATATGCAAATACAACTGTATGCTCATATATATATATATATATATATATATATATATATATATATATATATATATATATACTAGCTGAGAGACCCGGCGTTGCCCGGGATGTAATGTTCCCGCTCCTCTCTCTCTCTTCCCCCCTCTCTCTGTTTGTCCCCCATTCACATCAATCCAGTCTCCCCCCTCCCTCCTTTACAGCTTCATGCAGTGTGTGTGCGCGCGCGTCAGTGAGTCTGACGCAGAAACACAAACACACAGACTGAGTGACTGACGCACACACAGTCAGTGTGTGCGTGTGTGTGTGCCTCAGTCAGTGTGTGTGTGTGCGTGCGTCAGTCAGTGTGTGTGTGCGTGCGTGCGCGTCAGTCGGTGTGTGTGTGTCAGTCGGTGTGTGTGTGTGTGCGCAGTCAGTGTGTGTGTCAGTCAGTTAGTGTGTGCGCGCGTCAGTCAGTGTGTGTGTCAGTCAGTCAGTGTGTGTGTCAGTCAGTCAGTGTGTGTGTCAGTCAGTCAGTGTGTGTCAGTCAGTCAGTCAGTGTGTGTCAGTCAGTCAGTGTGTGTGTCAGTCAGTCAGTGTGTGTGTCAGTCAGTCAGTGTGTGTGTCAGTCAGTCAGTGTGTGTGTCAGTCAGTCAGTGTGTGTGTCAATCAGTGTGTGTGTGTGTGTGTGTGTGTGTGTGTGTGTCAGTGTGTGTGTGTGTGTGTGTGAGTCAGTGTGTGTGTGTGTGTGTGTGTCAGTCAGTGTGTGTGTGTGTGTGTCAGTCAGTGTGTGTGTGTGTGTCAGTCAGTGTGTGTGTGTGTGTGTGTCAGTCAGTGTGTGTGTGTCAGTAAGTGTGTGTGTGTGTGTGTCAGTCAGTGTGTGTGTGTGTCAGTCAGTGTGTGTGTCAGTCAGTGTGTGTGTCAGTCAGTGTGTGTGTGCGCGTCAGTCAGTGTGTGTGTGTCAGTCAGTGTGTGTGTGTGTGTGTGCGCGTCAGTGTGCGTGCGTGTGTCAGTAAGTGTGTGTCAGTCAGTGTGTGTGCGTGCGTCAGGGTGTGTGTGCATGTGGCTGTCAGGGGTTGTGTGCGTGTGGCTGCCAGGGGTTGTGTGCGTGCGTCAGTACGTGTGTCAGTCAGTGTGTGTGTGTGTATACTTGGCGTTGGCCGGAGGCGGGGCGTGAAAGGCAGGGAGAGTGAGCGCCGGGGAGGGGAGGGTGATGGGGAGGAGGAGAGGTGTGTGTGTGTATACCCGGCGTTGGCCGGAGGCAGGGGGGGGGGCGTCAAAGGCAGGGGAGGGGGCGTCAAAGGCAGGGGGGGAGGGCGTCAAAGGCATGGATTCCTCCCCCTGCATTTCCTAACGTGGCAGCATGCCGCGCTCCTTGGGCTGCCACTGGTTCTCTCCCCCCTCGTGGCCTCCGCTGACTCCCGTCGCACAAAGGAGGTATTAACTCCCTGCCGCCCTCCTCCTGCTCCTCGGGGATGTTGAGCTGTAGAGAGCGTGCTCTGGGAGGTGGGGGGGAAAGAAGTGGGGGGGGGGGGGAAAGAAGTGGGGGAAGGGAGAAGTAGGGGGGGGAGAAGTGGGGGGTGGAAATGGGGGAGCGACACACACGCGACACCTACCTGTATTTCCGGGCGCCGCCATCTTCTCACTCGGCACCGCGAGGGAGGAAGGGGGTCCTTCCGGGCGCCGCCATCTTAGGCGCCGCGAGGCAGCCTGTCTGTTCCCCCACCGGGGAGGGAGGTGAGTTGGAGCGCCGGCGGGGAGGGAGAGAGGTGAGTTGGAGCACCGAGGGGGAGAGGTGAGTTGGAGAGAGACCCGGCGTTGCCCTTGAGTTAAATTTCCCGCTCCCTTCTCTCTCCCTCTTTCTCTGTTCTCCCCAGAGGGGAGGGACGAACAGAGGACAGGAGGGGGGGGACGAACAGTGGACAGGAGGGGGGGGACGAACAGTGGACAGGAGGGGGGGGACGAACAGTGGACAGGAGGGGGGGGGACGAACAGTGGCCAGGAGGGGGGGGGACGAACAGTGGACAGGAGGGAGGGATGAACAGTGGACAGGAGGGGGGGGACGAACAGTGGACAGGGGGGGGACAGTAGACAGGAGGGGGGGACGGACAGTAGACAGGAGGGGGGGACGGACAGTAGACAGAGGTGGGGGACGGACAGTAGACAGGAGGGGGGATGGACAGTGGACAGGAGGGGGGGACAGACTGGACAGGAGGGGGGGACGGACAGTGGACAGGAGGGGGGGGGCGGACAGTGGACAGGAGGGGTGGGACAGTGGACAGGAGGGGGGGGGGACAGTGGACAGGAGGGGGGGCAGTGGACAGGAAGGGGGGGGCAGTGGACAGGAGGGGGGGCAGTGGACAGGAGGGGGGGCAGTGGACAGGAGGGGGGGGGCAGTGGACAGGAGGGGGGGCAGTGGACAGGAGGTGGGGGGCAGTGGACAGGAGGGGGGGCAGTAGACAGGAGGGGGGGGCAGTGGACAGGAGGTGGGGGGCAGTGGACAGGAGGGGGGGCAGTGGACAGGAGGGGGGGCAGTGGACAGGAGGGGGGGCAGTGGACAGGAGGGGGGCAGTGGACAGGAGGGGGGGGCAGTGGAAAGGAGGGGGGGGCAATGGAAAGGAGGGGGGGCAGTGGACAGGAGGGGGGACAGTGGACAGGAGGGGGGGGCAGTGGACAGGAGAGGGGGGGCAGTGGACAGGAGAGGGGGGGCAGTGGACAGGAGAGGGGGCAGTGGACAGGAGGGGGGGGCAGTGGACAGGAGGGGGGGGCTGTGTACAGGAGGGGGGGGCAGTGGACAGGAGGGGGGGCAGTGGACAGGAGGGGGGGCAGTGTCGCACACACTCCGTCACACACAGTCACACACACACACACACGTCACAGTCCCGTGATGCGCCCTTTCTCAGTTCCGTGCGGTGCTGCAGGTGGGGGGGAGGTGGGGGAGCGACACACGCGACACCTACCTGTACTTCCGGCCGCCGCAATCTTCTCACTCGGCGCCGCGAGGGAGGAAGGGGGTCCGCCATCTTACGCGCTGCGTGGCAGCCTGCCTGTTCCCCCGCCGGGGAGGGAATGGAGCGGGAGGGAGTGGTGTGTAGCGGGAGGGAGTGGTGTGTAGCGGGAGGGAGGTGAGTGGAGCGGGAGGTGAGTGCGGGAGTGGAGCGGGAGGGAGTGGTGTGTAGCGGGAGGGAGTGGTGTGTAGCGGGAGGGAGGTGAGTGGAGTGGGAGGTGAGTGCGGGAGTGGAGCGGGAGGGAGTGGTGTGTAGCGGGAGGGAGTGGTGTGTAGCGGGAGGGAGTGGTGTGTAGCGGGAGGGAGGTGAGTGGAGCGGGAGGTGAGTGCGGGAGTGGAGCGGGAGGTGAGTGCGGGAGTGGAGCGGGAGGGAGTGGTGTGTAGCGGGAGGGAGTGGTGTGTAGCGGGAGGGAGTGGAGCGGGAGGGAGGTGAGTGCGGGAGTGGAGCGGGAGGGAGGTGAGTGCGGGAGGGAGTGGAGCGGCTTACAGGCGCGTCTTAGGTGGGCGCGTGTCCCCCCGCCGGGGAGGGAGTGGAGCGGGAGGGAGGTGAGCACCGGGGAGGGGGGGAGGTGAGTGTGATGGGGGGGGAGAGGACAGAGGTGTGTGTGTTTTTTTTTTTTTTTGGACCTTTGGCCCGTCACTCCGTCTCAGGCCAATGAGAGGTGTGGGGGGCGGGCCAAGGGGGTGGTGTGAGTGTGTGAGCCCAATGAGAGGTGTGCGGGGGCGGGCGGCCCAAGGGACCAATGAGATTGCCGCTAGGGACGCAGACATACAGTGCTTTCAGAAATATATAGTAGATATATATATATATATAAAAAATTATTTATTTGTATCAAAAGGAGTGCTACTGAGCGTCGTCAAATGTATACAACAGACCAAATTACCCAATGCTACATCCAATCTGACACAATACATAGTTAAATACGACAATATTTGTATTCTGATAAGGGTCTTTTAGTTAAACCTTTAGGCCAAAGCATTATAAGCCTGCAGCCACGTCACGGCATGACCAGTATGCAGCCACGTCACGGCATGACCAGTATGCAGCCACGTCACGGCATGACCAGTATGCAGCCACGTCACGGCATGACCCGTATGCAGCCACGTCACGGTATGACCCGTATGCAGCCACGTCACGGCGTGATCCGTATGCAGCCACGTCACGGCGTGACCAGTATGCAGCCACGTCACGGCATGACCCGTATGCAGCCACGTTACGGCATGACCAGTATGCAGCCACGTCACGGCATGACCCGTATGCAGCCACGTCACGGCGTGACCAGTATGCAGCCACGTCACGGCATGACCCGTATGCAGCCACGTCACGGCATGACCAGTATGCAGCCACGTCACAGCATGACCAGTATGCAGCCACGTCACGGCATGACCAGTATGCAGCCACGTCACGGCATGACCCGTATGCAGCCACGTCACGGCATGACCCGTATGCAGCCACGTCACGGCGTGATCCGTATGCAGCCACGTCACGGCGTGACCAGTATGCAGCCACGTCACGGCATGACCCGTATGCAGCCACGTCACGGCGTGACCAGTATGCAGCCACGTCACGGCATGACCCGTATGCAGCCACGTCACGGCATGACCAGTATGCAGCCACGTCATGGCATGACCCGTATGCAGCCACGTTACGGCATGACCAGTATGCAGCCACGTCACGGCATGACCCGTATGCAGCCACGTCACGGCGTGACCAGTATGCAGCCACGTCACGGCGTGACCAGTATGCAGCCACGTCACGGCATGACCAGTATGCAGCCACGTTACGGCATGACCAGTATGCAGCCACGTTACGGCATGACCCGTATGCAGGTCCTAAAACTACCTGTGAAAATTCTCATTTACCTCTGCAGTGGAGGGAGAAAGGTCTTCACAGACCGTTCCTGCACAGGTACATGGAAACACCTGCTCCTTAAAAAGTGGGGTGGGGTGAGCTAGACAACTTGTACAGATTTGAGGAAACAAAAAGAAATCATAATTTGAGAAAAAAAAAAAAAAAAAACAACTTAACAGACTTGCCAATTATATTTGCTGTAACTATCACTGCAACGCACGCTAAAGTTCAGACTGCAGTGGAGCAAAGCCATCAAATTCTGTGTTATTCTCAGGAACATGAGTTACGCGCGGAAGCGACTTTATATCCTTAAACAGCTGGTCGCAAAGGAAACAAACCTTCACTTGCACACCAGTTCTCTAAAATGCAGACTTCGGCAATTATTTCTAGACGTATACGAAACAGTGGGTATTTTTCACAGTTAAAATTGCCACCCCTGGACTGGAAATGTCTCAGAAGAATGACGGCAATCAGCGATAAGCACGTTTGATTGAAAAACAGCCCACTCGAAGAGGCCTGTGAGGTTTTTGAAAAAAAAAATCTCTGTACATTGCACTGTCATTTAATCTATGAAAAGATCTCATGTTTTCCACTGTAAGGAATCACAACTTGCAAGGAGCCTACACTTCTCTTGGACCTTATAGGGTTTCTCGAACTGCGAACTTGAAAAACAGAAATGATGAACAGTGTAGTCCGTGAGAGTCTGAGTATACTTGCAGCCCCAAGAAAACCCACGTACCAATAATATATATATATATATATATATTTCTTCTTAAAGGCTTTAACTAGTTTCTTTTTATCGTAATCATCAGCGATGCCCTGTACTGCAGTGAGGGTCTTTCTGCCGTTCCTCTGCTGGATCCTTATATGAATGGAATCTTCTGTCCCCGCTGGGGACATATATATATATATATATATATATATATATACATATATATATGTTGAAGTTGCCATCTTCATTACTAACACTTCTTCCATTATTTAAGATGCATTTGATTGGTTAGACGTAATTGCAAAAAGCACAGTAGCAGACATTACACTATAATATATAGTATCAGTTAAGACTGGTTCGGGGTTCATAGCTAGATGTACAAAACAATGCAACAAAGGTGGAAGAATCCTCCATTACCCCTTCAGCTTGTGGCCGCCGGGCCTGCAGGGAGGTTTGGTGCAGTGGGGTTTTGGTGGAGCCTCTGGCCTTCTCCAGAGCGGCATCTCCTCCTCCTATGTCACATTGTCATGGCGATGCGGCATCCCGTTACAGCACGTTGTCATGGTGACGCGGCATCACATGGTTGCAGGAGGAGATGCCGACTCCGAAGAGAAGAAGCACTTGCAGAGAGAGGCCCTGCACTCTCCCCCGTGGCAATCGGTTTCAATATTGTCCCTGTATTTGCAAGTGGGATCCTCTCAGAGGTTACTCGCGACTCCCACATGAGTACAGCAAGGCCCCGCTTCTCGGCGATAACAAAAAAGGGGCCGCCATGTCTGCCCATGTGCAGAATGGGCCAGTCTGGGGTCGCGCGTGCGCAGAACGGGACGGTCCAGGGTCTCGCATGCACAGAATGGTTTTTTTTTGCAGATGTTGCGCATGTGTAGAACAGCGCATTGCAGGTCTGCGCATGCGCACATACCGAAAATCACGGAGTTCCGCTTTCCGGCGAGTTTTGCTTTGCGGCAGGTTCTTAGAACGGAACCCGCCGCATGACTGGGGCCCTCCTGTAGTTGTAACTTTGGAGTGGACCTTGACTGTCCTTTTGTGGTCACTCCAAATCAGTAGTTCTGCTCGCGTGCTGATCTTGGACTCCAACCTCCCTGGGACAGGGACGTGACCATATTGTGGGAAGAGAGCACGGAGCCTCTATAAGCCGGGCCGCAGACAGCTTTCCCACCCCCCCCATCTCTCTCACTCCTATCAGCATATCTAGTCAAAAACGTTCTCTATTTTTCCAAATGTCACTTTTTTAACACCCAAGCTTCTGTCAGCCAATGAGTTTCTCGCCCCATTCTGCGTGACGCCAATAATACTATTGATTTGTAAACACAAGTTTGTTCTGAATGTCCGCTTTGTTTTTCTTCTTACGTAACCCTACGTAATACTACAGTATTACCGTAAGGTTTCCGACAAAGCTGAATAAACAGACCCCACTCGTCGTCATCCATCACAGCCTTTTAATGTTTACGTTCTATTTATAGAAGATCAAGAACAAACCTCAACCATTTCCAAAGCAATTTTGACTGCATGGACACCACAGAAGCTATTTTGTCATGGCATTAAAGGGGGAATGTTAACAACATTGGGCCATATTTACTAAGCAGTGCCACTCCATACTAAGTATAGTAGCATGTTAAATATGTTAACCTTTTTGCTGCCTGGGGTGTGGGTGATTGCCCCCCGGCCCATGTAAGCAGGAGTGGAGGGGGCTTCACTTATGTTTCGATTGGACCGACTGCTCCGTGGGATTGGCGTAACCGATAATCCCCTAGAAAACTGGCATTTCTTCCAATATGTACAGTACCTGGTACATCAATAGGGCCTCTGGCAGGCAGGCGTGTTGTAGCACATATGTTAATCACAGCCCTCTAAATGTAGCGGACTAGCAGCTTTTATTTTTAACAAGTTGCGCATTTATAAGTGTAACCCCTCGTTATTTACCATGACTGATTAAACATGTGCTAGGGGGGAACAAAGTTCTACTCCCCTCTGTGAGCGATATGCTAGGCCGCTAGCGGAGAGCCTGGCGGAGGTTAGACAATAGGACACACCATGTATCTTTGAATAACAGGGGCTTGTATTTATAGACTCCCACTATGACACATTTGTGGTCCTCACTGGTGAGCATCATATATTCATCTGATAACACAGCTCATACAACAGTATACCTGGTATATTAGAATCTCCAACATGGATGCTTCTGACTTCCCCTGCCTCTACCAACATGGCCGCAGAAGCAGGACGTCGGCCTCTTCCTGAGCTAATTGTGCTCACCTGCCTTCTCCCGTTATAAGTCTTCCATTCCTCTCCCTCCTTAACTGTGCAAGGTACTCCCTGCCTTTTCTCCCGTTGGAAGCCTCGTCTTGCCTGCCATAAACCCCTGCCTGCCGCCGGACTACCTTACCACTCCCATCCTGCCTCTCTCCAGCCCTGACCTTGGAACGGACCTCTACCATCCTGCCTCTCTCCAGCCCTGACCTTGGAACTGACCTCTACCATCCTGCCTCTCTCCAGCCCTGACCTCGGAACTGTGACCTCGACCATCCTGCCTCTCTCCAGCCCTGACCTCGGAACTGTGACCTCGACCATCCTGCCCTGACCCAGAACTCCACTATTGTATTGCTTCACGATCTAGATCCCAGGTACGGGTCGGTCACTACTCTCCACCTCTGCTTAGCGGGTCTGTTTCCAGGACAGTACAAAGCAACATACGTGACCGCAGCAATACCAACATGTATGTTGCCGCGTTTTTTCCCGTCTTTCATTTCATCCCACTGTCCCTGTATTAGCAAGGGCGTCCTTTGTGGGTGCCGGCACTGCGAAGGAGCTCTTTTGGGTTAACATTGCAGGCCCGTTCCTTTCCAAAACAAACCGGTATGTGTAATCAACAACCGTGGTATTTGCAAGTGGGATCCTCTCAGAGGTTACTCACGACTCCCACATGAGTACAGCAAGGCCCCGCTTCTCGGCGATCCGTCGGTACCAAGAAAGGGGCCGTCGTGTCTGCCCATGCGCAGAATGGGCCAGTCTGGGGTCGCGCATGCGCAGAACGGGGCAGTCCAGGGTCGTGCATGCGCAGAATGTTGTTTTTTTGTTGTTGCAGATGTTGCGCATGCGTAGAACGGCGCATTGCAGGTCTGCGCATGCGCACATAACGAAAATCACGGAGTTCCGCTTTCCGGCGGGTCCTTAGAACGGAACCCGCCGCATTACTGGGGCACTCCTGTAGTTGTAACTTTGGGGTGGACCTCGACTGTCCTTTGTGGTCACTCCAAATCAGTAGTTCTGCTCGCGTGCTGATCTCGGCCTCCAACCTCCCTGGGACAGGGACGTGACCACCTTCGTCCCGGCTTCGCTGGGGACGCAAACGTCTTCCTTTGCCCCTCCCCTTCAGGTAACCAATCATATGAACCCTCCTTTTGGATTCGTAGTCATTGGCTCAAGAGCCTGTCCATCAATCCCAGGTTTCCTTTCAAAGGGGTTACAGAAGTATTTTTCAAAAATTGCTTAAAGCTTTTAGCATTTCAATGGCTAAAAAAAATGCTTTTGCAGGCTTTTTACAATCTGTACCTAATGTTTTTGGCAATAAGACTATTTGTCAGACCCGAAAGTCGCAGGTAATTTGTTAGCATTTCTCGGTTTGCAAAGTAATTGTGAAAAATTAATCAAACAGCTGCACTACATTGAATTAACTGTGTGTATATCTTTAAGAAAAGAGAACGCACGCCACATAGCGTATAAAAGTGTGACATTTAATGCAGTGGGAGAAGGGAAGGGGGGAGAAGGGAGGAGGGAAGGGGGGAGAAGGGAGGAGGGAAGGGGGAGAAGGGAGGAGGGAAGGGGGAGAAGGGAGGAGGGAAGGGGGAGAAGGGAGGAGGGAAGGGGGAGAAGGGAGGAGGGAAGGGGGAGAAGGGAGGCGGGAAGGGGGAGAAGGGAGGAGGGAAGGGGGAGAAGGGAGGAGGGAAGGGGGAGAAGGGAGGAGGGAAGGGGGAGAAGGGAGGAGGGAAGGGAGGAGGGAAGGGAGGACGGAAGGGGGAGAAGGGAGGAGGGAAGGGGGAAACGAGTGCACTCACAAGTGTACGTTAAAAATAAATCAGCATTTTGTGATTATACCACCGCCAGCAGTGGAAGCAGTCATAAGCCCAAAGTTAGAATGGGAGCAGACCCGCTGGACACTGACACCGCGGTAGTCCTGGTGTGGTGGACTGAAAGTCCCACTGCTAACAAATTCCCCGACTGAGCGCTTGAGGCCGCGCTGAGCAGGATCCGGCCTCGCCGAGCTCTGAGGACGTAATGCATACACATACACCGTT
Source organism: Ascaphus truei (assembly GCF_040206685.1). Lineage (NCBI taxonomy): Eukaryota > Metazoa > Chordata > Amphibia > Anura > Ascaphidae > Ascaphus > Ascaphus truei. The sequence goes on from NC_134504.1 coordinate 7,484,011, forward strand.
AATTCAATGTAGTGGGTAAACGAAACAAAAACAAAAACAGCTGCTTGATTCGTTTTTAAATCACTTGAGCGCAATGACAATTTTATAAGTTGTTTAGTAAAAAAAATAAAATGTAACCCGTCCTCTTTAAGTCCCTTTTCCAACCCTGTATGAATCCCTTACATCTATCCCAAGCATTTCTGAATTACAGCTGAGCCCCACTTAGTAATTTGGGGGCTTTGCGTTACCGCTCTGCTTCCATATAAAAGTGCCTGGTTTATTCTAGCAGTCAGTTGTCCGTAAGATGCCTAGAAATACATAATTTCCATGATGGATTTGCTGGGTTGCTTTTAAGCAGCATATCCCAGGTAAGAAGGTGCTAACGATTCTTTTCACTTTCTGTAGCGTGTTATATTCTGATTAGCAGCTTTTATCTTAAAGCCTGACCTCATTTATTAGGTATACAGCTTGTGCTCGGTTTGACACACTTCCACTCGTTCCTTGGTTAACTAATAGTGCGACGAAAACGACAGTGTGTAACTGCAGTGTTAGCGTGAAAGTAACACGCGTCTGGGGTGTTTCCTGACATAACAACAAAGCATATATTTTATTTTCACACACGTGTGCGATTCTGCTGATACAGTTTAATAGGTAATTGTAATTTAAAAGCAGCAATAATCTCTAATAATTTCCCCTACTGTTCTCTCCAGGGGCAGAATTAGTGACTTCTGGGACCCGGGGCAAATATTTCAGCTGTACCCCACTTGGAAACACACCACATTTGTAAAAACCCCCACAATTTGCAATGCTCCCTCCTCACCTTTCTCTCTCCCCCACACGCTCCCTCCTCACCCACATAGCTCCCTCACCATCCCCTCCCACACATGCTCCCTCCTCACCATCCCCTCCCACACATGCTCCCTCCTCACCATCCTCTTCCCCACATGCTCCCTCCTCACCCTCCTCTCCCCTACCTCATCGAGACTAGGGGTAAAATATCGCACCCAGTAACCTATTACCACAATATTGATGACTTTGCTCCTAAAATTGTGGTAATAAGAAGTGATCTTTTATTTATTTTTACCAGCTGTTTTAACAGTTTGCTGTATGTAGGCCTAAATCTGTTGGTTAAGGCCGCGCGTATAGTGCCTGCGACACGTGATGTCACCTGTCGCCGCTAGCGAAAATTGTATTTCGCTTTGCGGCGGCGTCGTGGGCGACCAGGCCATTGATTGGTTCAGGGGCTGTCATGTGAGGCTACAGCCCCATAAAAATCAAATATTCCCGGTTTCAAAAAATTGCGTCGCATTGTCGCCGTTGTGCTTACTATAAGCGCACGCTGCGGCGACAATGCATTTGTTTTCGGGTGACGTCGCGTTGCCGGCACTATAAGCACGGCCTAAGGGCTGGGACCCGCTGCGCGGGCGGCTGCGCAAGCGTTCCCCACCAGCAGGGGAATCCTTCTGAGCAGGTCCCAGTCCCCCCTCGCTGCACGGCTCACTACGCGCTGTGACGCGTCAGCAGCCAGGGGATACAAGAAAATTGTGATCCCGAGCGGTGACGCGTCACGTGGTGCGCTGATGAGCCAATCAGCGGCGGAGGCGGGAGCTGTCACACAGCTTCCTACACAAGGTAGGGGGTGGTGTGTGTGTGTGTCTGTGTCTCAGCGTGTGTGAGGGAATTCGTGGGGGAAGGGGGAGGGAGCTGCTTACCTTCCAGCAGCCCGCAGCAGCTCCCTCCTGCCCTGCAGACTGAGACCGATCCCGTGGAGGGAGGGGGGGAGTAGCGGGTCCCTCTGCTCAAACCACGCCCCACTTCCCACTCCCGCCCCCCCTCCCACTCCCTACAGACCGCATATCGCGGTCTGTCTGTCAGCGCCCCGCCTGTCTGCAGTGCGGGCGCGCTGACTGAGGGAGCGGGGCCTTAGCCTAAGACGTCAACCTCTTCTTTGTAATGATGCCTCAGTCTATTACACTATTTAAGGTTCGAATTCAGGCTTAGCAATTTAAGATTAACTCAGCCAATATTTTCACGTCATGTTTTTTTGGGGTTAAATGCCACAATCTTGTTATTTAGGGTTAGACTCTTAACTTCTCTTCACTTTAACTCTATCACATTTTATCCACATGGTATATTATTTTGCGTTAGGTTCCAGACTGACATATTTTCTCTCTGTCCCACTTTACCCAAACACAAGGTAGGGAGCCATACCCCCCATCTTCACCAAGTTCTCCAAAGGGCCTGATAAAAAAAACATTTACTAGTAAAAGGGCAACATTGTTGTAATGTCAATTTAGATATATTCATTTTCAATGTATTTCAACCTTTTACAAGCATTTTTAAGATCTGTATCATATATATTTCCATTCAATTACAAGTGAGTTTCACTGTGAACACTTGCACTTAGCTGCCTAAGCAACTATTATGAAATTAGCTGTAACAGAGTCCTGGGACCACATTTGACCCGCTGGCCACGAGTTGAATGGAAACATCAGGTGTCTTGTCTCCTCCTGCAAACGGCACACACAATTCTGTTCTTTTCTACTGTTTGAGACGGATGCATATTACTTACCATGTTAAATGTGAAGAGCTCCGTGAACCGAGGTGTGATGCTTTTTAACCAGATCATCACCTCTCCTGTAGCACCTTTCAAAAGAACGTGGAGACTCACTGACGCAGAAAAGTTAATGCGAACAAAAAGGAAGCAATCGTGTCACACGAAGACTCACAAAAGCCCCCCTCTGGAGGAACAGCTAAAACCTAAATTGCTGTGCTCATAATTATACAAATTAGGGGCTAGCAGTGCAGTCCCACCTATGGCTCAATTAAACAAAACGGGCAGTGATACATTTCATACGTTTATATTCAGGAATCATAAATAATACTGTCTCACATGACTGTGTATGCAACTCTATATGGACAGGTTTGTTTTGCCGGCACAATGTGTCCTTGTTCCAAAGAGCTTACAATCTAATTTTTGTGCAGGAGGCACAGGGCGTGTAAGCACAAGGTCACAAGGAGAACAGACACTGGGTTTGAACCCTGGTGCAACCACCTCAATAGCAAACATACCAGAAAACGACTCTTCCTGTATACATATTTGTAAATAAATATTTTAGGTTGTAGTGTTTTCTTGGTAGACATCATTTGGAGGAGAATTACTGCCCCCTCTCTCCTTAGTCCATTCAAACCAGAACAGATTTAAGGGATACAATCTACTGTACCTCCCATCATATTCTGCTGAGCACCTTGTCCTATAATTGCCCCTATAGAGACTTCCCAAACCGTACTGCCCATCATAATATTCTGCTGAGCAACTCTCCCCAAACTGCACACTGATATACTGTAAGCAGAGCAACGCTAACACAAAGAGCCTTGATACACTGACACTAATGGATGCCACACGCCTTGGATAGCATCAACCTCCTGCTTCTTGTGACCCTTCGTTTCCGCATCATGCATAATAACAGATTCAGAAAGGCAAGAAGAGGCCACAGGGTTAATTTTATACTCCGATCAGAACGAGGGAGGTTACATTTCCCTGCAATATACTTCTCAAGAGGCAGCGTCTGCATGAAAACACTAATTAAACGCTTTGCTTGAATTTATCGCGCTCGGTGGGGTAGTATACTGTACGGCTTTTTGTGCTCCAAAGGAAAGCGCTTTTTGGAGCGTTCCCAGTGGCACAGTATCCGCGATCGTGAAATTTATTGTGTCCTACAACCTATAGCAGTCGCAAAGAAAAATGAGAAGTTTAGGGAAAGAAAAGATTTATGTAGAGATGTGTTGCGTGAAAGAGAAACCTTAGAGGTTTTAAATATTGTATAGTACTGTATAAACTACACACTGGTCAAACAAAATACATCATATATCAATAAGTACTTTATATTACATTGATTATTGGTCATTTTAATGGTTGAACACAACCTAACTGGGTTCATCATTTTTGCCAGATTAGTGAAATCGTGCCGTTTTCCCCAGAATTTCGCTAAATGGCAGTATATAAAATAATGATATTTATATTTTCACTGTCTATTTGTACTTTATATCTATATTAACAGTCCCAGTCCCAACTGCACAAGCCAAATAGCGTGTGTGCCTTCGTTATAGTCTCTGCAATACAAGAACTTGGAGTGAAATTGAAGAGAAATTGCAGTAATTCAGGGCAAAAAAACAAAACAAAACCCACCACTTATGATCACATTGGCCTGTCTCAGACAGGTGCAAAAGTCTGCCTTTCCCCATACTGTACAATGCTTTCACTGCAGTCAGGGATTCTGGGTAATGACATGCAAATAAGCACTCACAAGTGTGTCACTTTTAGCTTCGTATCCATTTTAACATGGATCCCTATAACTGTATGCCTGCCGTATTAGGCCGCGCTAATAGCGCCGGCGACGGCAGGTTGCCGTCGCTGGAAAAATCAAATTGAGATGACTTCCAGCGATTGCGACCAATGCATTTGTTTTGACGCGGCGTCGCGTCGCTGTCGCCGGCACTCTAAGCGCAGCCTTACACAGCTTATTCAGCACAGTCTGGGTTAAAGTCCTGTTGGGCTTCAGCAGTGTCAGGCGAAGTCCGTAGTGCTTGAAAACAAAGCTCTAAAAAAGTTCCAAAGCTGTAGAAAAATTGTACAACAGTTCCAAGTTACAATAAATAAATATTCAAATTATTTTCAAAAATAGATTTTTTTTCTGGTTAAAATTGGAGAATTTCGCTAGGCATTTTCAAGTTAAATACATTGTGCAAACTGTTAACGCATTTTCAAACAAACACGTGAACCGCGTTTCCGTAAGTTCGCCCATCCCTTCCAGTAATCTTCCCATTTCCTTGAAATGATACAAAATGGAGTCTAAGAACCAAAGACCTTTCTAAAGGACGACAACGTTTATTGCTAAAACCTCAACGAGCGAGTCATTTTTATAACCATCGACTACAATTTTTGAGAAAGAAGCGTGTTGAGTAACTATGCAGCTGTAACTCAATGTTTTTCAGCCTTAATCAAAAATGGTACCATTAAAACACACTGTATATTATATACTGGGAGAACGAGAGCAAAGAAAAGCAGACAATATTTTGAACAGACACAGGTATGGTATACATTTATTTATACGTATTAAAGCAGTGTTGTGTATTAAAAATACCCTATACATAGAAAAATACCACTTTACCTAAGCTTAATATATCAGGAATGAATAAAGCGAAAGCTAAAATAGCTTCTTATTCATTTCAAAGCATCCTATATAACGTCATAACTACATCTTAAAATACAGTACTTCAAAACATTAACAGATAAAACAAAACTGTAGTTGACTAGCTTGTTTACTGTATTTGGCAGTGTTAGAGCTGGAGGATTTGAAGGTAGATATAATAGCAGTATTATTATATTGAACCCCTTAAAAAATTTTTTTTTGAGGCAGCAATAGTGAATTCATTAAAGAAACAATCTGCATTACTTATTTGAAAAAATAGATCTATTTTATACCATTGAGATATTCCTTATTTTTTCTCTCTCGATTGTATATAATTTATTTTTCTCTTAGTAGACGTTTTATTTTAGGAAGGTGGGAGGGGGAGAGAGTTAAATGGTATACTAGTTTGTCATACACATTCCCAGCTCGCTCTAACTCCAACACCCACCACATTATATATATATATATATATGTTATATATGAAGTTTGCGCACCCCTGCAATATGCAGTGATGGGCGTATGTCTTTTTTCAACCTCTTCTACTATGTAACAGTTCTCCAGTACACTTACTTTCTGAAGTGAACCTTATATGAAACACTAACATTTCTCCGAGGTCAGTGAGCAGCGCGCCTGACTGTGTGAACAAATAGATTTAGCATTGTACCACTTTTACAATTACATGCCCAGACATGTTAGCGCCATCACACGCACCTACTTCTAGAATTTACTGCGTCTATGAAATAAAACACAGTTTTCAAATTTGTGAGCAAGCTAAAAATAGAGAGGGGGGGGAACATACACATTGCTGCTCTGTTTCTCAACCCTATTCTCAGGGCACCACCTGCAGGTCATGTTTAGAGTTAACCTGCTGACCGCACATTCACATGCAACTGCAGGTTGTAGACTGCTTGCCTTCAATTCTGCACTTAAACCCAACCCACACTGCGCGATTCCTGCAGCCAGGCTAATGGCCCATCGGATTAACACAGCGGATGCATTTGAATGGGACTCATGCTGTGTGAATCCTACCGGGCTGCAAATCCCATTCAAATGCAGGGACCCCCGCTGAGTTAATCCGATGGGCCATTGCAGCCTGCTGTGGACCATCTCACGAGTTACTGCGAGATGGTCACAGATTTTCCTTGGCAAGCAGTCTACAACCGGCAGTCGCATCTGTACAAAATAAGGGCAAACATGTACAGTACGCTCGATAATTCATTGGCTTGGTTCGGGTGTCCCAATGAGATGGTAGAGAAAGACTGACCTTCTGTATAGCATGATGATGAAATCTTTTAAACAATTAATGGGCTGCAGGAAACTTGTGATAACATGGAGTTATATTGGCCATACTGTTGCACTGAGGACGGTAACTGTTTTTTTTTTTAACAGCTTTTGAGTTCAGGAGGATCTCTTGGATTACCCTCGCCGATATCCTCTGGACAGGACAAACTCAATGCACTGGTCACAGGATGAGTCCAAGAGGTTGTTTGTGTAACATGGCTAAAAAAACAAACAAAGACAAATAAAATCAATTAGTGATTTATGATACAAGCACAGATATCTCACAGTTGAAATATTAACAATAGTCTGTCTAAATTAAATATTGAGCTTTGTTTAGTACACAGATGTTTGGACTTCACTGTTTGATATCTTCGGAAATCAGTCAGGGATATGTTGTGACATTCTCTGAATGCAAAAAGGGGACTGAGAAGGTTAAATAAGCAAAAAGACACATGGACAACGTATCACCTACAGTAATAGGATCACAGTGGCCAACATGTAATAGATATCTTGAGTGTTCATCGCCTATCGACTACAATTGAGGTAGAATCTTCATGGAAACCATTCCAATTCAACAATTATTGTGTTGACATTTTTTGTGTGTTATTATATTTTTCAAGGTATTCTCCAAAACTGGATCTTATCATCTGACACCACACTGTCCATCAGTTTCACTTTCTAGGTTTCTGCGGTTTGTGGCATGCTGGCTTATTACTCGAGCCAGGTAACACGGAGGCCGGCAGTATTCTTTAAAAATGGGTCCACACGCAGAGCCGAGGAAAAAGGAGAGACAAGATTACAAGAACAAAAATGGTTATGGCGGAGTATTTCTAAAGGTTATTATGCGAGAGGTGAATGCCTTTTGAAGAAGAGATAGCGATGAGATCATTATTTACAGACCCAGCATAGACATCAATGCTGAGTGCACAAGCCGTGTATCAAGAGGTTATTAGCCGAGAAGTGGCGTCCCTTGAAGCAGAGATGGTGCATGTTCAATACAAAAAGACTAAACTTGGAGCAACAAAGATAATTGACATGTAGGAGGAATAGTGAGTTTCACTAGTACAATTTTGAGCATTTAGTAGTGAAGTGCAGTGCTACTGTCTCAGTCCAACAACCAAATGTAAAGAAATTGCCTTTGCTTCCCAATCAACTGTGAAATGACCTATTGGTTTTATATTTTGGAGCAATATTGGGCAAGAGACTAATACAAAACAAATGTGGATTTTTAAGTTCAATTCGTCATTTACTCACACTTAACTCTCCTCTACTTCTACCTTTTGAAGTAATTGCTGGTTTAAACACAAAAAGAAAAAAACGGAGTTTAAAAAAAAAAATGGAACAGAATTTGTTTTCCAAGAGTCCTGGGGGCTGGTAAACGTCATGTTATTAGGAGGAAAATGGGAACATTTGAATTGAGGTTTATTCTAGACTAACTTGCAAGTTTTTCCTCCAAGTGGAATAGGGTAGCACGCTGAGATCTCATTATTTTCTAGCGTGAGCCCAACGTACGACAAAAGTAAATGCTGAGGCAAGGTGTCTACCTGTTCTTAGCTTATGTAATTAACTTTAACTACTTTTTTTATTGACTTGTGCGCTCCCAAAACGATGATCTTTTCTCCCTGCCATTATTTGCTGCTGAGAATCATTCTGACCCCCTGACCTTCTAATCGCTCTTCCATGGCTTCTATTTCTCTGCTATTAAGCTGGTGCTCAGGCAAGCGGAAAACGCCATTTGATGGATTGCATTTGTAGGAGAAAAAAAAAAAACACATGGGGAAGATATGTTCAAGGACTTTCCTATTTTCACGCTCGAGTGCAGGGGTGGCCAACACCGGTCCTCAAGGGCCACCAACAGGTAAGGATTTAAGGACACCCCTGCTTCAGCCCAGGTGGTTCAATCAGAATGACTTTTAGCAATAATCAGTCAGTTGACAATCTGGGTGCCAACACATCCAGTTCCCTAGCGATTTAGTAAAAAAATAGTCAGTCCCTATAATGTCAGAGAGGAGGAGTCCGTCCAATGCAATTAAAAGCGCGACAATAAAAAATACAAGTACAGGCATACCCCGGTTTAAGGACACTCACATTAAGTACACTCGCGAGTAGGGACGTATTTTCAATAGCCCCATACCCGTGCCTGTACGCGCGCTTCGCTAGTACGGACACTTAGGGGCCTATGCAGAGAGCAGCGCTATTTAGAAATTCGCCATTTTTTGGAGAAAATCGCGCAGAAAACAGCCGAAAATGGCGAGTTACGAAAAACGCGCCAATTTTTCTTTTCTATTTCTAAAACTCGCCTCGCGGCTGGCGAGAACCTCCATCTCGCCAGTTTTAAAAATATCCTAATGCAGAGAGGCGCGAACGGCATCTAGCGGCTGTTCGCGCCAATAAAATGGCGCGATTGTCTCCTTTTTGCCTCGCCAGAAAAAATTGGCAAGAAGCTGCCGCTCGCGGCCATTGCAAAGGGAAAAAAAAGGCGCGATTTTTTTTTTACACATTTCTGAAGCGCGCATCTCGCCAATTTAAACTCGCCACACGCATTCATGTTAAACATAGCAGAATTCGCACATTTCTGCATATGGAGAATAAAACTCACCAAAAAAGCTACTTTTTTAATAAATTCGCCAATTTTAAAATTCGCTGCTCTCTGCATAGGCCCCTTATTCTGCCCTACACACCGCCACAGGAGTGACGCGCTGATACCCCTCGCCCAATAGACAAACGGCGGCTCGCGCATGCGCCTATCCTGAACAGCAATACCGGCTCCCTACCTGTACCGGAGCATCGATAAGTGGGGAAAAAAAGGTAGCGCTTCACTTCAAGTCCATTTTCGCTTTACATACATGCTCTGGACCCATCGTGTTCGTTAATGCGGGGTACGCCTGTAGGTTGTTTCCAGTGGTGGAATTCCCATTAGGCCCAGGCAGGAAAATGTTGGGGCGACACATTTTCAGTTTATTCCCCCCATATACAGAGGCCCCGCTCTCTTCCCCACTGATTGCCGGAGGAGAGCGTGGGGCGCTCTGTAAAGGTATCATAAAGTTCAATACCTGCACTCTACATCTAGCACCGCTTCCTGAAGCCCTACAGCAAAAAGCTGGCGTGACAGAACTAGGAGTTGAAAATCGGATACAAATAAAGTAATGTTCTGTCTTTGAGGAGACGAAATGTATAAATTAAGTTACGGGAGTACGGGTCAGCAAGAAAGCAGAAAGCACGGGCATTTTTTATTCAGCGCCTTCAGTCAGAGAATAAGGAAACAAGGAATATATTCATGTGTCACGAATAAAATACTTGGGTGATTTATAAAGCTGGGAAACTAATGCAAAAAACACAGATAATACATAAAATTATGCTGGGGAGTAATAAAATAACATATGCTGAATCAAATACTGGCTGTGCAGAATGACACAATTTTGCTGTAATCCTTCAAATGCCATAAGACCGGTCTTCCGAATCTCAACCCAGGGGATCGCTCTGTGTACTGATCCCGTGATTGGGCGCCGGCCAGCCGGGACGCGAACAGAAGTGCCCGACACTTCACTTCCGTTCTGATCCCACCCGTGCTCCAATGAACGCGGTATCCCCCCGTTGTTGCAGTGAGGTCGCAGCGACACCTGGGTGGTCGGAGGGTCGGCATTTTATTCAGAGCCTCAAATCGGGAAACATAAATGAGCTTACTTTCAGCATAGTAGAACAATCAAAACAAAAATCAGGAATACTCGGTATATAGTCCCGGACAGGGCCGTGCCCGGTGTCAGGAATACTCGGTATTTAGTCCCGGACAGGGCCGTGCCCGGTGTCAGGAATACTCGGTATTTAGTCCCGGACAGGGCCGTGCCCGGTGTCAGGAATACTCAGTATTTAGTCCCGGACAGGGCCGTGCCCGGTGTCAGGAATACTCGGTATTTAGTCCCGGACAGGGCCGTGCCCGGTGTCAGGAATACTCGGTATTTAGTCCCGGACAGGGCCGTGCCCGGTGTCAGGAATACTCGGTATTTAGTCCCGGACAGGGCCGTGCCCGGTGTCAGGAATACTCGGTATTTAGTCCCGGACAGGGCCGTGCCCGGTGTCAGGAATACTCGGTATTTAGTCCCGGACAGGCCGTGCCTGGTGTCAGGAATACTCGGTATTTAGTCCCGGACAGGCCGTGCCCGGTGTCAGGAATACTCGGTATTTAGTCCCGGACAGGCCGTGCCCGGTGTCAGGAATACTCGGTATTTAGTCCCGGACAGGGCCGTGCCCGGTGTCAGGAATACTCGGTATTTAGTCCCGGACAGGGCCGTGCCCGGTGTCAGGAATACTCGGTATTTAGTCCCGGACAGGGCCGTGCCCGGTGTCAGGAATACTCGGTATTTAGTCCCGGACAGGGCCGTGCCCGGTGTCAGGAATACTCTGTATTTCGTCCCGGACAGGCCGTGCCCGGTGTCAGGAATACTCGGTATTTAGTCCCGGACAGGGCCGTGCCCGGTGTCAGGAATACTCGGTATTTAGTCTCGGACAGGGCTGTGCCGGTGTCAGGAATACTCGGTATTTAGTCCCGGACAGGGCCGTGCCCGGTGTCAGGAATACTCGGTATTTAGTCCCGGACAGGGCCGTGCCCGGTGTCAGGAATACTCGGTATTTAGTCCCGGACAGGGCCGTGCCCGGTGTCAGGAATACTCGGTATTTAGTCCCGGACAGGGCCGTGCCCGGTGTCAGGAATACTCGGTATTTAGTCCCGGACAGGGCCGTGCCCGGTGTCAGGAATACTCGGTATTTAGTCCCGGACAGGGCCGTGCCCGGTGTCAGGAATACTCGGTATTTAGTCCCGGACAGGGCCGTGCCCGGTGTCAGGAATACTCGGTATTTAGTCCCGGACAGGGCCGTGCCCGGTGTCAGGAATACTCGGTATTTAGTCCCGGACAGGGCTGTGCCCGGTGTCAGGAATACTCGGTATTTAGTCCCGGACAGGGCTGTGCCCGGTGTCAGGAATACTCGGTATTTAGTCCCGGACACGGCCGTGCCCGGTGTCAGGAATACTCGGTATTTAGTCCCGGACAGGGCCGTGCCCGGTGTCAGGAATACTCGGTATTTAGTCCCGGACAGGGCCGTGCCCGGTGTCAGGAATACTCGGTATTTAGTCCCGGACAGGGCCGTGCCCGGTGTCAGGAATACTCGGTATTTAGTCCCGGACAGGGCCGTGCCCGGTGTCAGGAATACTCGGTATTTAGTCCCGGACAGGGCCGTGCCCGGTGTCAGGAATACTCGGTATTTAGTCCCGGACAGGGCCGTGCCCGGTGTCAGGAATACTCGGTATTTAGTCCCGGACAGGGCCGTGCCCGGTGTCAGGAATACTCGGTATTTAGTCCCGGACAGGGCCGTGCCCGGTGTCAGGAATACTCGGTATTTAGTCCCGGACAGGGCCGTGCCCGGTGTCAGGAATACTCGGTATTTAGTCCCGGACAGGCCGTGCCCGGTGTCAGGAATACTCGGTATTTAGTCCCGGACAGGGCCGTGCCCGGTGTCAGGAATACTCGGTATTTAGTCCCGGACAGGGCCGTGCCCGGTGTCAGGAATACTCGGTATTTAGTCCCGGACAGGGCCGTGCCAGGTGTCAGGAATACTCGGTATTTAGTCCCGGACAGGCCGTGCCCGGTGTCAGGAATACTCGGTATTTAGTCCCGGACAGGGCCGTGCCCGGTGTCAGGAATACTCGGTATTTAGTCCCGGACAGGGCCGTGCCCGGTGTCAGGAATACTCGGTATTTAGTCCCGGACAGGGCTGTGCCCGGTGTCAGGAATACTCGGTATTTAGTCCCGGACAGGGCCGTGCCCGGTGTCAGGAATACTCGGTATTTAGTCCCGGACAGGGCTGTGCCCGGTGTCAGGAATACTCGGTATTTAGTCCCGGACAGGGCCGTGCCCGGTGTCAGGAATACTCGGTATTTAGTCCCGGACAGGGCTGTGCCCGGTGTCAGGAATACTCGGTATTTAGTCCCGGACAGGGCCGTGCCCGGTGTCAGGAATACTCGGTATTTAGTCCCGGATAGGGCCGTGCCCGGTGTCAGGAATACTTGGTATTTAGTCCCGGACAGGGCCGTGCCCGGTGTCAGGAATACTCGGTATTTAGTCCCGGACAGGGCTGTGCCCGGTGTCAGGAATACTCTGTATTTCGTCCCGGACAGGGCTGTGCCCGGTGTCAGGAATACTCGGTATTTAGTCCCGGACAGGGCTCTGCCCGGTGTCAGGAATACTCGGTATTTAGTCCCGGACAGGGCCGTGCCAGGTGTCAGGAATACTCGGTATTTAGTCCCGGACAGGGCCGTGCCAGGTGTCAGGAATACTCGGTATTTAGTCCCGGACAGGGCTGTGCCCGGTGTCAGGAATACTCGGTATTTAGTCCCGGACAGGGCTGTGCCCGGTGTCAGGAATACTCGGTATTTAGTCCCGGACAGGGCTGTGCCCGGTGTCAGGAATACTCGGTATTTAGTCCCGGACAGGGCTGTGCCCGGTGTCAGGAATACTCGGTATTTAGTCCCGGACAGGGCCGTGCCCGGTGTCAGGAATACTCGGTATTTAGTCCCGGACAGGGCCGTGCCCGGTGTCAGGAATACTCGGTATTTAGTCCCGGACAGGGCCGTGCCCGGTGTCAGGAATACTCGGTATTTAGTCCCGGACAGGGCCGTGCCAGGTGTCAGGAATACTCGGTATTTAGTCCCGGACAGGGCTGTGCCCGGTGTCAGGAATACTCGGTATTTAGTCCCGGACAGGGCTGTGCCCGGTGTCAGGAATACTCGGTATTTAGTCCCGGACAGGGCTGTGCCCGGTGTCAGGAATACTCGGTATTTAGTCCCGGACAGGGCTGTGCCCGGTGTCAGGAATACTCGGTATTTAGTCCCGGACAGGGCCGTGCCCGGTGTCAGGAATACTCGGTATTTAGTCCCGGATAGGGCCGTGCCCGGTGTCAGGAATACTTGGTATTTAGTCCCGGACAGGGCCGTGCCCGGTGTCAGGAATACTCGGTATTTAGTCCCGGACAGGGCCGTGCCAGGTGTCAGGAATACTCGGTATTTAGTCCCGGACAGGGCCGTGCCCGGTGTCAGGAATACTCGGTATTTAGTCCCGGACAGGGCCGTGCCCGGTGTCAGGAATACTCGGTATTTAGTCCCGGACAGGGCTGTGCCCGGTGTCAGGAATACTCGGTATTTAGTCCCGGACAGGGCTGTGCCCGGTGTCAGGAATACTCGGTATTTAGTCCCGGACAGGGCTGTGCCCGGTGTCAGGAATACTCGGTATTTAGTCCCGGACAGGGCTGTGCCCGGTGTCAGGAATACTCGGTATTTAGTCCCGGACAGGGCTGTGCCCGGTGTCAGGAATACTCGGTATTTAGTCCCGGACAGGGCCGTGCCCGGTGTCAGGAATACTCTGTATTTCGTCCCGGACAGGGCTGTGCACTCAGGGAGATATGAGGTCTCTTGCGGCTTGGTTGGCCGAGTAACCCTCCATAGGGTATACGGTCTTACAGAATGTCAGAAAGCCCTTGCAGGAAACGGGGAAACGGGGGTGTTCAAGTCGGGCCGTCTCACAGGGAGTGAAAATATTCAAAACAAACAGACCTTTTGACAGGGTTTTCTTATCTCCATCAGTGCCAGGGAGTGTGCAACGCTGGCCATGCCAATAACCCCACAGTCATCGGGCCTGGGACACTTGTCCCGGGCTCTCCTCCCATCGGTGGGGCCCTGATCCAGTTACACACGAGCATTGCACTTCCCTGTTAAGATTTATTTGAATACATTGTGGCTTTATTAGCCTACAGTCTCCAAGCACCTGCCACACGAGGCACTTCTCAATTTCACATATGCTTTACTATTATATGTTTGTGTGATAGATGAATGGGATAGATGAAGGGTTTGATCTAATTAAGTGGAGACGCATTACACTTGATCTTCCATATATTGATTTCTTGCCTACCCTATTACACAATTTTTCCCTGTCATGTCGTTATCAATTGGTTATGATTCATGTCTTGCTACTTATTGTTAATTGAAGCATCATTTGTCTGGATTAATGTATCCCTATTCTGTGGGAATATTTTCCACCCCACCGCCTTTTTAACTTTTTAATTATTGTGACCTAATGTTTTAACGATTCTCATTAAATGTTACATTTTATTCTTTCGTGGTGTGCACTCAAGTGATTTGCTCTTGGAAGGCTTTGCTAAAGCCACCCCGCTTTTTGTCTTCACTTGAATACTAATCACTGCACAAGATTGTCACGTAATATATATATTTGATCATCGATTGCACATGTTTTTGGCTTTTAGAACTTTCAAGTTGATCAACTTCTATTTCTGTGGCTTTGTAACCTGGAATTAGAATCTTTCATGATATTTAAACCATTTTAGGAGCGCGCGCGATCTGTCACGAAGGTGAAATGTACTCCAGCTAAGCAGTGTCTCAACGACTCAATCGCCCATTTTACTGCCAGATATTCCTTCTCGATAACCGTAGTATTTCACCTTCCTCGGAAACAACATCTGAATCAGAAATAGGATAGGGTGTTTTACGCCCTCAAACTGTTGGGACAGAATTGCCCCTATGCCTATATCAGAGGCATCGGTCTGTACCACAGAGAGCTCATCAAAAGCTGGGCTTTTACGAGTGGAAACTTCCAACAGACACTTCTTCACTTCCTCAAAGGCTCTTTGGCACTCCCCAGACCATACTAATTGGGCAGGGGCACCCTTTCTTGTGAGGTCTGCTAAGGGGTGCAGTCATTGCGGAGTAATATGAGATGAAGCAACGGTGGTAACCTGCTAAACCCCAAAGACAGCGTACCTGTGTCTTTGCCCGTGGTGTTGGGACTTCTTTCCGGGCAGCTACCTTGCTGGTCAGTGGTCTTACGGTGCCACCCCCATGGCATAGCCGAAGTACTTTGTAGTGGCCTTTCCCCAATTTCTAAGGGTTTGTAGTGATCCCTGCCTCTCTCAAAGACCTGAGGCCTGCTTTTAGCCTGTTTAAATGAGCCCGCCAGTGCTTACTGTTAATTACTATATCGTCTAGGTAGGGTGCAGCATTTCCATTACGAGGACATAGAACCTTGTCCATGAGCCCCTAGAAAGGATCTGTGCGGTTCAGAGTTGGAGGACCTCTCTAATTATCTTCTTCATTGGTGCATGAGACCTCGCAAGCCCCTTCTTCATGCGGACAAGACCTCGCAAGCCCCTTCTTCATGCGGACAATACCCCTCAAGCCCCTTCTTCATGCGGACAATACCCCTCAAGCCCCTTCTTCATGCGAACAAGACCTAGCAAGCCCCTTCTTCATGCGGACAAGACCTCGCAAGTCCCTTCATGCGGACAAGACTTCACAAGCCCCTTCTTCATGCGGACAATACCTCGCAAGCCCCTTCATGCGGACAAGACCCCGCAAGCCCCTTCTTCATGCGGAAAAGACCTCGCAAGCCCCTTCTTCATGCGGACAAGATCTCGCAAGCCCCTTCTTCATGTGGACAAGACCTCGCAAGCCCCTTCCTCATGCGGACAATACCCCGCAAGCCCCTTCTTCATGCGGACAAGACCTTGCAAGCCGATTCTTCAGACGTGCCACACCTCACACCTCTCTTCTTTAAATGTCCAAGACCTCACAAGTCTCTTCTTCAGATATACTTTAGCAGCAAAATAGAAGAGAATGGATGTTTCCGTCTAGCTGGTCCTTCAGCGCAGGATTTCGTGTTCCTCCATCTTTACATTCTCGGAGCACGCCCAATTTTTTTGTTGTTGATTTCATTATGAAACGCCTAGTATACACCTGCATCAAGCAACAAGTTTGTCCCAACCTTCACTGTATACAACAGAGCTTTCTCCATTACAGAGAGTGTAGAGCTATTATCTTGTTTACCAGAAGTATTAATGGGGCCTGCGTCTGCAGCTAAAGCTAAGCAAGCAATTACTGCAAACATTTTATAGTCATCTTTAATATGGGAGCCATTTAACAACCCCTGCAGAATCAGTGCAGCACTGGACATATACGCGGAGGATGAATGATCATGACATTTGAATGTTAATAATTATTTTTTTATTCCTATAGCTACGTATGCCGGAAAAGGCCATTACGGCCAAGACATATAGGCCAATTAAAATACTGTGGCTCTGTATACTATATAGAGATAAAAACACCAGCCATATAAGTAAATATAAGATGAATGGTACAGTATCATTGACACAAAGAGCTTACAAAATCTAGGTCTGAATCAAACAGAGATTCATTTTCGTGAAGTATTTAATGCTCTTATCCCCGACTGAAAATGTGACTTCTTCTGAAAAGTGATGGTTGGTGCTACTGTATATTAAAGCTGAAATCCCCCCCAACAAGAGATGGGCGAACCGGTCTGAATTAGTTCTGATGATTTTCCAGGCCTTTCACAGCCAAATCCAATGAACGAAATCCGCCGTCGGATTGGAGGAAGAGTTCAATTTAGTAGTGTCTCCGGTTGAAAATATATACAGCCCCTCAAACCTCCATCCAAATAATTTAGGGAGAGACGTCTGTGCTCAAAAAGGCACACACCTAAGGTACCCTGGGAGATATGCCAATAGCTGGATTAGCTACTTGTGTGAGCAGCTGGTTTTGCTCACACTGCTAGAGCTGTTGCCCAGAGTAGCAGAGGTTGTGGTTGCTAATCCAGTTGGCCTGACACCAGAACTCCATTCCACTAGGTGCCGTAGGCTTGTCATGATGGAAATGCGCAAAGTTGGATACTGTGTAACAGCATTTTCATTTCCCTTAATAAAAGCCACCACCGTCAAACGAGAGCAGCCGACACTGCTGCTTGTTTGAGGCCTATTCTAAACTAGCAGTGCTGTTGTGGGGCCGTGAAAAAAATAAGAATGATATTATCAGGCTACTTTGACACTGAACATGACATCTTTTCAAAGTATATGATAAAAAAAGAATTTGCTTCATGAGCCGTGACATCTTGTAAAAGCTGCCTGCGGTGTATTTGATTGTAATTATGTGAAAAACAGAACAAATTTGAACATTGTACGGGGAAACAGGAAAAGGAGAGACGCAGGATAGGGGTAATAATGAGGACGAATCTGTGGGGTGTCCGAGGAGGACAAAAACAAAATTGCCGGGAGCAGGTGGTTTCCATTAGTTTGGGAGAAATAATCACAAAATGACCCTTTTCTTCAGATCAACAATATTTATACACACACACATATACATATCTACATATATATATATAAGATACATTTAGTGCTTGCTAAGAAATACCCAATGACTGTGCTAAATTAACTTATACATACTTAAATAAGAACACGTGCAAATGATAAATATAGGTGAAAAAGAGGCGCATGCCACATAGCATAAATCTGTGATGATATTTATTATCATATAAGAGGTTTAAAATTAGCACACTCGCACAAGTGTAGCAAGATCAGGCGCATTTGAAAGATAATTTTCTCATGCACTCATCTGCAGCAAACGTCTGTAGTCCCAATGGAGGGCTGGCACCCCGTTTCATGTTCCGGGGTCCGCGGCGCAATCAATAAATGCCCACCGTCCCAAGTCGTCCGGGAAGAAAGTGAATACAAAGTTGCAGGCTTCCAAATAGATGGATAGTGTTCCGCTAAATGTAGCGCTCGTTTCCGATTTGTTTGGATACAATACTAACTTTTGTATCACTTTCCCCTGGATGGTTTGGGACTTCGTTACCTTCTTTTTGAGTCACCGACTCCGGACCCCCGAGAGGGATGCCGGCCCTCCGTGTGGGGCCATGGAAGCCTGCTACAGTTGATCAGCACTTTCGCGAGAATTTAAATCTCTCAAATCCACATGTTCTTGTGAGTGTGCCAATTTTAATACCTTCTATGTGATATTAAATGTCAACAGATTTGTGTGTGTGTATACAGTACAGCAAGGCCCCACTTCTCGGCGCCCCACTTTTCGGCGGTCTGCTGATACGGCGGCACCGAGGAGGGGGCCATGTCTGCTCAGAGGTCGCGCATGCGCAGAACGGGCTGTTGCCGCCGGCGCGCATGCGCAGAACGTAAGGTTGCGCGCGCCGAATGGAGGTCATGCATGCGCACAAGGGGGAAATTGCCGGGTTGCGCATGCGCACAGCTAAAAATCGGCGGTTCCGGCGATTTTCACTATACGGCGATCCCTTAGAACGGAACCCGCCGTATACCCGGGGACCTGCTGTATATAATAGTTATTTTTTTTTGTAACATGTTTTACCAGGAAATAATACATTGAGTTACCTCTCATTTTCAAGTACGTCCCGAGTTATGATAATACAGAAGTACATGGTTACATTAAATAAACAGAGATTATACATTATATTTGCAGACATTTCATGGACAGTTCGAGAAAATCTATGTGATGGGTGTATGCAACAGTTACAGACAAGATTATAATGAAAGGCAGCTGAAGTCTGGAATTTAGACTGGTGGCGGCTGTGAGAGTCTCGGGTCGATTGTTCCTGACGTGAGGAGCACGGTAAGAGAAGGAGGAGCGGACGGATTCCTTGTTGAACCGTGGGACCATGAACAGTCTTTTGGAGTCAGATCATAGGGGACAAGAGCTGCATGTGGTAGGGGTGAGGACCTTGTTCAGATAGGCAGATAGCTTGCCCAGAAAGTATACTAATGTGAGTTTGGGGTGCTACCATATTCTATAATTGGCATTGCATGTGTGATGCGCTTTCTGACCAGTGGGCTTAGGAAGGATCTGTTCCTATTAAGTACACCAAGTTTTGCATAGGTTTAGGAGTTCAGAGTAACGATATGCAACCCAAATGTTAAATGGGTGTCCACCCATATTCCCAGATATTTAAAACTAGGGACAGGAGCTAGAATGGTGTTAGAGTTGGTTCTGATCTGTAGCTGGTGGTTTTATAAATGTAAAAAAAACACACACACACACACACACACACACACACACACACACGGTCGGTTGGTCGGGCCTCTTCCTCTGCTATACCAGTGCTTTTGAAAAAAGAACGGACCCCCGACACCCTCCCTACCCTCCACAGCCTACCCGCTCACCCACCGGCCTGCCCCCACCACGGATTCCACCCACCCTTCCCCACCCAAGCCAAGGTCAAGAGCGTAGTCCAGGGCGCCGGGAGAGTCGTCTGTGACCAACACACACAATGCAATATATGTAAAGTATAGAAAACCAAATACATTGCTCAACAATCGAAAGCAGGGGAGGCCAACCTGACGTGTTGGTGGCCCTTGATGACTGGAGTTGGCCACCTTGGATCTAAAGTCGTCAGTGGCTACCCTACCAGTAGTCCACATGCAAGAGTTGGAGCACACCTGCTTCAACTACAAAAGCATGCCACGCTGTTTCCATCCGATATTTCTTTCCAAAGTAACTCTGCTATAATCAACACAGCAGTTGTCTGAATATTCCTCGGGTCCCCAAACGTATTTGAATGTTTCTGCAATGTGCTCTATGCATCCTACCTATTCCCCGCCAGATGTGACCAAAACTGCTTACACTGCTTGATACAACCACTCACTTGATAAAGTACTTTATTCCATCTGCTGTGTAAGCTTCTTCCCACCCGTAAGGAAGGCCTGAGGACAGAGAGAGAGAGAAGCACTGATCAGAAATACTCCCAGGAAAATAGAGGCACGCTCTTTACATCAGCCGAGCCGGTTTAACCCCCAGCGTAACGGCAGACATGTTAATATTGCATCCACAGTCCAAACACTGCAATTCTACATTCTTACGTTAATTGTGCTCAGAGTGGAAATGAGACGCTTAAAGTGGCAAGACATGAAAAATCCTGTATTTGTTTTCTTCAAATAAACCAGTTTTGTAGTATTAGATAACATTGTCTGCATTTTTTTTTTCAACTTCTAACACCATTTTTAAAGTTTTTTTTTTTAATGTACTGATCATTCTTGGGTTGCAACCATTTAGAAAGTCCCATCCACTTCCTCTTTTGAAACAGGCTCTGACACACCTTTTTGATCTCTGCCCTTTGGCAACAAAGTATCACAAACAGATCTGCTGCTGTGTTTCAAACAGCAGACTGTCTATTAATCTGAAAGCTGTAACAACAATGTGTTACACTTAGTAATACTGTATAATGCTACATATCAGCTGCAGCATGTCACAGACTGCAGCAGTAGATCCTAGAAGAGGAAGCTAGGCTCCTTCCCCCTTGCCTTAAGTACCCCTTACTTAACCCCTCCCCATGGCCTGACATAATGGCTCCTTCGGGGAAGGGCCCCCAGGCCTTCAGTCATGCTGCCCCTTCCTTACAAGTCCAGAGCTTCCTTTTATACTTGAAGGTGCAAGTATACTTATTAGTTGTAATTGCTTTTAAAAGGTTGTTCTGATAAGGTTTGCAAACACCGAGTCTGCATTGGGGTTCTCCCCCCCATAGATCAGGGGTGGGGCACCTCACAGTCCTCAAGGGCCACCCACAGTCACAACGATTGGGCCACTGATTGGGTCACCTGTGCTGAGGAGAGAACCTAGCCTGTTGGTAGCCCTTGATAGCACTGGAGTAGCCCACCCCTGCCTCAGATGTTGAGTGGGCATCCAACACAGTAAGTGAGAAGTTGGACAACCCCCCCCCCCCACACCTCATTATAACTGGAAACAATGTAACATTTTCAGACTTAAAAAAATGACCTACAATTCTTTGTAGTTGCTGTTTTTTTTAAGCACCAGGCACAAAGATTCAACCCGTTTAACCTCATCACAGGCAATAATTACCTTTGGTCTGCCGTGGAACTGCACCTTTAAGTTACTGCAGACATTCCACAAGAGATCAGGGGCCTTATATACTAAGGGGTGCTAAGCCGTGAGTCATCTTACAGCCCCGTAATGCCCTTTACCGCCCATTAATCTGACTGAGAAGGAAGAGGTCTTGTGGCTTAGCACCACATTGCAGCGGCCATAAGTCTGGGACCCCCGGCGTCTGGTACCACCCCTTTGGGGCCTAGGTATAAAGCAGTGGGTCGGCGAGACGATACACACATGATACCGGCACCAGTACTGTAGATCTGTGTCTTTCCAACAGGGGTTCCTAGAAATCCTTGGTTCCGCAGGGATCCCTATAGGGGTTCCCTGCAATTTTTAGGTCATTTTAAAATGAAACCATATACAGTAAGTCCTCGTTTTACGACGCTTCGCTTTATGACGAATGGCTTATCCAACGATATGCAATGCATACCTATGGCCGGTTTTACGACGCCAAAATGGCTTATCCGACGCTCTTACGACGCTTTGCAAAGTTGCAACATTATGTCAATCAGAAAGCTGCAGTCATTGAAATCACCCAGATCAGTCTGTGTGAGGGTTTTGTGGTGTATTTAGGCCTTTAAACATGTCTAACAGTTTTATTATATAGTTCTGGATTCAATAAATAGAATCTTTACATCATAATGTATGTGTGTGCAGCATAATCTTATTGTTTGAGTAAAATATCTTGTGTATTTTAGCATTAAAAATGCGTTCAGGAACGGAACATTTGATTTAAACAGTGTTCCTATGGGAAAATGTGTTTCCCTTTATGACGTTTCACTATCCGACGCCATTTTGAGTAACGCATTGCGTCAGATAACCGAGGACTGCCTGTACAGAAGAATTTACAATGCATCTGATTACAGACGCGCTATTAGAGAGGGTTGGGGTTCCTTACAATGCATCTGATTACAGACGCGCTATTAGAGGGGGTTGGGGTTCCTTACATTGCATCTGATCTCAGACGCACTATTAGAGAGGGTTGGGGTTCCTTACAATGCATCTGATCTCAGACGCACTATTAGAGAGGGTTGGGGTTCCTTACAATGCATGTGATCTCAGACGCGCTATTAGAGAGGGTTGGGGTTCCTTACATCTGATCTCAGATGCACTATTAGACAGGGTTGGGGTTCCTTACAATGCATCTGATCTCAAGACGCACTATTAGAGAGGGTTGGGGTTCCTTACAATGCATGTGATCTCAGACGCGCTATTAGAGATGGTTGAGGTTCCTTACATCTGATCTCAGACGCACTATTAGACAGGGTTGGGGTTCCTTACATCTGATCTCAGACGCGCTATTAGAGAGGGCTGGGGTTCCTTACAATGCATCTGATCAGAGACACGCTATAGAGAGGGTTTGCAATATAATTATAGGAGTCTTTCACAAAAAAAAGGCTAAAGAAAACCACTGACAGCAGCTACCGGTGGCGTGTATTTTTCCGTGTGACTACCTCTTTATGTTGCGCAGATCCCAATATAGAATTGCTATTGAAATAGCTAAAAATCTGGATTTCACGAGTAAGTGGCAGCTCAGCCTTAGCAACAGCAACGCGATCACAATGGGCAAAGCAGCGTGCTCATCTCGGCTCTTCATATGCTGCAGACATAAAAGCTTTTGAGCAGCCAGGGCACAAACTTTGCATTGTAATTCTTTCTAATTGGTTTTAATAATGCACATGCCGGAAAAATCTGGCGCGCTTCAATGCGAAGCCACAATCACAACGCATTCCCGACCCCCGTTTCTTTACATTTGAAATGATCAATTCAAGTTTTTTGGGGTTTTTTTTTTTTTTTTTTTTTTTTTTAAACTATAGCACAAACAAAAACATAAAAAAAAAAGCCCCCCAGAGCTAACCCCCAGAATAAAGTTCATGATGATTTCAGCCTTTGTCGCTTTGGGTAAAAACAAGGCAAAGTGTGCAGCCTGTGATTTGCTGTATATGTAAAAGCAGGAGGTATATAGGATCGGATACAATATACTGTTTAGCGGCCAGTCCCGTACTCAGGACGGTCTCACACTGCACTCGTTTGAATGGGTGTAACATCTTTCGGAACAAGGGGACGTCGGCCCCCACGGAGTAACGAGGGGCAGAAAGCTGCTGAGAAAACAACATCACTTGCTATAATTACACTGAAAATGCAGCCCGCTTTACCCTTTTGCTGCTGGAATGTCGCGGGCCTAATTTAAATGCCTTGGGGAAGAGCGCAGGGCCTCTGCAACAGCCCCCTACCTCCCCAGTTTGCGTACCCCTGATATATATGCCCGACAGCTTCGGAGAGCCCCTGCTTCTAACCTGTATAGAGTAATTAAAATAAAAATGACATTGGTTGGCTGTAAGAGCTGCTCAGGGGCACAGAGAGAGAGACTGCTTCTCGTCGGGACTCCTCTCCGTAGCTTTTACAGACGCGTGGGTGCCTCGGTAGGATTAACACTGGAGGTCCCCATTCAGAAGCAGGGACCTCCGCTGATTTAATTCTCCCGGGCTGCTTACTGCTTTCTTCGCCACGATCCAGGCAAACTATCGCGATCACGGAGGCAGCAAGTCTCACTATATCTGTACACAGATGCAATTCAATTACATTGAGGTATCTCTTTAAAGAAGGTGATGAGCCATCTATATAATTATTTGTCATGATTCTTTGCAGTGAATGGGTCGGTTGCTTCTCACTTCAAGAACTTGGCCCCCGGGGGTCCCAAAGCCTTATTAACCTCTTCGCTGCCCGTGCTCTGCCATGTGTTGCTGGCCCCTCTGGGTGGCAAATGCCCTCCCATACACCTTGTAATAGCCTCACAAAAACATTATCAGTTGTTCAGGCCTGCCGAAAGAATTAATGGAGCCCAGGACTTCACCCAATACCTGTGCTTCGAGCCATTTGTTGAGAGGTGGTGGGGTTGGCCAGTGTCGTTTGTTGAGTGTGGGGCACAAGGCCTGGCTCAGCCATCCTGTGGCCATAAGTGTAAGGGTTTCAGTTCTGGGTTTTGCTGGAACGTGCCCTTACATGGCTGTTACAGCCATTTTTGATTCGGGCAAAGAACTTCCTGGACTTGGTACTTGGCTGCACCTGTTTCATGGTTTTAAATAGCAGTCAGTGACTCCCAGCCTCTGCCTGAGCATTGTATTCTATCCCATGTGTTCCTGTGCCATCCCGTTCCTTTGGATTCCCTGTAGCTGACTCCAGCCTCTGACCCCGACCACCACTCCTGTGCCGCCTGCCTTGACCCCAGCCTGTGTCCTGACCTTGTATCTTTGCCACCTGCCTTGACCCCAGCCTGGGTCTCGACTACTCTAACAGGACTCTGTCCCCTGGCTCTGGTCGGTGATAATATACTACTACCTCAGCCCTGCGGGTCCACTTCCTATCGGAGACGAGCATCGTTATAATAAGAAACCTACAGCGCTGGAAGACACCTTACAGCCCATTGAAAGTCTTATAGAAGTAGGCTGCTTAGTACATACGGGACTTCATTTCTACAACGCAGCGAACTGCTGGAGGATTTCAAAAGGACAGATGCGGTCGATATGAAAACACAATAAAATAGTTTTGGGCCATCTAGGTGGGTCTGAGTTTTTAAATATAATTTGACCTCAACAGGAAGAAGAAAGGAGTCCTTTAAACGTAGAACAGATGTGCCGTTTTCATTGTACCCTCCCGATGAGTCGTCCTTCATTGACCATGCCTGGCCCCAATGTCTCCCGCAGTCTAATCGCTGAGGTTCTCCCACCGCAGAACATTGATTAGCATGGCAAGACGTACTATTCTTTTCAATGGCTTCATTCAACCGCTGGCTGCTGCAAGGTAAGGGCTGGTCCGGGGGCCGCCTACTCTTTGAAAAGAACAATGGGGACTGAAATTCGGTTTAGGTTTCAGACCGCCCTACCAATTCTTTCTTCTCAAAGACCAGCCGACGTTTTATTGTCCGATTATAAATGGCAATGATGTCTTTGGTCCGTTTTTTTTATTCTTCAGTGAAATGCGTGTTTGATTGTTGGGGGTAGAAAGTGAATTACTTCAAGCACAATGAAATAATAAACAAACAAACCCCCGGCTTTTGTGAGGCACGGCTGGGGGGCAGTTTAAGTGCAAGTTGTTTTACGTGCAGAATATGGAACACCGGTTAAGCAGATGTTAGGAATAAAAGTTTATCTGCAGGATCGCTTGCTTAGGAGAAATACTAATACACGACTAAAAACAAGTGTGTGGATCACCGATCCATCAAAGGGTGTGGAGGATAATCCAGTCAATTAGCCCTCAGTGTTTGTGACTGTTACAAGGATATCTTAAATATGTGATAAAACTAGTCATCAAATGGGGGTTTGGGGTTTAGTATGGGGTTAAGAAAATAAGCAGAGTAGGTGGGATAAGTGGGGACTTCCTATGTTTTTTATTTTTTATTACAGAAGTATTTTTTCCAGAAACCAATAAGGGCGAGCCCTGCCTTCTGCAACGTTTATTGTCCCGGACTACGGGACTTGCACTGCACAGCTGAATTAATTCAGAACCTCTTCAGCCTACATCCGTGTTGACGCAAAGGCGGTAGCCAAAGGGTGTCAGCTGTTTGCTGATGTGACGGCTGCTCTTTTAAGCCTCGGGCATGGTGCCTCGGGCCGCGGTGAGCCGTGCTCCTGCTCTGCCTCGCCTGCTCAAGCTGGTGCTTTTTTGTGTCCTGGCAGGTGAGGCAGTGAGTGCGCTTTGGGGGCGGGGCGGAGGCGTGGCGGAGGCGCGGTGGGAGGCAGGGCTAGTCCCTCGCTCCCATCGGATGTTTGCGGTCACGTGACCGCTCCTCCGCTCCCCTCAGCGCGAAAACGTAATCCTGCCTGTCTCCGGAAATTTTCTGAGCCTCTGCACGCATGCGGAAGCGGCTCCTAAAGCCGCGCTGATTACAGATGCAGGGGGTAAGTGCATCTGCTCAGCGGGGTCTGCTTTACCATGTCCCAGGCCTTAGAATTCCAAAACACCCCAACCTTCATGTTCCCCTGCACCCCATGTTTCCACTTACCCTTCTGTATAGAGTGTAAGCTCCTTGGGGCAGGACCTAATTCAATCATTTTAATAACCGATACCTTTCTGTCTATCGAAGTTTGTATATGTCTATCTATTGCAGGGGTGGCCAACTCCAGTCCTCAAGGGGCTACCAACAAGGTCAGGTGTTCAGGATATCCCTGCTTCAGCACAGGTGCCACAATGACTGAGCCATCTATGCTGAAGCAGGGATATCCTTAAAACCTGCTCTGTTGGTGGCCCTTGAGGACTGGAGTTGGCCACTTCTGATCTATTGCTACCTTCTAACTAAAGATGCACGTTACGAGCGAGCAGAGATTCACTTTGCCACCGTGTCGCTCACATTTTTCAATAAGTTAAAAAAAAAAAATGTGCAAAACGTTCAGAATATTTTCCTGGAATTTCTCCAAGTTCTAGCAACATTGGTTCAAACTTGACTATAACGTCTAGTGAAATCTGGCCGATTTCAGCTTCTCTCTCGAAGGATAAAAAAAAAAAAAAAAAACCTCCAGTTCAGGCTACGGAATTGGTTTGGTCTTTTACTAGGCAAACTGCTTGCAAACGTTGAAAAAAATAAATAAAAACACATGAAAATCTTACTTTCGTGAAAAAAGGCGCAAGCATTGCTTCGTTCACCAACTTGGCCAAAACGTTCACTCATCTGTACTGCAGAATGGGACGTTTGGTCACTACCCGGACGCATTTCGCCACAGGAACCTCTGCCGCCAGCCACTTCTGCGAGAAGGTAAGTTTTAGGGTAGAGGGTTAACTTTAGGGGTTTTAGCGGTTAGGGTAGAGGGTTAACTTTAGGGGTTTTAGTGTAATGGGTAAAGGGTTGAGGTTTTTATTGTAGGGGGGTAGCTTTAGGATTATGGGGTTTTAAGCTAAGGGCTAAGTTTAGTCACTAACAGATCCCGGCGGCGAGGTGAGCAGCGGCAAAATGCAGTGGCGTAATGTTCTATACTGTCTCTACTGCGCTGCTATTGTACACCTATGGAGTTTCTTCTATGTAGAACTCCAACGGTAAACCGAAAGTTATCATAACCTTCAAAGAAGTCGCGTTTCTCCCAGACGAATACGGGACACGAGAGCATCGCGCTGCGTCATCCCAACACGACACGTCCACAGACAGGCAAATAACCTCAAAATAAAAAAGTATTCCAACGATCGTCTTCTATAAAAAGTTGGCGTTGATTGCCATGGTAACAATGCGACCTGGCATTGAGGGAAAGAGACGGCGGTTTCCAACGTCTCGTTGCTTCCATGCTTATAACCGACCTTGAACCATTTGTGAAATGTAAAAAACAAAAACAAAAACATTTAGATCTAATACAAGATTTTAAAATAAGTACTGCAAGTTGAATTACATTTTTAGTTACTAATTATGTGTTGATCCTATAACAATGTGATGTGCGGCAACTATAACGGTAGCCAAAATTCACTGTATAGCAAACAGCAAGTGTCTGCAAGTGTAGAACAATGCAGAGGAGTGCCACAAATCTTCCGTAGCCAGATTTAACTGTGTAGCCACAGTAGGACAGACATTAGTCCATAACTTCCATAGGAAAAAAAACTCTGGAGACAAAACGGATGTCACCAGCCCACCATCAGCCGTGCCCAATTTCTCTCCATATCCATAATCCTCTAGTGGGAACTCCTCAACAGCTGATCTGGTGTCAACGTGATGACGTACACCCAACGCGTTTCGTCCGCTGTGACGCCGACTTCATCAGGTGCTACACAGTTAAATCTGGCTGCGGAAGATTTGTGGAGCTTACAGTATTATGCTATGGAGCTGGCGCTTCTCTTCTTTTGTTTTTTTGTAGGTGTCTGTGATCAGGCAGGATCACGAAAGAAGCTTGTCCTCCTCCATACAGACTGTTTCCTGAACTGGACATGTCATCTCTCTATTTTGTGTTTTTGGTTTGAATATGTTTTTATTTTTTCTCTATTGTTATTATACTGGTGCTGCACTTTATAATTTTAGTTTAGCACACACCATTCCCTATTTGTGACACAATATTTCACATATCACCCCTCACTCATTCACACTTCTAGCGCTACTCTTTGTTTGTGTTAGATATATATATATACTGTATATACACACACACACACACACACACACACACACACACACACACACACACACACACACACACACACACACCTTAAATACATTCGCAGGCATGGATTGCTCCTTTAAAAGTAGTATCTTTTCACATAGATAAGATCACTTTTAGTAGTTCACTGTGGTCCTGCATAGGATAATATATTTAAATGTGAAATGTAAAATCCCTATATATATTTAATAGATTTCCTGATTTATCTGATCAAAGTCTCAACTGGTCACATCCCTAAAAAAAAAACAGAAAAACAGAAAAACGCTGCAATTATTGATGCTATGCTCATGCTATTTTTCTGATGTAAAATCTCATCGTTCTATGGACAAAATTAGGGATTTAAAATGTTTATCGTTTAAAATAAAAGAAAAACCGGTGTGGAAGATTAATCAGGATGCTTGTCCAAGTGTGGCAGCTAATTAAACGGATATTAATGAGATTTTGGTATGTGCATCTTGCAGACATTAAACCTTGTCTGTTTGTGATTAAAACCAGTAGACACAGAAAAGAAAAGACGAAATGGAGCAGACCCTGTATTCTTAACAAACCATATGTTCTCGAAACCCCAGAATCACTGAAGCTACATCTATTGTACATTTCGGGGTATCAGTTTAATAAGCGCATATAGTTTTCATCGCAGAGGTATGCTTTTCAGTGTCATTTGCCGCGTGCCTATTGGATTAGGTGGTGTGCTACAGCCGCACGGTATTGAGTACACATGATGTGCTAGATGATTAGGGATGGTGTGGGTTTCTGCAAGCCTTATGTAAAGCCTTATGTAAACTTTGGCCACAAGCACCTCAGCTAGGCATGCGTGTGCATAAACAGGTACAGCACAATATTGTATGCTACACATCTCCCAATATATTGATTATTATTGGGTTATTGTGTTCTATGGAAGCCGGAAGATTCAGGCACAAGAGAAGGACTCCTGACGAAGCTGCCACGCCAGCGAAATGCGTAGAGTGAACTAGCAGCAACTCAGAGTGTGCCCCCCATGCCCCAGAACCCGTGTGGACCCATTCCAAGATCGATCGCGAAACCGGAAGTGACGCGACGAGCCGGAAGTGACGCGACGCGATCCCGGGAGTGGGGTAGATGGTGTATACTGCTGCTGCGCTTTGATTGTTATGTGTCTATGCACATGGTGCTAATGTAAGTATGGATTACCACTGTTTTTATTGAATATATCATTAGTGAACATACTATGTTGCACTAGAGTTGTCTCTGTTTCCATCGAGGGTTTGTTCCATTGACACCAGGGAGAGTATCCTAAGCAAGACCCCCCTGCAAACTACAGAGTCTTCAGATTGTCTTCCAATGCTGTATTTTAACTGGGAGAATGTGAGTTCTTAATCTCGATCCCCATATACATTGATACAGGTGTTTGGACATATTACACTATTATTTATTTCCTTCCCTTTATATGGTGACATTCTGCGCTCCCCACAAGCTTCTTCCAAACAGACAAGAGAAGGTAAGCCAGGATCTACATAAGCACCCACCTCTTCAGCACTATACGAAACGTGTCAATGTATGAAGTAGGTTGAGGTCAAATCTCCTTGCAGAATTACCACTCAAGGGTCCAGTCCAACTTGGCTCTAAGCCCTTCGGTGCCAGAGAGACCTGCCCCTTCCATAACCACGGCCCTTCCTGGTCATGTGAGCGATCACGTCATCTCAACGTCAATCTGGTGACATCAAAGGAGATTGAGGGGGCCTTCCCTTTCAGTTCAGACTGCGGTGAGCGCTCCCGATCGCGATATTCTCCCGTGGCCCATATGACGTACAGGGCACGTTACATGGGCCACTGGCATGCCACTCCTCATGATGTAAACAGTAGGTTCAAAGGCCATTAAAGGGGTTAAAGCCGCAATGGCCCGTCTCCGAAGCCTCTGCAACAACATCATCTGATAGTTCATGTTGTGATGATGTAGTTCGAACTCCTGTCTTTCTCTAAATGTTCATCTTTTTTACCCGTTTATTATTTCCCTTAACGAGTGCATGGAAGCAGGACATTTTAACCTCCCAGAGGGGGCACATTTTCAGCAAACGACATCCCCAGCATGCACACAAATTGTGGAAATAAAAAAAACAGCAGCAAGAGAAGACTTTGCCCGAGCAAAAAGAAAAGGAAATATTTATTCTGTATGGCGAGCAGAGCAGACTGCTGCTTTTAAAACACCCCCCCCCCCCCCCCTCCCAAAAAAATAACCACTTTAAATTGATATCAAGAGAAAAGAAAAGACTCGTTAATAGATGTGCCTGGCTAATTAAATTGCTAACCCTTTGAATTAGGGAGAATCCTGCCTCGGAGAAAATGCTGCTGCAGGTGATTTTCAGTTTATACAGTATGTCTGCATCTGTAATCAAGCAGACCGAAGCAACGCTCTCTGAGCAGTAACTCAAGACTTTAATGTGATCCAGTGTCCCCAGGGACCGCTACCAAGGCTGCATCCTTTGGCGACCTAGTTCCGATGCAAAACAAGCGCACGCTGAAAAGATTATATTTCATTTAGTTTTTTTTTGTTTTTTTTGCGTGTGCCGAGTTATGAAAAGTTGGATTATCAAAAGGTCTGCCACCCTGCCCTTCCCCATTATCTCTGGCATACCGGGCTTCCACTGCAGCCAGGGATTCTGGGAAATGACAGGCAAATGAGCACACAGCGAGTCTCACCTTTTACTACATGTTCAATGTAACATGGGGCCTTATAAGCTTCATGCCTGCCGCATTACACAGCCCGGGTTAGAGAAGTGCAAAGTCGGCAACCCTACTCACAGACAGCTACTTCGATCTTTATATATAAACAAAAAACGTACAGTGTACAGCAAATAAAAATATCACTTGTGACAGTTTTGAGACTTGACAAACCTGATCGCCCTTTGCTAGCCACCTACTGACGGATGTCACTAGCTGAGCGGTGTATCAAGGCTTCATTACCGGCAAACCAATGCACTGGTGCTGGAGGCTGCATCCCTTGGTGACCTAGTTCTGATTGAAAACAAGTGTGCTCTGAACAGATTAGATATCATTTCTTTTCTTATGTGTGTGGATGAATTACGAAGTCGGTTGGAAACTGGATATGATTTATTGGGGGGCGGGTGTTAGAGAAAGGGACAGAAGAAAGCAGGCAAAAGGGGCTGCCAGGATAAAGACCACTTTAAGAGACCAGGAAATATACTAATCCAAAGTCTTCATAGGCAGCAAATGAACGGGTACTGTATGCCACTCTACAGAGGTATGAGGGAGATCCCAGGGTGCCATAGGATCAGCTCTGCAGGTAGGCCCGCACAGGACTCAGTCAGTCTGTCTAGGAGTGACAGTTCAGACACAAGAGCCAGGTGTAGATTCCCTATCTATATTGAGTCAGATCGTGATGGACGTTATGCAGAACAGGTACACCTCAATTTAAGCAAAACCCAGCCAAGTGTCCGCACCTCCCCAGTGCAGTAAGTGAGGGCACCCGGGGGTGCAACAGCCAAGAGCACAAGCAAACCCAATGGAACTGATGACATCCGTAACTATGAGTACTGTAAACGGATGAGAAGAGACCTGGTAAATGGGGCAAATAAAGAGCGTGGTTTGTACTACAAAAGATCCATCATTTCTATCTTTGCTACCTCATCGCGCAGCCGCATGGCGCCTGCATATCAGTAATTCTGTATAATCCTGATTGCTTATGACCCTACCATTCCACTAACTAAATATGTAGTGTTTGCAATTGTCAATTCTGCCACGTATGGGGCAGTCGGCTAACACTTCAAATCCATATGAACCGATGTAACACTCACAGTCAACTTCTACGAGGGAACGGACAGATCTGGCGAGGTCCTTCGCTTCGGCCGCGAGTGCAGTGGTGACGCTCCGCTCGCTGCGTCCCAGTCTCGCCATGAGCGTTTGAGATGAAAACGGAGAGATCCGGTCACTGGAATAAAAATCACAGAGACGCGCACAGCAGTTACTGCCAGCTGCTACCATAAAACGCGATGGCCGGACAAAGGGCGGCTATACTCGCGGCGCAGCGAAGCCAAAAGATGCGCTAATGTCTCGGGGATCCATTCGGCCCTTTGAATATTTATGAATACTGAAGTTATGATTGGACGGCAAATAAAAAATACCACGTGTGAGCACATTCGCATGTTGGCAACCCTGCCTTTCCCCATCATCATCTAGCACAGCGCTGCGCAAAGTGGGGGGCGCTGGATTTGTCTGGGTGGGGGGGGGGAGGGGGGCGTTGCAGAGGTGTGACACATTATCACCACGGTGTCTGGTAAATAGCACTTCTGTGCTTCCAATGCGCTTTATTCGTGGATACGTTGTGTGTGCGCGCGTTTGTGAAACGGTTTTTAGCTTTAAGTATTTTATTAAATGTTTTTACACTATGGAGCGTGCGCTTTTTAGCTTGGATATATATATATCTTTGATTTGTCTCTCTGGATGGCGTTCATCCACTAAGAAGCTGCCCAAGACTCCTCCATCACAACTTGGTTATTTAGAACCTTCTTTTGCTGAACATATATCGACATTTTTGTACACATAATTATTAATTTTAGTCTAACGATATTAAAAATCAAAATATAAAAATAACAATATACTGTAGTGAAGATATATATATATATATATATACATATACACACACACAGTGGTCGACAAATCACCAAAAAATCTACTCGCCACCTAGTACCACACGTGTGCTGCTTGGGCCAATAGGAGCTCGCCACGATGTTAAATCCACTCGCCCGGGGCGTGCAAATGTATAGGTTTGTCGAACACTGTATAATATATAATTATAATACAATACAATACAATGCGCGCGCGCGTGCAAATGGCTGCGCCACTGATTGAGCCACCTGTGCTGAAGCAGGGATATCCTTAAAACCTGACCTGTTGGTGGCCCTTGAGGACTGGAGTTGGCCGCCCCTGCTGCATTAAAACTGCTTATATAGACAAGCCTGAGACAAGGAACATACGGAATGTGTGGACCCGCGGGGTGCTTAGCCTCACTACCCCAAATCCCGGCCTGCGACTTCACCCTCGCCGCAGCTTTTTCCCCCCCTCGTTGCACAGATTTAGAATTTCCTTGATGTTATTTTTGTTGACAGTTGCAGGCAAACGGCTATTTTCCCCGTCGCTTTTTTTGTGACCCTCTAATCCTCTTTTCGACGCTCCCCTTCCTCCCCTTTTCCCCGCCACTTCCTGAATCTCCCAGTGTCCGCCGCCTCTCCCAGTCCCACTTCAAGTCTCCGCGACTCACTGTTGTAAAAGATAATGCCGCCTCCCCCCTCTCCCCCGCAGGACTAGTTTTAACGCTGTGCTCTTGTAAATTTCACACTTCCGTCTCCTTTTCTCCCCCTGAGTTTGTTCTCTTTGGTTTCCATGGTAATCTTTAATGGTGATGGGTTCCACTCGCGTCATTGTCTCTACCTCTCTCTTCCATCTCTCCCGCCTCACTCTGAACGCACAGCCTATTTTGAACTCGTTATTATACTGTAGGCTAAATGTATGTAAAAAGGTATACTTTCTTACCCGAGATTTAACATGGAGCTTGAATTATCAGCCAGTACTTCATGGACACTCTGCATGCAAAAGACAGACAAGAAAAATATTAAACTATATATATATATTTTACGTGCATGCACAATTTGTAGGTCAGTGTTGATACATATTAAGCGTTCATTCACAAAACCCATTCATATTATGGTGTAGCCTAGTTCCCCAAGCATCATTTTCGGAGAGTCTATCGTAATTCGAACCCCTCCAAGGCAGGGCCGTCTTTACAGCATTAAAGGCCCCCGGGCAAAGCAGTGCACTGGGCCCTGCCAACTCGCCGCTACCAGTCGTACTTTTTCTCCTTCTACCGAGTTAGCGGGAGAATTGAATGTTGAGGCGGGTGATCGGAAAATGAGTGTTAAATTCTGGTCTGTGCATAGATTAGCGTGGGGCCCCTATACCCTATACAACTGCCCAGCGTGCCCAATGTGTCAAGACGGCACTGGTCCAGGGCCCAGAGAAGTTTGGCAGCAAAGCGAGAGGCTTTCTGATACTCGAGACACGGTAGTTTGTTTAAAAGGAGCGTCACCGAAACGTGTTTGTCGTATTCAGACAACTTACCAGCAGTGATTGTACCGCTGCAACTTAAAAGTGTTGGTTTCCCGACCAACACATACCTAGATAAGCCTGACATTCTGTGGTGGCCTCTATTAACATCTCACATGATGTGTTTGTACAGTACAGCTCATCCCCGCTATAGCGCGATCCGCTACAACGCGAATCCGCTTATAACGCGATGTAAGCGTGGCTCCCAATTTTCGGATTTATGAATACTTTACAACACGATTATTGGTGTCTTAAATACTTTATTGTACAATGCATCAACAAAAGATTGAAACAATACAATTGTACATTATTTCTATATTGTTATTCTAGAGTATTGCAATGATCGTACGCAAAAACGAGACATAAGAAATTGAGAGCATGTATAAGTTAATGGCTAGAAGTTTCTAACGTGATCCGCTTATATCGCGATGTGATACTTTGGACCCCAAGCACCGCGTTATAACAGGGTTGAGCTATATGTGTTTTCTAATCGGCCCCGTTTATTTAATCTGATTTGCATATAACATTGAGGTTGAGTTTTTAACCCATTAAGATTGCATTCAGTTCATTACCTGGGGACACAAAGTAACTCCTTACACAGTATCACACAGTGGAGCTCTCTCTCCAACTAGTTTCTGTACATCACTCCACCATTGTGTAGGTTCTCATACTGTGTACAGTCCAGAGAGTGCATGCTACTGGGCTTTCTACACTCTCCATCTGTGGAGAGAGAGCTCTTGCTTTACACCTCTGGGTAAAGAATTTTAAGCCTACAGCCACATCCCAGAATGACCCATCTGCAGGTCCCAACACTGCTACACCTGCAAAAAAAGCTCTCACTCTCTCTAATGGAGGTACAGCAGTAGTAGCACTCCTTTTGATATATATATATATATATATATATATATATGTGGTGGGTTTGGGTGTTGACCTTACAGGGGCTGTGTGTGTTTGTAAATTTCAAATGGTAAACAACGTGGAGGTTTGTGACCCCCTCCTCCCTGGTTTCAAACTCGTCCACCCCACCTTTTAAATGGCAGTTCTTGCTAATCACCTGTGAAAGACCTGTCTATTAAAAACGTCTCTTGAGAAAGGTTCATGTGTGGGCCGAAACGTTGAGTTAATAAATCCAACTTTTGTGCAATGAGGAGTGCTTGTCTGTCTGTGTATATATGTGTGATTGATATATATATATATATATATAAAAGTATATATATATATCTCAATCAAATCAAACACACACACTATCATGTTTGTGAGTTTCTTACGTTGCAGTAATTAGAATTGTAATTTTGTTACCTGCGGTAAATGTAGATATGGCCTTTCTGCTCCAGTAAAAAAAAATAGAACATTTTCTAAATGGCCCCTGTAATTATACTTTACTTAAAGGCAGAACGAGGAAAATACTTAATTATTTCTATTTTGACATAATGATTTAGAAGAGCACTACAAAATGAAGAATACGCTTTTTTTTTTGTAAGTAAATTGTAGTTTTCGGATTTCTAATTAACAAAGTGCACAAATTCTCTATTATGTTATCCACATCATTTCAAATGTTCATTTAAAAATCATTATTTATCTGCACTC
This sequence comes from Ascaphus truei, assembly GCF_040206685.1. Classification (NCBI taxonomy): domain Eukaryota; kingdom Metazoa; phylum Chordata; class Amphibia; order Anura; family Ascaphidae; genus Ascaphus; species Ascaphus truei. The sequence continues at coordinate 7,520,028 of NC_134504.1, forward strand.
CAAAAATGGTAAGAACTAGCATTTTCTTAGCATATGTAAATGTATATATTATGCATTTGTATTTCCAGTATACCCTTCGCCCCAAGCAACTCCCCATCAATGAAAATGGCTTACAGCCTTACTAAACACCCTGCCTTAGGCACATGGAAATATATGCACTTTGTTTGCTACTGTATGTCAGTACAGGACAGGGTAACTTCCAAGTATTTGCAATTAACTATACACACAGATCATATTACCAATAAAATGTGTATTTGTGGATTTATTTGTACACACACACACACACACACACACACACACACACACACACACACACACACACACACACACACACACACACACACACACACACACACACACACACACGAGGTGATGTTCAATACCCCCCTTACCCATCTGACCATTCGCAGATACGATATCAATCTCCCAGTTTCCTTAATTAGCTGAACGTTAAGAGCTTTAACCACCATCAGAAATAAGTACAATAGTTTCAGCTAATTTGAAAAGGTACAGCCCCGCAGGGCAGGCCTTAGGTCCCCCCCCCCCCCTCCTCCTGTCAGCGCCGGGATCACGGAACTGCAGTCCTGCCATGGGTGCACAAAAGACCAAGTAAACAGGAGGAAAAACTTGTACAGCTCAGCCCCCTTATAACGCTGTGCTTGGGGTCCAAAGAATCACATTGCGTTATAAGCAGGTCGCGTTAGAAATAATGTGCCATTGTATGCATTGTACAATAAAGTATTTAAGACACCAATAATCGTGTTGTAAAGTATTCATACATACGAAGATTGGGAGCCATGCGTGCATCGCGCTATAAGCGGATCCGCGCTGTAACGGATCGCGTTATAACGAGGTTGAGCTGTATATAGCAATCAAAGAAATGACCAGTCATTCCAGTAGTCTCAGTGAAGATCCTCTTTATTGGAACAGGATCGAAGTTTCGGTCCTCGACCAAGGTCGGACTGAAAGGTCGATCCTGTCCCAACAACCATCTTATTTCTTTGTAAATGGAATTCAAATGATTCGGGAATCCATGTTATCTCTTAGAATCCATTTTGTTTCCCCAGCCTACTCAGACTGAACTGAGAAAGATTTTGCAATATAAGAAAAACATATTTAAGGGAAATAATTGATTTATAGCAAAGTTAGAAGAAGCGAATTGTTTATAGTACATTTTGGGTACAAGAGGAAGTCTATCCAAGGCCAAGATAAGGGCTTTGTGTCCAGACCTTACCAAGGATTGTTTAACTCTATTATTGGATCATGCTAACAAGCTATGTATAGGTTAAATTAATAGCCAGGATTTACTATAGGAATCTGTTTTTAGAGTAGACTAGCTGAGAGACCCGGCGTTGCCCGGGATGTAAATGCGTAATAGGTAGTATTATTTATAAATCGTGGAACAATAGGTGAGTATTTGGAAAGGTTGGATAATAATATTGAAAAGAAAGATGGAATAAAATGTATATAGGTTAAATTAATAGCCAGGATTTACTATAGGAATCTGTTTTTAGAGTAGATACGTCAGAACATAAAGAATGAACGACCCAACAATCCAATCGAGAATGCTCCGTTCTCCCTCCATAGTATGTTTTCGTTTAGCATGTACCTGTAGATGAAGTTTATTGTTATTTTGCCTTACGATAAATAAATGAACTGTCAAGGCATCTGTTTTTCGGACATTTGATTTGATATTGGATAAGAGGAAACACACGATTACAAACATAAGGAACTTTCTTCTTCACAAGGATATCGTCATCATTGAACAATCTTTCATAATATTATTTTCATTCTTCACTAAGACCACTGGAGTTCCCGGACATTTCTTCCATCACGGACCCAGAAAACAGCCTGCAATGGCTAAAACATAATTCTCTCTAGCACCAGTGAGCTCTTAGAAGAATGAGAGGCATATGTACACAGCTCTTTAAATCTGGTGTGTGGACGTTGAAGATGAGAAGTTCCCATCACCAAGTGCGTGTATGAGAAGTTACCTCCGCAAACTGCAGCATCTTTTCAGTGGATACTTCAAAGGTTTTCCTAGCCATCTCGGATTTGCGTAGCTGGCAGTCAAGTACAGTAATCCTCGTTCTCAAATCCTGTGCGCTGTCCTGCACAACGAAAAATACACATTAGTGTAGAACATACCTGTGATCGCCACTTCTCCATACTAGAAGTATACAAGTCATTTGGGAGTTCACACAATAAAGGTTATACACGATCACGAAGAAACCAGATGGATCTTTACATTAGGCAGCCTACTATGAGAGCGATTTATGAAGGACACCTCCTCTTGTGGGTAATGTACTAGTTTGTATGGTTCATATGCTATTTCTCTAGGATTATAGGATACGGAGTGGTATTAATGAACCCTTTCAGAACTTTATAGGAGGGAGCGAAGAGTATGTTTAACAGTGGACATCTCTTCACTCTAAAAAGTGCTCTCTCAAGGCAGGTAAAAATGCCAGCGGCAGGAGAGGAAGACTATATAAATAGAGTATTCCCCCAATTTCTGGCCCCACCCAACCCCTCTAAACACTTAAAAAAAATAAAATACAGTGTACTGTATACGACCGTTAACATATTTGTACAAGAAAAGGTCATAAAGAGTTCTTATAAGTGTGTACATCGATCGAATAACAACATAACCTTACATCCAATAACACAAAAAGCAATGCTGAATTAAATGAGTTGGGTCGGCATACTGAACTAATATCCTTCCAGAATAACCAATAGGTCGGGTCCAGGCCAGGAGTGCCGGGTAAACAGGAACATACAGTACAGGTCAGCAGCCTAGTCCCCACCTTGATCTAAGAATGAGATCTCCTGGAATGTGAAGTAAAAGTTTTCCATTGGTGCCCCCAATGTGTTGTTCACCGACATGCCTACCACCAATTTATTAGAGGCTGCATTTGGGAGACCTCTTGCCCCTGCTTGGAACCCATCACAACGTTACATATACAGTAGACTTCTGATACTGGTATATTTCCCAGTGCTGAACACAAACTACTTTGATGCCAACCTCCTGAGACTGGCTCATTCCTTGCCTCCTGCTCACAAACCCTGATCAAAAACCATCACATTGTAGGAAAATTCAATTGTCCAGTGTATTTGAATATATCATTTTCAAAATCCCCGAGCAATCACTTTTTTTTTTTTTTAATACTACAGAGCATGGTTTATTAAAACATCAAAAGCGTTACATATTTATAAATGATAATACTAGGGTAATTTGATTGGCAAGGACCCAACGATTAGTGCTGTTGAGTTTTCTGTCGAGAGCAGATGTAATTCTCGTGTTGCGTTTTGACGCCGATTTTTCTGTGCAGAGAGAGATTTTTAAGGAAATAGAACATTGTAATATCAGTCTGGCATTCACGTGAAGATGTTATCAAAGCAGTACATGGAAGGGCAGCCTTGCTTAGGGCATATAAAGAACAATAGGAACTGCGCAAAATGAATTTCACAACCTCTGATTCACGCAATATACTGTAGTCATCAAAAACATGCCTCGATTTATTTGACTTCAGTGCTTTCACGCGCCTTGCATTCGATGTAAAATGCATTTCCCTGGAAAAGGCGAAAATCCACGTGGGGGGGTTGGGGGGGGGGGGGGGGGGGAGGGCGGGAGCGAAGCACAGCCGGTCCAGGAAAAAACAATCCGGGACTAGGAAAATGAACTAAAAATATTATTTATTGTGGGTGTACAGCATGGTGGCGCAAGGATGTACCTCTGACGCGTTTCACGCTAAAATAGCGCTTTTTCAAAGAGTTTCCCTGGAACAGCTTGCACAGGTGAAATATTTAGGCTCCGACGCTTTCTTTTGCTAGACCCCCATTTTTGCGCGCGGTGTGTACTAATGCTGCACTAAAGCAAACACTGAATGGTCTCCGTGTGATGTCAATGTAGTAAGTAGACAACACGATCATAGCAAGTTCACACACTATTACCAATCAGTTGTACATAGGGTGTTTAGGAACGGCCACTTCCATATTTATGGCCCATATATCTGTACGTTCTTCCTACTTACCACTTAGATTGTGAGCTCTTCGGGGCAGAGACTTGTTTTCCTAATGTTACTTGTATGTCGGAAGCTTATTTGTTATTTATATGATTGTCACGTGTATTACTGCTGTGAAGTGCTACGTACATTAATGGCGCTATATAAATAAAGATATACATACATACATACATATCCAGTATGCTTTGAAGCTGCCTCCCCGCAGGAGGGGAAATTGCCAAAATTATAGCAGACGAGGTTGCATTGAGTTTGTGTTTTTTACTGACAATTTATTTTGTGTTATTTTTTGTTTCTAACGAAACCCCATTTCTGTACATTCCCCTCCAACTAATTTTACTGTTACAGTACTACATTATTAAATCACAATATTCAACGTCCATTCTAATTTACGATTGTGTGGATCTGATATACATTTATCAAAAAGGACAGCAGTTGAAAAGATGGCTGTTGTCCCAAAAAGAAGCACATTTGAGTGGTGCACTCTCAGGCGATTAAAACGTAGCTTTTATTTCTGCAAATATAATATACTGTATATGTACACCAGTAAATTTAACATAAATGTGTGTTTAAAAATCAACATTTAAAAAGACAGTGTGTGAAGTATAATTATTTCTGCTGTGGTAGTGTTATTGTGTATTGATACAAGACCGTTTGGTATTGGGGGATAATACAATGGAATGGTAATGTGCTATAGTGCAAGAAGTGTATACAAGATGGAGATGTAGAATCTATATACTAGATATGAAAGTCACGTAGAGCGTGACGCAGTTCTAACATCGCTGCCAAGTATTACTCCTCAACATTAGTTTAAACTAATCTCCATGTATAGCACTGTATACATCACACACTGTCTTTTTAAATGTTTATTTTTAAACACACAATTATGTTAAATTTACTTGTGTACATATATATTATATTTGCAGAAATAAAAACTACGTTTTAATCGCCTGAGAGTGCACCACTCAAACGTGCTTCTTTTTGGGACAACAGCCATCTTTTCAACTGCTGTCCTTTTTGATAAACCAATATTATCTCAGCACATAGGTAGCACCAGTTGCCTAATCTTGGCAGCATACTCAACCTCAAATACCCATATCAATACATTTGGTGAGCGTTGTGACACCTTCTTTGTTTGATCGATCTGATATAGATACAGTAAAAATGTTAGCGAGTAAAGCGATATTTGCGAGTGAAAAAACGCCGGGTACTTTGTTTTCACCACCTTGTGCCGGGTTAACTCGAGTTTAACGAAGTTTCGTGAAGCTATGGCTAGATCTTCCAAAGAACATTCGACATAAAATTGTGATCTTAGGCCCGTAACATAGTGGGGGTGTGTGCTGCGCCGTGCGCGCGCACAGCAGGGAGCGTGGAGCCGGGCGATAGCGGGGAAGACTCAGAAAAGTAAGTATTCGCGCCGCTACCGCAATGTGTATGTATGTATGTGTGTGTGTATGTATGTGTGTGTGTGTGTGTATGTATGTGTGTGTGTGTGTATGTGTGTGTGTGTGTGTGTACGTATGTATGTGTGTGTGTGTGTATGTGTGTGTGTGTGTGTATGTATGTGTGTATAATATTAATAAATAATTTATTCTCACAGCATATCTTTTATATTTTTGTTTTATATATATATACACACGCACGCACACGCGCGCGCACACACACACACACACACACACACACACACACACACACACACACACACACACACACACACACACACACACACACCTTCCCCATTGACACACACACAGTACCCTTCCAAGCCTGTCGCTCACAGCAGCACGGACTGTACACACAAAAAGTGTGCGTCACGTGCACGAGCGTTCGCACAGGCGCGTTCGCCCACTATATTACGGGCCTTACATAGAAGTCACAATTGGAAAAGTGCTGATTTTTTTTTAATCAGCGAGACCAAATGTGCTAAAACAAAATCTGTGAAGCGGACTCCAAAACCAGTTGGGTTTGACATTTGTTTTGAAATCCCTCGGCTCACCTCTCAAACACTGAGAAAACACGCACAGGTATTCCGCACCTTCTCTGCAATTTTCAGCTGTTTTTAAAGTTGTTTTTTTATCACCAAAGACGTGTTTAATAATGCTGCAATTCTAAGCCTTGCAGCTAAAAGCACAACATCAATGTATATATTATAGTGTACTGTATATACACGGCTTCCGAGAGAGGCCGACACCTAAGCTAAAGTACGTTTTTTATTCTGCATAAATTGCCGTGGCTCTCCCAAGTCTCATCAAAACATTTTCTGGGGGGGTTGGGGGGAAATAGGTATCATTTTGTAAAAGAATAACAAAAAATATTATTATTCACCCTTCATCATTTCAATTTTGCTGCTGCATTCTTCCACCAGGGAAACGTCAGCTCTAGCAAAACTCCTTATAAAAAGAGGCAACGTTGCTCATGTACAATTGTAGAGATCGGGGGTTACCAAGCAGCTTATAGGGGGAAAAAAATGACACAATGGTAGCCATCTTTTGTATGACCCAGAGAAAATGTTTTGACATCTAGATTATTCCAAAACAGGAAGCTATTCAGTGGGGCGGGTTGAATCATTAGTTGTTGGAGGACCTTCTGCACCATTGATGGTACAAACGTGCATTGGAGTTGTTCTCGTCTGCAGTTTGGTGGATGAACAACCTGTTCTTCCACGAAAACCTGCACGTACTGTACGGAAACATTTAAACCATGCAGGAGATAGTCCTCTGTTCAGCAATTATCCACTTTTCCAGCCACGCCCCCCCCCCAAAAAACTACATCGTAAAGAAGGGGTCAGAACATTCTCCATTGTCCCCTTCCCTGCACATGGCTCCCGTATGCTGAATAAACACAAGACAAAACGGTGACCTACTTTGGAAGGGAAAAACAGGTCACATGACAGCGGAGAGAGAGAGAGGGGGTACCATGGAAACAGGAAGAGGAGACGGGCTCGACTTGCTTACTTTATTTTGACCGGAGTGATCGGCCAGCTGAGCTTTGAGCTCGGCGATTTCGGCCTCCAACAGGTGGATGACTTCTTCGTAGTCCATCTCCATGCCGTGCGCCTGCCTCTGGGCCACTTCCGCCAGGTGGATCCTGCCCCGCAGGGCCCTGGTCTCCTCCACGGCAGCTTTGGCTTCCTGAGCGTTCCATAAAAACCAACATTAACAAAACGGCAATCCATGCTGGGTTTTTTTTAATACGTTTTTTTAATATTGAATTGAGGCAGGCGGGTCTCCGAAGCGGAACACAAATGACTTCTGCTCCGGGGGGGGTGACGGGGACACCCTGCTTCCGGAGATACCTCCGTCGGGGGCACCGGCGGTCGCTCCGACAGCTTGCTGAGCTTTAAATATGCCTACAGGAAGCCGTGACGTCAACAGGTTTGGCTTCCTATTTGCCGGCAGGACGCGGAGGCTTTAAACTTTAAAGCCCAGCTAGCTCAGTCGGCGCCCCCCTATGGTGATAAGTATCGCTGGAGGCAGGGGGTCCCCAAAGCTGAAATTAATGGGGTTCAGCTCCAGAGACTTTACTCTATGATGAGAATTGGGGAAGCCCTACGTATGGTATCCCCATTCAAGAGATGGGTTCCACAGGCAATGATATGTGACAACATATACTGTACAGACACATACGTGTAGCTGTATATATTAATTTATATGGCGCTCACAGCGCATTCAGTGCTGGTGACAATACAATATAGGGTATTATATAGGGTATTATATAGGGAATTATAATACAATAAGGGCACCAAACAAAATCAACCAATAGGAAATCAAATCCCTGCCCCGGAGAGATCACAATTAATAAGAAGCTTTAAAGAAGCAATACCCCCTGAAATCTATGTCACTATCTCATATAATGGTAGCATCTTGCCCCCTGAGCATGTCCTGTTTTTAAAAAAAAAAAAAAAACTCTAGTGTACATTTTTTTTTAATTTCTGGATTCTGAGGTTACAGGGATAGGGGCTCCGGGGAGAGCTGCATTTTAACCTCCCAGGCAGCTAATACTTCAAAAAACTTCCATCTCCTGAACGAAGCATCAGATTTCACAATTAAAAACAGCGTTGGATCTATTGAAGCAGCCAAAAAGAAATGACGATCGGGGCGGAATGTAACAGGGGGTCTCCAGAGTTGAACCCCGTTAATTTAAGCTCTGCTAACGGGGCTCAGATAATGTCCGCTTTCAAAGCTCCCGTGTCTTGCGAGCCGATAGGGGGTCCAAAGACCCCTTATAAAGTGTTATAAGCGGATTGCGTTAGAAATAATGTACAATTGTATGCATTGTACAATAAAGTGTTTAGAATACCAATAATGGTGTTGTAAAGTAGTCCTAAATATGAAAATTGGGAGCCACCCTTGCATTGCGCTATAAGCGGATCCGCGTTATAACGGAAAGCGTTATAACGGGGTTGAGCTGTGTATGTATGTATATATATGTATATCTATATAGATATATATATATATATAGATATATACTTAGTTAAGTTATGGTGGGTAAAAAAAGTGACAAAAACCCTCCACAGCAAAGCATATAGCAACTGTAAATATTCCTGTATATTCATTTGCATGTCTTAGACAGGGCTGCAACCCTGCCTGTCACCATTATCCCCCAGCACTTCCACTGCAGCAAGGGATTCTGGGAAATGATATGCAAATGAGCACACAGTGCCACCTTTTGCTTCAAAACCATAAACATGGTTTATAGGGAACCATATTTATGGTAAATACCATCTATATATATATATATATATATATATATATATATATGTATATATATATATATATATTACACACACACCTATATATCTATATATACACACACACACACACACACACACACACACACACACACACACACACACACACACACACACACACACACACACTACGTGTTTTCTCCTGCTAAAGATCCCTCATCAATTAGCGAGAGCTGTAACTAGCCTAAGCCTGTTTGGACGGGCCACCGCAGAATCCCGGCCGCCTGTAACACATTTATTGAGTTTCTGCACGCTGTCTTTTATCTGCTGCCACAATCACGGAAATGTGAGATATTGGATATGCTGGTCAGATTTCATTGTGACCCTCGTTAACACCGTATATTCACTTCAGCTGCTGAAAATGACAACCTGATTGCATTAGAACACACGCGAGTATGAGGTGTTTGAAGTTTATTGATGGAAGCAGAAAGACAGGATGTGCTCAAAGTTTTGATGAGATAGGAGAACAGGGTAAACATGTTTATAGGCTTCTATGCAAGTGCGTAGGGGAGCGCAAAAAGTGCCAGTTTTTTATCCAAAGCGGCGGGTTTTCTAATGAACATCTTGTGAAGTACAAAGGGAAGCATTAACCGTGCGCCACCGGTATGCCCAGATTCTCATTGGTTGTGACTTGTGGGGGTCTATAAATATCAGGACAGTCACCAGCATCCCTGGGGTCAAGGAAAGAAATGTGCCCCCGGGACCTGGGTTTGTGCAGAGGGGAGAGAGGGGGGGGGGGGGGGAGAGAGGGGGGGAGGGGAAGAGAGAGATGGGGGAGAGAGATGGAAGAAGAAAGAAGAAAGAAGGGGGAGAGAGAAGGACGAAACGTAGAGATTTTTGCATGGAGGGGAATGGGGGGAGACTACCTGTTAAAATAATAATAATATATATATATATATATATATATATATATATATATATATATATATATATATATATATATATATATATATATATATATAATACTGAGTTAAGTTATGGTGAGTAAAAAAAGTGACAAAAACCCTCCACAGGAAAGCAAATATGCAAATATAGCTGTATGCTCATCTGCATGTCTTAGGCAGGTCTGCAACCCCAGGTGGGGTTGCAGACCTGCCTATATATATATATATAGTATATATATATATATATATATATATATATATATATATATATAGTGTTCGACAAACCTATACATTTGCTCGCCCCGGGCGAGTGGATTTAACCCCCGGGCGAGTAAATATTGGCCCAAGCAGCACACGTTTGGTACTAGGTGGCGAGTAGATTTTTTTGTCTGGCGAGTAGATTTTTTGGTTATTTGTCAACCACTGTATATATATATAATTAAAAAAAAAATAGATGATACCGTTCTGTGGCTAACGAAATGCTTTTATTTGTGCGAGCTTTCGAGATACACTGATCTCTTCTTCCGGCGATGTTACAATGAATGAAGCAAGCAAAAGCTATACTATAAACAGTGTCTCTTGGAATGTTATCTGTGCTTCTCCTTCCCCCGGTGTGGATGTGTTTTATGGCTGGAGGTGTCAAAAGGTTCCTGAAAGCAAGTGATGAAAGAGTTTGTATGTGTATCAGTGTGAATAAAAATGAATGGAGAGCCCACAGTATATACAGTGCTTAACAAAAGGTGTGTGTGGAGTGGGAGCGGATATAAATGGTGTGGGTGGGTGTGGAAAGGTGAGAGTTAGTAGCACAACTAAAAGTGTGTGTGGATACTATGTGGTCCCTATGTGAAGCTCGGCTAACACGGTACTGATACCTCTACATATATATATATATATATATATATATATATATATATATATATATATATATAGATATATATACAGTGTTCGACAAACCTATACATTTGCTCGCCACGGGCGAGTGGATTTAACCCCGGGCGAGTAAATATTGGCCCAAGCAGCACACGTTTGGTACTAGGTGGCGAGTAGATTTTTTTTGTGTGGCGAGTAGATTTTTTGGTGATTTGTCAACCACTGTGTGTGTGTGTGTGTGTGTGTGTGTGTGTGTGTGTGTGTGTGTGTATATATATATATATCTCTCTCTCTATACTATATATTTGTGAAAGCGTCATATGTTTCTATGTCTGTATGTGTCTCCCTGTGTCCTTCCCTGTGTCCCTAGCGGCAATCCCATTGGACCTTGGGCCAGGCCAATGAGATTGCTCCCTTGGCCCGCCCGCCCCCGCACACCTCTCATTGGCCTGAGGCGGAGTGACGGGCCAACACACACACACACACACACACACACACACACACACACACACACACACACACACACACACACACACACACACACACACACACACCACCCCCCCCTCCCCCACGCTCTCTTTGCGGCTCTCCCCTCACATAGGCCGCTCCCCCAGCTGACCATCCCCGAGAGCGCTCTCCACGGCTCTCACCACCCATAGGCCACTGCCTCACCCGGCGCTCTCCCTCACCCCCCACCCGCTCACCCCCCGCTCTCCCCCCCCGCCCGCTCACCCCGCTCTCCCCCCCACCCCGCTTATCCCCCCCCCCCCCACACACACAGAGCACGCTCTCTGCGGCTCTCCCCTCACACAGGCCGCTCCCCGTCCCCGCGGCCTCTCCTCCGGCTGTCTCCGCCTCTCCTCCGGCTGTCTCCGCCTCTCCCCGCGAGAGGCACAGCACCTCCTCACCGGAGCGTCTCAGCCTCTCCGCGGAGGAGCCCGAGGTGGAGGAGGAGGGCGGCCGGTACCCGCGCGGCCGTGTGCAAGGTGAGTAAACGCAGGGGAATGGGATATAGAACGCGTCCAAGACTCCCCCTGCCCTTTGCCCCCTCCCTGCCCACCCTGCCCCCTGCCCTCCCTCCCCCTGGCCTTTGCCCCCTGCCCTCCCTCCCCCTGCCCTTTGTTCCCTGCCACTCTCCACCTGCCCCTCCTCCCCCTGCCCCCCCAGCCCTTTGCCTCCTGCCCCCCCAGCCCTTTGCCCCCTGCCCTCCCTCCCCCTGCCCTTTGCCCCCTGCCCTCACTCCCCCTGCCCATTGCCCCCTGCTCCCCCAGCCCTTTGCCCCTCACTGCCCTTTGCCCCGCCCCTCCCTGACCTTTGCCCCTCCCTGTCCTTTGCCCCACCCCTCCCTGCCCAACCCGACCCTCCCTGCAAACCCCCCTGCCCCCACCCCCCCGACCCCCTGCCCCCACCCCCCCGCCCTTTGCCCCCCCTCCATCGCCCCCCCGCCCATCCCTGCCCTTTGCCCCCCCCGCCCATTGCCCCCCTGCCCTTCTACGCCCCTTGGCCCCCCCACCCCGCCCTTCGACGCCCCCTCCCCCCCGCCCGGGCAACGCCGGGTATATCAGCATATCACACACACACACACACACAAAGATACAATTCAACTGGCATTCTGCTGATCCGGCTCCGATGCAGAGCAATTTTTAAATGATGTAGCTACTACATTTTGGTACCTCCTAAGGGCCACTTGCCATGACTTAGATTGTAAGCTCTTTGGGGCAGGGATTTCCTTTCCTATTGTCTGATTTTGCTGCGCTTATTGTATTATTATAGTTCCCTGTACTGCATTCTTTGTGAAGCGCAGAGTACACTTTTGGCGTTACATACATATATATATATATATATATATATATATATATAAATATACATACATACATACGGCACTCAGAGGGTTAATGACAGTGTCCTGTCAGCATTTGCTGCGGTGTTTGTGCCGTTACCCGTTCTATACCCCGCTCAGACATGAAGCTCTTCAAAGTTCAAAAAGAGACTCAAGATAGAATGTTTAACCTCCCGAAAAGGGCAGCGACGCATTGCAGAGGAACGCGTATCCAGAGCCGAGGGGAACATGTATGGAATCAGTAGATGGCAGATACAACAGATATGATTAAAAAAAAAAAAAATAAAGTTGGACATCTTTTTAGAAAGGGAAGGTATACAGGGATATAGCAAATAAGTAAACATGGGAAGGATGTGAATCCAGGGAGTAATCTGATTGCCAGTTCTTGGAGTCAGGAAGGGATTTATTTCCCCCCTTATGAGATATCATTGGATGATGTGTCACTGGGGTTTTTGGTTTGCCTTGCTCTGGATCAGGGGCGCGCGAGATTTTCTTGGGGGGGGGGGGGGGCGCAGCGCTTACAAAGGCCCCCGTGCTCTTCCCCAAGGCGTTTAAATTAAATGCCGGGGACCGCGCCAGGCCTCTGTAAGAATCTCTTACCGTGACTCAGGCGACGTGTTGCTATAGTGACGCAGCATCAAATGACGCCGCGGGGTCACGTGACGTCACATGATCCACCATAGCAACGCGGTGTCAAATGATGCAGCGGGTCCCGTGACCCCACAACATCATTTGACGTTGTAGGAAGGGGGCGAACGCGGAGGCAGTGCTGGCAGGGGGGGCGCAGTGCCAAAAGATTGTGCACGACTTAATTAATACTTAATAGCCAACTCTACCTTTTTACAAAGGGGAGGGGGGGCTCTTTCATAACGCATCATTTTCTGATGCGTCATGGGTAAAAAAATGTCCTCATCTCAATGCACAATAATGGTCATTTAAGTTCTCCTTTTCCTCCCATATCGGCCTGTTAGGGGCGGTCAGGTCACCCATGTCAAGAGAAGTGCTCCAGCAAGAGGTCATGGGCAGGCTAAGGGGAAATGTGAGAAGTACGTCTTGGTGGAAAGGGTGGTGGAATTCGTGGATTAGCCTCCGGTAAGGGAATTAGAACAGATTTGGGATAGACAGTCTGTCCTAAACACTGCTGCCAGATTCACTCTGCTCTTTCCGAAATCTGTCTCAGCGCCTCCCCTGCTGAAATCCCTCTCCTGGCTTCCTATCAAATCCCGTATCACACACTCAATTCTCCTCCTCACTTTTAAAGCTTTACACTCTTCTGCTCCTCCTTACATCTCACCCTAATCTCTCACTATACACCCCTCTGCCCCTCCTTACATCTCAGCCCTAATTTCTCGCTAAGCACCATCCCGACTCTTGTGTTCTGGTCAATGATGTCTTCTCTCCACCCCCTTTGTACCTAAAGCCCTCTCCTTCCTTAAACCTTTCTCACTGACTGCCCCGCACCTCTGGAATGCCCTTCCCCTCAATATCCGGCTGATAATTAACACCTCAGACATCAATCTTGGCCCCCTGCAGACACACTTACCAGAACGCCCTCCTACTGGCTCTGTATGTTCTTCCTACCAACAAATTAGATTGTAAGCTCTTCGGAGCAGGGATTCCTTTTCCTAAATGTTACTTTTATGTCTGAAGCACTTATTCCCATTATGTGTTATTTATATGATTGTCACGTATATTACTGCTGTGAAGCGCTATGTACATTAATGGCGCAATATAAAGAGATACATACATACATAGACTTAAGGCTAAATCCTAAATACTGTATAAAAGAAAAACAAGGATCGAATCAGGTCTGAGGTTTTACAGCACATGAGAAAATGAGCAAAGTGGGCGAAGTGGCTCTTATCCGATGTCAAATTCCATGTTTTTAAGTATGATTAATAGTGTAAAATGGCAATGTTACATTAAAAAAAAAAAACACAAGAGCAGCTAATGGCAGATATTTTAGTTTTCAAGCCATTAGGATTTGCTTCTTAAAATAGCATAAAGTGTTTCAATACAAGCAGCTTTTAAATATACACACACACACACAGCTGAACCCCGTTATAACGTAGTGCTCGGGGTCAACATAATGAGACCGCATAATTACCAGGATCGCAAAATGGCTGCCGCGTGAGGACTTACCCAGCATCTGCAGCTCTCTCCCTGCTTCATCAGGCTGCGTCCACGTTCGTGGCGCACATCTCCAAGGTTTTTTTTTTTTTTTAAACATTCAATGCTTTATTGCTAACTAACGGGAAAACACACACACGGATCATGCTATAACGGGGTTGAGCTGTATATATACAGTTGTGTGAAAAAGAAAGTACACCCTCTTTGAATTCTATGATTTTACATACAGTTCTACATGCAGTAGTGGTGTGCATCATGCATAGGATTCCCGCCTCGGTGTATCTCTCGCACTAATATATTATATGCAATATATTACTAAAGTGTGTGTGTGTCTATATGTATGTGTGTATATATATATATATATATAAATATATATATATATATTTATATATATATATATATATATAAATAATGTAACAACGCCAGAAGAAAAGATCAGTGTACCTCGAAAGCTTGCACAAATCAAAGCATTTCGCTAGCCACGGAACCGCATCGTCCATTCGTATATATGTGTATATGTATATGTATGGAAATATTACTGTATGCTCATTTGCATGTCTTAGGCAGGTCTGCACCCCTGCCTTTCACCATTATCACCCAGCACACAGCGCTTCCACTGCAGCAAGGGATTCTGGGAAATAACATGCAAATGAGCATACAGTGCCACCTTTTGCATCAAAACTATTCAACATGGTTCCCTATAGGCTTAAGCTTGCCTAAGTATATATACTTAGATCAGATATAGATATATATATATATATATATATATATATATATATCTCCGGATATACCCACTAGTATGTTCCCTATAAAGGTCAAATTATCAGGAGAAGAGGGTAGACCCCAACCCCAACATGTGTCACATAGTCGGATCCTCGCGCGAGCGAGAGGACAGATCACAGCTGGAAATCTCTTATTCAGCGGTTGCACCTGCAACCAGATTTGCCACGGAACTTTGTAGAGTTAAACCTGACGGGACGGCAATTTATCAAGTCCGATTGGAGGACTACAAAGAACAAGGGTGGCCAAAGCCAGTCAAGGGCCACGTTTTAGGGATATCCCTGCTTCAGCAGAGGTTGCTCAATCAGTAGCCCAGTCAATGACTGAGCCACTTGTGTTGAAGCAGGGATATCCCTAAAACATGGCCTGTTTGTGCCCCTTGAGGACTGGAGTTAACTGGAGGAAAGAATCAATATCTTTGGCAAATATGGCAGCAGCAGAAATGGCTGGATGAGAGATGTCCAGATGTAGGAGCTACACCTACGGAAACCGCTTTTGCAACTACACGAGACTGTAGAACAGCTGAAGTAAGTGCCACACCTATTGGATCTACAGATCTGGCTTATCATATCCTCACAAAAAGATGTGCCTCTAAGCTCTATTTACAGAGATACATACATTGTCTATGTTAGAACATGGAGGGTAAGCTCACCAGAAACCGTGGACTCAACATTAAGACTCGACATAAAGGAACTGCCCATCAAACCGACTATTTCCCCCCAAACGTCTCAGCGTAAGATTTGAATCCTCACTTGTTTGACTTTTTGAAGCTCCTCGGACAATTGACTTTTCTGTTTCTCGGATTCCGTGAGCCGTTCCTGAAGACAGAGAGATGACAAAGGGGGTCAGGCTGGAATTAGCATTCACTCCAAACTGGTGTAGCAGCGACACCAGAAAAGTACTACAGCAACTAACACTATATATATAGGAAACGCCCATCACGCACCGGCCAATATCCCAGGTTTTACATGTCAAAATGGTTAAGTAATTAAAAACGCAGGGCCATTTAATCAGCCATAAATGACACCTTTTGAACCACCAGCCTTTCTTTTCATTTTCACTCTTCATTGTGAACTTCTCCCCTACCTGCCTACGTTGAGAAATACTGATGTCAAAGAATTTATGGTCGGAACTTACTGTATGAAAAAGGCCGGCACTTTCTACAAATTGCCCTCTACACCAGCGGGGTGCGCAAGACTTTTTTGGGGGGGAGCGCGGCTTCCGTGTCCACTAGTCTCCATGACAACCCCACAGTGTCATTTCACGCCCGTTGCCATGGAGACGCGGCGTCAAATGACGCTGTGGATCACGTGACGTCACATGAACGCTGACGCGTCATTTGACGCCACAGGGGGAAAGCAGGGGGGGGGGAGCGCAGCTCAGGATGTTTGCGCACCCCTGCTCTACACAAAAAAAAAAGAGTAGTTGTGTAACCCACAGTTAAAGGGACACTTCAGGTGGCATGTGTTGTTTTTATTTTGGTTATAGTTATAGGATTGAAGCAGGGACCCAGTCTCATGGCTGTGCCCCGCACCTTCTATTTTTGTACAGCTCAACCCCCTTATAACGCTGTGCTTGGGGTCCAAAGAATCACATCGCGTTATAAGCGTATCGCGTTAGAAATAATGTACAATTGTATGCGTTGTACAATAAAGTATTTAAGACACCAATAATTGTGTTGTAAAGTCTTCATAAATACAAAAATTGGGAGCCACGCTTGCATCGCGTTATAAGCGGATTCGCGTTGTAACGGGGTTGAGCTGTATATACACACACACACTATATCAGAGTGTGAGAGTGAATGTTTTGAAGGACCAATACTCTACACATAGAATTCTTCTTCTTGCAAAGTTATTACAATAGTACTACTGTGATTTGCATTTTATGTAGTTCTCTGTGGCAGCAATAAATGCTCATTTTGTGCAGCTAGCTTTTTCTGCTACTTAGCAGGGAAGGTTTACAACTTTCAAACTGCAATTAAGCATCCTAATTAAAACACAGTCCTGTTGCTAGCAGTAAAAAGCTGGCCTCAAAAATTCTACTCTTTACCCCAGAGATTATCTGAACATCGCACGCCACACTGGGTTTCTAAGTCACATTAATAGGTTCACTTGCTACTGAATAAATTGTCTAATTAC
>NC_134504.1:7537638-7749315 GCF_040206685.1 Ascaphus truei
GGGGGGGGGGGAAAGGGGAGGGGAGAAGAGGGCTGGATAAGAGAGTGGGGGGGAGAGGGATCTTCAAACACTGACCACCAACTACAAGCAGAGGACAGAATTTGACCTGACTTACTGGCAGGCTGGTTCTCCCAGCACTGGGGGTAGAGGACATCTTGGAATAAAGTTCGAGGAGACTTCTATCGATCCCTGCTTCCGATCGTCCGGAGACGGCGATATCTGGTCACGGTACTGAGGGGCGGCTTGTCTAACGAAGGCAAGCTCCCAAGCCGAGCCTCTCCTACACATATTTGAAGAAAAATACACATAAACGTGTACAAAATGTGAAATGTTGGGGTGGGGGTTGGCGGAGAGCAGGCAGGGGGGTGGGTGCAAAGAGAAAAAGTTTGGGGCAACCCCTGGTGTATTGTAGCTTAGTGCATACATTAGTCATTTTTTGTATATAGATGTTCACCTAAATGAACAATGAAATATTTGTGAATAAATGACAATTTATATATAGTTGTCACGAGGTACGTCTAAAACATTTTGTTGTTGTTGGGGGGGTAGAGTGCGCCCCTACGGTTTCTGCACTTTTTGGGTGTACGGTGTCAGTTGCACGAGCTGCAGCGCTGCCCATAGCATTGATGTATGGGGGTTCCTCCCCTTATTAATAAGGGGACCCTGGTGTAGCTTGTTCTGTTTGGTGCATGTAAATATATAACACTGTGGGACTGCGTATTGCGCTTGCTTAGGCTGCGTTTGTCTAATTGAGACGCTATTAAGCAACGGCGTAAATGATTTCTGCATCGGAAGGCCAAACACTTTGACATTATAAGCCCGTGTTTGATTCTGAGACTCTTTATATTTCGTTTGCGGAAGGTCAGCTGTAAACCAGTAGAAATATTTAATGTATAGATTTTTTTTTTATATTGGCTATATGGTGATAACGTTATCAATTAATTCATTGTATCGTTTTCGCTTTGCAAGCAATTGTATAGGTACAGTGTTGGTTTACACTTTCAGAACTTTCGGAACTGTTAGTTCTGACATTAAACTTTATTGGTATATATTTTTGAGCATTAAGTGGGGTGCTGTGGGCGATATATAGCGGTTATTCATTTGTTAGTATATTGCAATATTGGTGATATTTTTACATTGGACTACCCCTTTATAGAACTCTATATTCCGACTAACAACCTCTCTATCCACCTTCAAGACCCAACTTAAAACACACCTGCTTAACGAAGCATAGGAGTTGTTCCATGGCTGATACTTTACACCTCAAACATAAACCTTGATCCCTTGCAGACGCACTTACCAGAACGCCCTCCGTCTCTGTGGGGGGGCGCGCGTTGCACGAGGAATCAGCGCAGCGATGCGCAAACTGGGGGGGCGCGGTGGTTGCAGAGGCACCGCGCTCTTCCCCAAGGCATTTCAATTAAATGCCCGGGGATCGCGTGACGCTGCTGGGTCACGGCAACGTCATGTGAACCTGCGGCGTCATTTGACGCCGAAGACAAGGGCGAGGGGGGCGCGGGGGGTAACGTTTCCGCACCCCTGCTCTAGTGCTTCCAATGTTGCCATGTTTTAGGCTCAAATATAAACACGTTTCTTAAGACAATTTACAAACAGGGGCCAGAATAAACAGAGCCCCAAGAGAATATGTAGGCTCAAATAACAAAATGTAAACTTTTAAATGTGTCTGGGTCTTTTAAGTTCCATCTCCAAGTCGTTTCTGGATAATTACCTTAATTTCGCTCTATTTAATACGCCTTTTGCTTCTTCACACGACACACCGACCAATGATTCCCGATTTAAGGATATGAGCTGGTCTCCGGGTCTTAGTCGTCCATCCTAATTAACAGAGAGAAAAACAAAATCGTCAGCTGGAAATCTCACATCGACCAACCCCAATTAGTGGAGGATCATCTCTTCGGGAACCTTACTACCGACCAACATGGAAAACCTCCAAAGATACACACACACACAGACACACACACAGACACACACAGACACACACAGACACACACAGACACACACACACACTTTTCTTGGTAATAAAAAGAAAACAACCTTGTATGTAGAGAATTGTGACGGTAAAAAGCTCTTTACAGGTTAGAAATAATTAAAGTTCTAATTATTCACTTATAATTAGGATCCCAATTAGCTACTTCAAAAGATTATGCAATTTCACGGAAATTAATTTGTGATCTTTAAGGCAGAAGTAAACTGGTGTAGCTACTCCCGTGTAACACGTGCTTCATAATGCATCTGAAATAATCCAACGTCTTCTAATAGAATCTCATGAGTTACACGCCGATGTGATAATAATAACAGCAGCATGTTCTTGTATAGCGCTGCTAGTTTTATGTAGCGCTTTACAGAGACATTTTTGCAGGCACAGGTCCCTGCCCCGTAGAGCTTACAATCTATGTTTTTGGTGCCTGAGGCACAGGGAGATAAAGTGACTTTCCCAAGGTCACAAAGAGCTGACACCGGGAATTGAACCAGGTTCCCCTGCTTCACACTCAGTGCCAGTCAGTGTCGTTACTCACTGAGCCGCTCCTTCTCCCAGGTTCCCCTGCTTCACACTCAGTGCCAGTCAGTGTCGTTACTCACTGAGCCGCTCCCTCTCCCAGGTTCCCCTGCTTCACTCTCAGTGCCAGTCAGTGTCTCACTGAGCCGCTCCTTCTCCCAGGCTCCCCTGCTTCACACTCAGTGCCAGTCAGTGTCTTTACTCACTGAGCCGCTCCTTCTCCCAGGTTCCCCTGCTTCACACTCAGTGCCAGTCAGTGTCTGTACTCACTGAGCCGCTCCTTCTCCCAGGTTCCCCTGCTTCACACTCAGTGCCAGTCAGTGTCTTTACTCACTGAGCCGCTCCTTCTCCCAGGTTCCCCTGCTTCACTCTCAGTGCCAGTCAGTGTCTCACTGAGCCGCTCCTTCTCCCAGGCTCCCCTGCTTCACACTCAGTGCCAGTCAGTGTCTTTACTCACTGAGCCGCTCCTTCTCCCAGGTTCCCCTGCTTCACACTCAGTGCCAGTCAGTGTCGTTACTCACTGAGCCGCTCCTTCTCCCAGGTTCCCCTGCTTCACACTCAGTGCCAGTCAGTGTCGTTACTCACTGAGCCGCTCCTTCTCCCAGGTTCCCCTGCTTCACACTCAGTGCCAGTCAGTGTCGTTACTCACTGAGCCGCTCCTTCTCCCAGGTTCCCCTGCTTCACACTCAGTGCCAGTCAGTGTCTGTACTCACTGAGCCGCTCCTTCTCCCAGGTTCCCCTGCTTCACACTCAGTGCCAGTCAGTGTCTGTACTCACTGAGCCGCTCCTTCTCCCAGGTTCCCCTGCTTCACACTCAGTGCCAGTCAGTGTCTTTACTCACTGAGCCGCTCCTTCTCCCAGGTTCCCCTGCTTCACACTCAGTGCCAGTCAGTGTCTTTACTCACTGAGCCGCTCCTTCTCCCAGGTTCCCCTGCTTCACACTCAGTGCCAGTCAGTGTTGTTACTCACTGAGCCGCTCCTTCTCCCAGGTTCCCCTGCTTCACACTCAGTGCCAGTCAGTGTTGTTACTCACTGAGCCGCCTCCGTCTCCTAGCAGCGAGATAGCAAAAGCTTCTGTTCCGCAGTGAGGTTCTCTGTATTTTTGGTAAGCAGTAAATCCAATATCATTACTACAAATGTTAAAAGAGAAGGAGACGGCACACTCGCTCACGGTCACGGTAACGTTGTTTCTTAAAAATCAATTGCCTTTTACTTTAAGGAATCATCTAAATATATAGAAAAAAAACAATGGTTCAGGCCCACAAATGGCTGGTTCATCAGGCCGGTGTTCCCGCGATAACACACAGAATCAGCTTAGGCGCGGTGTCCTCGGCCATAACCGGACGTGGCGCCATCCAATAACCGCTTCTCATAGCATGTTGTATCCTAGTAACAGCTTGTGAACCAATCATCTCTGGCCGGAGCCTCCCCCGCACGCCTACAGAGGCTTGTGTGATGTCAGAAGCCGCTTAATAACGCCGACGTGTCGCGACGTCGTGCGTTGCAACAAAAGGAACCGTAAAACGCCCGCTCAAAAGTATGTCAACTCCGTAGCTCCCACTGGAAAACCAATGGCTACCTCAATACACAACAATAACTGCCCGAGATTTAACATCATATAACACCCAGGAGACAACAACAATAGTGAGAATGTAAACGGTGGGTAGTGAATACTACATACAGGAGGGCCCCGGCCACTTATTGTGCCACCTGTGCTGAAGTAGGGATATCCTGGCCTGTTTGTGGCCCTCGAGGACTGGAGTTGTGCAGGCCCGAGCTACATCTAATAATATATAGAGATAATAAGCCATCTCCAACACAACGAATATAATGTATGTGCCAGATTCACACACGAGCAGTGATATTTCCGTGGTGAATCGGTTAATTGTTGGTAACGACTTCTGCTTCGTTCCATTTCCTTCGTTACCTGCGGCAACCCTTCAATTAGAACCAAAGCTACGATGACCTCTAGTGGCCGGACTACTGCAGTGCACAGCAGTCAAGCCATTATTTCACACGTGTAACCCTTCCCTGCCTGGCTCTTAGGGAGGACACATAGGTGTTGGTGCATTTTGCCTACTCAGGGTGGGTCTAAAAAATCCCACATCTCTATACTTGAAGCTGCAGACCCCACAGTGCTGAAACCCTCCCGTGAGACGTAAATCATCCATGCCAAAGTCTTTCATGTTCTTGACCGCAAGTACAGTTTGAGGCCAAAAAGCCTTTCCATGTGGGCCTACCTTTACAAAAGACCAAAAGTTGTAGGCCGAACAGCCTCTCGTTTGGGGTCTTGACGCCAACCATGTTTTCAGTCGCACAGCCCTTCTTCCTGGGCTCGGAGCGTGACAAAAGTTACAGGCTCAACTACTTTTTAATCGGCATCTTGGTCAAACAGCCTGTCCTCCTGGGATGTGAATGTAGACCAAACTTTAAAGTCGCAAACTCACCTATACGATTTTATTTATTTACTTTACAGCATTGAAACGGAGGGGGGGTTATCCAAAGCTGAGCAGCACTATTTGTAGCTCGGTGGGAACCACCTGATTCTCGAGATACTCACCGGATTGGTTACCGGTGGTTTTCCCACTCTTTAGGGAATTCAATACGGCCTCCAAAACTCACAGGCCAAACTCGCGAACAGGGAGGTTCCCAGAGCTAGAAATGGCGCCAGAGAACACCTCTCCCACCCTTTACCCCACCCCCATGTTCCAATGCAGTAAAAACAAATGGTTTATATGGCACGATGGCTGCTTTAGGCCAAAGGTCTCATTAGCATATTGACCCTGATTACGGTTGTCTAGATCAGTGGTGCGCAAAGTTTTTGACCTGCGCCCCCTTTGCCTCGCAGCCCCAGCGTTCGCACCCCCCCTCTCCTACGACCCGGCGTCAAATAATGCAGCGGGTCATGTGACCCCGCAGCGGCATTTGGCGTGCGTTGCCATGGTGATGCGTCACATGACCCCGCGGCGTCAAATCACGAGGACCAGAGATCCAAAGCTCTGTGGGGAAGATCATGTGACCAGGCAGTCACCAGATACAATTGGTGCACTGCTAGAGAGAGGGCGGGGCTCAAAAAGGGGTGTGCCAGAGCCTGTTTCAGAAGAGGGGGAAGGGGATGTGACTTTGTAAATGGTTGCTATAGAAACAAAAAATGCTTGTTACATTATAATACATTAAAAATGTCATTTCAGGTTTGTTTAAAAAAAAATAAAAAATGCTACAAGTATTTTCTCATAGTACAGAACTGATTTATTTAAAAAAAAAAAAAAACCTCACATGTAGGATATTGCTTGGTCTGCCGCTTTAAACTCTGAAGTCTCAGTGACGCCGTGGTTTGCAGGTTATACGTGTCATTTTGACAGGACAAAGCAACATGTAGTAATTACCTTGTGACAGTCTCCTCCGGCGATAATATCCTTAATGTAGATCAACGGTCCGCCCGCTCTGCTAATTCCTCCTGCAATGCTCAGGCCCAGACTCGTTTCTTTGGTTACTGTAATCGCCTGAACTTTGCTCTCGCTAGAAAAAGAAAAAAAAAAAGAAGATCTATTAAGGAGCCATTTTAAACGCCCAACTTCAAAAACACATCTTTGTTGATGGGGCCATCTAAAAATGGGTACAAATCACTGATTCTCATTAAAGAAACATCGTTAGTTAATGCAGCACTGGAGGTTGTTTTGCTTGCTTTATTTTTATGTTCTAGGTTTGAAGCAGGGGGGGGTCTCCGTAGCGGAACCCCATTAATTACATGGATGGCCTAGTAATATGGCCGAGTGTTTTCACTTTACTGAAACGTACATGTATGTTGCAAAGCAAGGCTGCATCACTCGGTAAACAAACCCGTTTTACCTTATTTCAGTGGACTTTGCCATGCCCGTGACCTCCAGTTAAGTGTGGATGCTTCTAATTACCTAAATAAAAGCAAAACAGTCAAATGTCATTAGAAAAACAAAACAAAAAACAACTTGTAAAAAGGTAAGAAAAGGAACTTTTTCTCTTTTTTTAAATATGTCGTCACTTCCTACCTGGTTACCCCTGAAGAAGGTCCCCCTGGGGACCGAAACGTCGGACGTGTGCATTTTGGACCCAATAAACAACTTTTATATGATTATCTCTCGTGCTGCGCCGGTATATTGGATCTCTAGGGATCCTCACAGAGACATACATACATACATTGATTTGGCTTTAGAGCTTGTGTCTTTCTCTTAGGCCTTTTGCTACGTGCAGTGTGTCTCTGTTTAATGCGTTCCTTTCCCCTGTGCAGTCGAGCCTGTCCCCCATTGTGTGAGTAATGTAAATGAGAAGAAATCGGGTGCTATCCCACGTGCGTTTGGAAAGGGTAGAAATAATCCCTGATCTTGTGAGCCATACAAGTTAGTTTTACATCACCAACAGAAACAGCGTGCCAGAAACAGAAGAAGAGGCACAAACAGTGGGACACCCGCGAGTACGTAAAAGAAAGGGATTGAAATAGGGGAAGAAAGAAAAGACGGGGACAGACCCCTCCCCACCGACTTTTCTCGAGCGCTTCACACTCGTCACCCTCGTGTCCAGTATTCATGGAGAAGTCACCTAGCAACACTAGCAGCAACTAAAAGATTACAGGCATACCTCGCATTAACGTACGCAATGGGACCGGAGCATGTATGTAAAGCGAAAATGTACTTAAAGTGAAACAGTACCTTTTCCCACTTATCGATGCATGTGCTGTACTGCAATCGTCATATACGTGCAGAACTGATGTAAATAACGCATTTGTAACAGGCTCTATAGTCTCCCCGCGTGCGCACAGCTTCGGTACAGGTAGGGAGCTGGTATTGTTGTTCAGGACGTGCTGACAGGCGCATGCGTGAGCTGCCGTTTTCCTATTGAGCGATATGTACTTACTCGCGAGTGTACTTAAAGTGAGTGTCCTTAAACCGGGGTATGCCTGTATGTATCTTGGGAGCAGGGGGATGGGTGAAAGGTGATGCCCTAGGAGCTAAAAAATAGTGCAGATAGGACTCCCGGGTTCGAATTCTTTAAAAATAAATCAGTGTCCAAAATGGATGGGACTGCTGCTTTAAACTAGTCACGCTATAAGCTATATCAGACAATGAAAGCAGGTTACATCAGCACCTGCGTGGCAATCTACTGCCAACAAGTTTAAACAAGACGGGTGACCTTTCTGGTGATTATTCCACCTACAGACACGGGTAATTTGATTCTCCTGCTGTGCCCGTGCCTTGCTTTGGTTTGTGATGCTAGCGTTTATACCGCTAACCATACTGTAGATGTTGCAGCCTGCATTGCAATGGATAGCCAACAAGAGTCGGCCAGTGAAGCCAAACCTGCAGAACGGTGTGTGCCAAACAATGAGGCTTGTCTTGAGGTTGTGTTCCGGATTGGTTTATACCTGTATACTTGTTTTGAAGTGGGATGGCAGTGCCTGCCTTTTTTAGGGACATATCTAGGCCGAAACACAATGCATCCTGAACCTCCTCTCACTAATAGTCAATACCCCAGTTCCAACTTAACCTCTCAATCTCCAGGACCAAGGAGAAAGACAGTGAAGATCAAACAGCCGAAGGCACTGGCTCAAAATGTGACGGTGTCTCAGAACTGGAACAGGTGCCAAAAAGGATCCCCTCTGGTTTTTAGAAACTCAAAGTCATTCAGCGATTGGCCATCTCCGAAACATGTTTGTAAAGTAATAGCTGTAGAACGCTGCTGTAGATTATCAACTAGTTCTTCAAAGAGGCCAGATCACAAAACATTTAGGCGTAGAAAGGCTACTAGCTTATAGGTAGGTATTCTCCGTAAACGACATCACTTCATCTTCTGCAAGATAGGGAGCTATGCGTTGTAGAGGCCAGCGGCAGGATGTTCAATACGTCCTCTAGTGTTTCCATTGCTTCATAAATGTTGTCCTGCCATTGGGCTCTTGGCTAAATTTCCAGTTCTGTCGCCACGTGAACCAACACTCCACATTTTTCATCCGGGCTTGTGACCGGCATTGGCTGGGTTCTACTAACTTATAGCAATGTCAATTTAGATACCTTTTAAAGCAGCA
This sequence comes from Ascaphus truei, assembly GCF_040206685.1. Classification (NCBI taxonomy): domain Eukaryota; kingdom Metazoa; phylum Chordata; class Amphibia; order Anura; family Ascaphidae; genus Ascaphus; species Ascaphus truei. Next base: position 7,546,209 of record NC_134504.1, read on the forward strand.
AACCTACTTTCCTTTTTGTATAGTTATAGGATTGAAGCTCTGAACTGTGTTCATTTAAGCTCTGGGGCAATGCTTCTCGAGATACTTACTTCCGTAGGCGGTGCCGGTAGAAGCTCCGGCTTAGCTATGCGGGGCTATAAAAATGGTGGATAGTCCATGCACAAACTCCTACGGGGACTAGAAAAATGGAAAGGCTGCCCTCGCCGGTAACATCTTCAACGTCTGGACTGAAGGATGATGATTGGCCGGTCTAAGGATATCAACCCAGTGGGCTGACTGAAGCAAAAGTTCACGATATGAGGGGGGAAAATGATGCACTGTAGACTAGTGAGAGGGCTAGAGTGCACAATTTATATAAAAAGCATATATTTATTGATTAGCAATTAAAAGGAGGCAAAAAGTTCCTCCAGTGCGTTTCATGCCCACATGGCGCTTTATCAAGGGAGGTATATATTTATCAAGGGAGGTATACAAGTCAGTGGGTACTCTACTAAAGAGGACTCTTACTCACACTCACCAGCAAAAGCACTACTTCTGAGTCTGCAATCTGTCTGGCAAAAGGCTCAGGGAACCTCCTGCGAAATCTGACTCAACCGCGACTTTATTTTGCGGCTGAAAGAGGGCAAATTTTGTCTAGTGTGCAACCTTGGGCGAACAGCTCGACTCCTGGACCAGTGGCCCATCCATATAAATTATTGACATAGGGATTCATATTTGGAATCGCAAAAAATGCAGTCAACCCTAACCATTAATAATTCATTGATCGCCATCACATTAAGGGCAGCCAACTAGATGACTTGCAGTGTAAATTAATACATGTCAACTATGTCTCTTCATCAAAGAAGCAGCATCAACCAAGTGGTTAAGCCTTCACTTGTAATCAAATGTATTTGTGGGTAATTATTATTATTATAAGGACCATTGGTCACTGTTATGACTGGAGTTTATTCTGCATGGAGCAGTAAACTGTGCAAATACCACTGCAATCCAGTGGATGTCACTCTCTGAAGGGATATTGAGGCTGATCGCACATACAACGCCAGACCTATGTCCTACAATATATTATTTTACTCAGCAGCAGAGGATAGCAGTTTAGCAGATGACCCCAAACTGTTATAAAGCATTGGCTATGGTCATCCCAGTTCTTATTTCACAATCCACTAAACTCCTTTATTGTCATATGCAACGTGATGCAAACATCTGCAGTCCAGCTGTTCACAATGGAACACGGTGGCCTTAGCACAGAGCCCCAGTATTTATAGGCATTTCTTTAGATGGGTAATAACATGTTGTTGATGTGTATGCACACACACACACACACACACACACACACACACACACACACACACACACACACACACTTTGTACTCACTGTGCCGGCCTGTGGGAGGTGGGGGCTCTGCCTTCCAAACCATAACAACAAGCAACACACGTGGGGGCGTCTGCTCCAGCAGTTCCGGGTGCGCGTCACGGAGGAGGGTCGTAGGCGCTGTCATGGCAACCGCAGGCGCGGGCTGCACGCAGAGGAGAGAGACGGACGTGTCGCGAGATTTGACCAACCCGGAAGCGCCTTGGCACGCAGGTTGAAGGTGACAGTGGGATGTTGCTGCGGTTGGGGGTAAGGGGGCTCCGCTGGGGGGTACTGCGGCCCCGTGTGCCGGACAGGGGTCTGAAGAGCCGCAACCCTTTCACCGGCGGGCAGGAGCGGGAGTGGAGGAGCCGGAACAAGACTGTCCTGACGTACGTGGCCGCCACGGTCGTGGGGATGGTGGGGATGTCGTATGCCGCGGTGCCCCTGTACAGGCTGTACTGCCAGGCGAGTCCATGCAACCACCCCGCGAGGGGGTATGCAGGGGGTGGGGGAGAGGAAGAAGGGGGTATGCAAGGGGAGGAAGAAGGGGGTATGCATGGGGGGGGGGGGAGAGGAAGAAGGGGGTATGCAAGAGGAAGGGGGTATGTAGGGGCTGGGGGAGAGGAAGTAGGGGGGGGGAGGTAGGCAGTATGCTGGGGGGAGGAGGCAGGGGGTATGCAGGGGGAACTGTGTCCGGAGGGGGGAGGAGGTGGATAGTTTGGTTGGGGGGAGAGGTAGGCAGTATGCAGGGGCAGGAGGAGGGCAGTATGCATTGGGAAGGGGGGGGGGGGGCAGAATGGAGGGGCTAGTATGCACGGAGGAGGTGGATAGTATGTAGAGGGGAGGGGGGATATTTATGGGCAGCTTACAAAGTGATCGCTGCATGATTAGACGCAGATGTAGGGCAGCTCAGGGGAAGCAAAATCTTCACCAAATCAAATAGAAATCACCATGCAAATAGGACTTGTTTTCATGAATGCATCTGATAGTTTGATTTTCCTCCAGAATTGCACCAGTTTTGACCGATACCAAGTCGGGGATGACCACAAAACATATAAAGATTGCTGACGCACACTTCATAGTGCGTTGCGGTCTCCCTCTGACCTTAAAAGTGTTAATCACGCGATGGCCGTACGGAACACACATGGTACCTGTATTCCTACATATTCGCATATGCAGCACTCTTATTCTTGTACAAAGGGGCCAATTGTTTTGTGCAACAGCTGACATTTTGAATGCGTCTTGGCACGCCAATGTATAACCACAATTTTTGTGTATATATAAAAAAAAAAAAAAGCGGCAGATTGTGGATGTTGGCACACATATGCAGATGATATGTAAATGAAATACCAAGCATTCACCACGTTTGTGATGAATTATTAATGCATCAAAATTTGCCCGTCAACATATTTTTTCCCCCTTGTCTAAAAAGACAAATGCAAGTGCAGTAGGTGCACTGTAGGAATCCTCTGAACATTTGTGCATCCTAAGAACACCTGTTCTGTACATGGTTTTAGAATTAGGGTCAGAATAGCTTTTCCTCAAATGTTAAAATCAATGTCGAATTTTTTTGAAGTGCGCCACAATGCCACTAATTTGTGTTTTTTTTTTTTAATCCCTTCACTGCCATAGATTAGGCCACTTCGACCACTGCGCACAAACACATGGACGCATTCACATACAGGCACATAATGTGACCCACATGTATTGCTCCAGATTAGTGGTCCCGCATTGAAAAGCCGTTTGGCTCATTTGTAACAGTAGTCAGAAGTACGGATATTGGATAAAGTATCTGTCATCTAAGTTTAGCACAGGTTGAACTTGATGGATGTACCGTGTCTCTTTTCAACCTCATCTACTATGTAACTATGTCACTGAAAACAGTCTAGGGTGCTTCAGACTGCCCTGGCACGTCGCCGCTGGGCTTCTCGCCGTTCCGACCCCATGTTTAAATGCCCCATATCGTGCGGTCGCCACTCATGACAATGTCCTATGCGGCCACTACTCAGAGTCCTGTGTGAGAGATTTAAAGATGGCGCGTAGGAGTGCCAGCTGCCGGGGACATTCCCATGAGTGGCGGCCGCACGGGACATGTAAAGGTTGCTTCAGTGTTGCGGCGAGGTGCCCGGCGGTGAGTTGCGGTGTCGGCGGAGCACCAGGGGCTGCTTGATCGCAACCAAACTTCCCATTCTGCGCTGAGAACGACCATTGAATGGGAGCTTTGGGGCTTTTTGAGTCGATTCCTGATCAAATATAAAAGCATTCAGGGATCTCCAAAACTTCACTCGTTTGGACCTCAACAGCAAGATTGAGATTCCTTTTATATATCACAAGGCCATTGGGTTGCTTCTCCTCTTCCCAATACACATAACATGCCAGTGAATTTCACAAAAGGAAAATGTATTAAAACTATACCAAGCCGGGTCTGCTTTAGTCAATCTGACAATCTAGATCAAAGTGTCACAGATACTATATACACAGTGACACAGAGCTGCCTGGAAAACCCTTCCCCCGACGCACAAAGCAGCGGCTCCTAAAAAATCTGACTGGCTCCTAAGTATTTTATATTTTGACCACCTCTGCAAGTGTTATCACAACTGACAAAAAAAAATTTGAAAACCCCACAGGATTTTAAAGGAAATGTCACTTTAACTTCTATAAACTGTATCTGACTTTGCGTTTTTTCTTTTCATTCAGGCCAGTGGACTTGGGGGGACAGCCGTAGCCGGTCACAGTTCAGACCAAATCGAGACCATGGAGCCTGTGAAGGATCGTGTTATTAAAGTCACTTTCAATGCCGATGTGCACGCCAGCTTGCACTGGAATTTTAGGCCCCAGCAAACCGAGATCCATGTAAGTTATTACAGTGATCAATTACCTATGTGTAGGTTGTGTGATCAGCAAACGGGTGGGGGGGGGGGAGAGAATGGATATTTACTCCGTAATTTAATTTAAAAAAAAATGTCTCTTCTCGTGTTTCAACAAATATGTTGTTTTTTTTATCCCGGATAAGGCATGTTTACACACTTTGCATGTAATGGTTTGCGTCTGCCTGGTACTGCTGATGCATAGATGTCATTGCAGAGTCCAAGTAAGATACTGTGTTGGCCGTGCTACATTTTTTTAATAGACCAGCACATCAATCCTACAAGGTTGTCCTAGACATAAGCTCTTGATACCGCGGAGACCTCTGCAGTCTCAACAGCTTATGCACCAGACAGCCTTGTAGGATTGATGTGCTGGTCTATTAAAGGTTTCACAGGCTACGAATTAACTTGCTCTTTCTGGGACTGGTGCCAAGTGCATACTGTACAGAAGTGTAACGTTTCTTATCATTAAAGCTACTATTGTTCTGATTAGCTTAAATCAGTTGGAATATGTAGCTTCATTCAATACTTGAATGCAGAATGTGTTTGTGGTTCCCAAGAGTTTGCCATTTCGTTTTACTGAGATTAATACATTGTAATACATGTTTTGCTTTTTTTTGTTTTTATACCTGGGACAAATGTGACATTTCGTTGGTGTGCTTTGACTTCCAGGTAACTGTTCCTTAATACTCCGAAAATATCATTGTCAAATTCTCTGTGTGTTTATATTGTTATAAATAATACATAAAGGGGAGAAGTGCTTCAGGCATAAAAGTAACATTTAGGAAAATGAGTCCCTGCTCCGAAGAGCTTACAATCTAATTGGTAGGTAGGAAGAACGTACAGAGACAGGAGAGTGTTCTGGTAAGTGCGTCTGTAGGGGGCCAAGGTGTGTGTACGCTGTGTTAATTATCAGCCATGGAGCTACTCGTATGCTTCCTTAAACAGGTGTGTTTTGAGGTGGGTCTTAAAGGTGGATAGAGGGGGTGCTAGTCGGGTAGTGAGGGGAAGGGCATTCTAGAGGTGTGGAGTAGTCTGTGAGAGGTTTAAGGTGGAGAGGGCTTTAGGTACAAAGGGGGTACAGAGAAGACATCCTTGAGCAGAATGCAAGAGTCGGGATGGTGCATAGCGAGAAATTAGGGCTGAGATGTAAGGAGGAGCAGAAAAGTGTAAAGCTTTAAAAGTGCGGAGTAGAATGGAGTGTGAGATGCGGGATTTGATAGGAAGCCATGCACCATGCACTTTACAGAATTAACATACAGTGCCAACATTGGGAGAAAGAAAGCATGCCTAAATAACTGCTAAGTGTTATAACTGTTGGAATTTAAATGGGATATTTCAAAAGGGAACGTGGTTGGTGTGATACATTTCCACTACTGCTGCTTTTTTATTATTATTATTATTATTATTCGGGGCAAAAACCAAAGAAACCCACCTTTCTAAATATACTGTAATGAAAGGTATAGTTGGAATGACAGATTGTGTTAGTAAATATGTGCTTTTTGCCCAACCCTTTTCTGTTAGAGGGGCCTGCACCGTGTTGCAAAGGGGGATACAACCGCACGGCGTTTAGGTTGCTGCATATTTCCTGCTCAGGGCAGACTAGGAAGGGTTGGAAACAGCATGAAGACGACTTACAAGGGTTGTCAACTGATACATCTTTCCCCTGTGTCATTTGACAGCTGGTCCCGGGTGAGACTGCGTTGGCATTCTATAGAGCCAAGAACTCCACGGAAAAGCCTGTGATTGGAATCTCTACATACAATGTGGTGCCCTTCGATGCTGGGCAGTATTTCAACAAAATTCAGGTACCGTGTTAACAGGGAGACGAAATCGCGGATGGGCAAGAAGTGCTAACCGTTTACTTGGTATTTTTAGTTGCTTATTCTGCATCTGCCGATTGGGTCGTTTTTCGGGTGCAATGCCCAATTTATTTAAGTCCACGGGGAATTGATGGCGGCCCAGTCGGCCGCTTTGGCAGATATTCGGATAAGCCACCTTTTAAAGGGGCAGGACTAGAAATAAATATGCTTCAATGCTGAGCACGGATGTCCACTTCCATCCTGCAAATAATAGAATAAGCTTTTGCATTTTAATGTGTTTTCACGAATGGCACAAACGGGGTGGGAGAGGAAGTCACCCGCTTCCATTTGTAGCGAAGACTGCAGTTGCAACCAGAAGTACCTTGAACTTCATAGGGGCCATCAGTGTGTGCTGGGAACATCATAAGGGCTTAAACTGGAAGTTAATGAAGCAGAACTATATATACATATGAAATATTACAACTGATCCTGTCTTTTCAGTGCTTTTGTTTTGAAGAACAACGACTCAACCCCCATGAAGAAGTGGACATGCCAGTATTTTTCTTCATAGACCCAGAATTTGCAGAAGACCCTAGAATGGCCAGAGTGGACACCATCACTTTATCTTACACCTTTTTTGAAGCCAAAGACGGTCACAGGTTGCCCGTACCTGGCTACAAATTACCTTCATGAACAGTAGACACAGATGCGGACGTGTTCACTGCCGTCGCTGTTCTTGTACAGGGCGTCTCTGTATACAGAAACGGGAACTTGATCAACAGAATGTAAAAAAACATGTTATTTGATATTTAATGTAAAATAATCACAGGTACAGTGTGTGCCACTTCTGTCTGTTAGTGAGAGTGTCTACACTTCATGAAAGCAGCATTGGGGAAAATGCAGTAAAGGCGTGCTTGAACGCAGAAGAGAAAGATACGGATTGAAGGGAGATGGTACTTTGTATTTAATGTTGAAGAAGGAAAGGAAGTGGGCGCCGCTTGGGAATAACTAGCATTAGCACTGGTACCTTTTAGCACCTCTGCAGAATGCACCAGAGAGAAGTACACACGTTCCATATAGGAAGGCCCTTTTGGAGCAGAACTTTGTTGATTTTGCTCAGTGTGCAACCGCTTGCAATGTGTAAGGTGTCAATAAGAGTACCCCAAGGGTTCTATAAGGGGGTTCCACTGTTTAAAGTCTACATCTCCGTCACTTTTATTCATACTGAAATAATTCAGCAAGTCTGAAGTAGGGTAATTCTCACAAACGTAGGCCCTCTGGGTACTTAACCAGAGACTATTCCATACACCCCATCAAAAGACCACTACTCAACCACTGGTATAATCCCATAAGGCCGTGTCCATATATAACCTGGGGGGGGGGGGGGGGGTAGGTAGGAAAGAAAGTTAGTCATTCACCACTCCATTATCCAACAGGAGGTAGACCCTATTCAGATCCCCTCCAATATTGCCACAAAGTAAACACCGTGCAGCACAAGCCAGTAGTAGTCACACAAATGGACGGGTCCACACCGTACAGTTCACATTTATTGTTTCCTCATTAAAGCAGCGGGTAAGTACCAAACCTACCTTAGGCCATAAAAGGTCACTGGTAATTGTAATAGCCAACAGCTGTTTTACTGAAGACAGACCGCAGAGATCAGACCTGTCCTTATCTGTTGTTGATTCAACGGAAGATTACAGCTCACCTTTACTAAGCAGAGCTATGGTGCCCAATGCCATTCGTCAAGAACCTCTCAACAGGTCAGGTTTTCAGAATAGCCCTGCTTCAGCACAAGTGGCTCAGTCGAAGACTGCACCACCTGTGCTGAAGCAGGTAAATACTTAAAACCTGACCTGTCGGGGGACTTGAGGACTGGAGTCCAGCGCCCCTGCCTTAGGACACGTTCCCCAGCCAGATGCCCCCCTTACATTTGACTCGAATAAGCCTTGAAGTATTTTCTGGCGCTGAAAAATGTCTCGTTCATCCACGGAGCAACGCCGATCATTATAGCAGCTAATTTATAATGTGTGGGTGTATATCTGTTGTAAATGGACCGTTTTTAACGTAGTGGGTCAAAATAATTTTTAAACAACTTGGTACAATTGGCTTCTATATACATTTAATTATTATTTTAGTAACTGTTATACCTTGTGAACACTGATTTTAACCAAATCTGTGTGATGACGTCAGCGTTAAGTACTTTGTAAACCATATACAATAACGAAACAAAAAGCCCTATGCAACATCCAGATGACAAAGTATACAGTAAACCCAAAAAAAAAATCACTACGGAAGAGGAGCCACAGAATTTTCTAGAAACAAAAAATTATGGGCTCTTTACAGCTTTGGTTTTTTTTTTTTCAACGTGATCAGTTGATTGAGAGAGGCTAAGAACTACCCCCTGGTTATTTTCCACCAACAGTCAATGCCGTGAGTAAAACGGCACAGAACATACGTTTTGCGCGTGCTATCGAGTCTCGAGACCACGGCTAGAACGTTAACGTGGCTACCACGACACCAGGGAAGAACAGCAGCACTCCAGTGGTCTTAAGCATAAGCCTATACAAAACATTCTAAAGGATCAATGTTTTGGTCTAACCACGGATCTTTGTCAAGACGAGAACCGTGATGGACCGAAACATTGATCCTTTTGAATACATTTGGAGTGCTGCTGTTCTTCCCTGGTGTTTGCATGTTTTCCTGGCTGGTACACTTTATTCTGATCTGCACCCGTGACACGAGCCAGGAGACATGGATACGTTGCCTTGTTTAGAAATCTTAAAAACGCTGTTAATGTCAAATACACCCAAGAAACCATTGCATTCTGAACCTCTTTATTGAGACAATATTGTTAAGTTACAAAAGGTGCTTGGCAAGAATACAGTAAATAATCTTTGAAATGGGCAGAAACCTCCAAGTACATGTAATAAAAATACATTATTTTGTGATTTCTTATCGTTCGTCTCCTTTTCTTCCAAAACAAAATAACTACCTTTGATGTAAGGAAACCCTACAACAAAGCAGCATTCCTAGCTTAAAATGCCTCTAATATAGGCTCAAGCGGTCCTAATCAATATGTTCTGAAGATGTTTTTTCCCTTGCTTGGAAGGATTTCAGCTCCACTTGAATGAAGCTGAAACCTCCTTAGCACAGAGAAAACAAATTCACAGCATACTAAATAGGAACGGAAGTATTAAGTAGTGTAAAAAGCCCCATAAAGCAGCAGCTCCGTGCTGATTGCCATGTTTTTTTTATTTTTCCTTTAATACATATTTTCTTGCCCTTTCAATTTTTTTTCATATTGATGCTCCGTTCCTTGAGATATAAGTGCTTCAAATATTAAGTCTCGAGGAGATTAAAATGAAATTCTCCCCAAATACAGAGCGCTTTGATACCTCCGAGCCCTAACTAGTCATGTCCCGTTCTAATCTTTAATAATTCTAGGCCAAAGGTTCCTATTCCTTGCTTCCATGTTACCTTTCATTCACATGACAAAGTCAGAGTATCCTACACTCAATATATAGATTGTTACATTAGCTTGTGATTTAACATGTTCATTTATGTTACATAGTAGATGAGGTTGAAAAAAGACATGCGTCCATCAAGTTCAACCTATGCTACATTTAGTCGACAGATACTTCATCCTATATTTGTATTTACAGTATATTGATCCAGAGGAAGGCAAACAGAAAAATCCAGTGAAATAGCATCTAATGGCATCTCATAAGGGGAAAAATAAATTACATAGTTACATACAGTAGTAGATGAGGTTGAAAAAAAAAAGACATCCATCCATCAAGTTTAACCTATGTTAAATTTAGACAACAGATACTTTATCCTATATTTGTTTTTATAGTATATTGATCGAGAGGAAGGCAAACACAAAACGCCAGTGACACATCATCTAATGCTATCTCATAAGTGCAAAACAAATTCCTTCCTGAGTCCAAAAATGTCAATCAGCTTTCTCCCTGGATCAACATCCTTTCCAATGTTTACTTATTCTGTATATCCCTGTATACCTTTCCTTATGGTAATTTTTGGCAAGACTACAGTACTTTCCAGCTTAATGCATTTCAGCAAACACACATTGCATGTACAGTACCTAAGCCTTAAGAAAACATCGTTTGTGGCTAAAAACAAACAAACCAGGTGACCTGATTTTCCACACATGCTAGTGTAATCATTCTGTTTAATTATAGTGTTGGAAGTAACTTTGAATTTGCTGTTCCACAGCTGCAAGAATGAGATCCGCGACTTCAAAATCTCCCATTGAGTCTCATAGATGAATGCTTTCTGATGTGCATTTCCTCTTCTCTCCTCTTGTCTGTTCACTGCACGTGTGGTCGCTCTGCAATAGATTATAATACACAGTTTCTCTCTTTTGATCATCACCGTACTGTTTGCAGTATATTTGTACAGAGACATACTGGCACATGCTTTCTGCACTGTGCGTGTAAGTGGGAGGTCCTGGCTTGTAAGGCTGATCCCATATGTCATTCAATATGAATTGATGTGGAATAGGAAGGCAATCCTGTCTTTTTTTTAAGAGAGTGATTCCGTATAGGGACAACGAATGTATTTGATGGGAACGCATACAGATGCAGCTGATGTTATTACGCTGTTAATGTGAGTTAACGCACACGGTAACACCTTAAAAGCTCACGAATTGTTTTTAATATCATTGCAGTTAAATAATGTATGCGCGTTAACCCAACGCATTGTGTTAGAGGCAATCCAAGCTGCTTCCATTTGCAACCTTTGATTACCTTTATTGAAAATCAATTGCCTATGCTGCCAATCGATTAGTTCTCCCGTGATCGATCAGCAAAGTTCCTGCTTCCCTGGGTTCACTAAATGGCCGCCTTTCAGTTTCAAATTAATCTTTCAGTCAGTGTAACTCAGCAGCTACAATATATTCTTCTATTACTAAGGTAACATTAGCTATTGTTACAGTTGGCAGCTCAAACGGCTGGGAACATTGGCAACACATTTATCGCAAACGGGAAAGTGTTGCAAAGATCTTGCACTGCTGGTGAAGTGTGCTAAACCCTGCTATAGAAATCACAGGATGCTCAGCATATTAAAACTCATTAAAAATGGCATTAAGAGTTGAATTTTAAAATATAAAAAAGGTAGTAAGTATTAGCTAATACTATAGGACTGATTTATTAAAAAAAACACATGTAGAATATTGCTTGGATTGCTTCTTTAATGGGTGCAAAAATGTCTGTTATCTCTCTATGTAATATATTAGTGTAATAAATGAGAAATGCACCATGATATTGTGCGTATTCCCTATGTTTTAATGCTCGTTACAAGCTGTGTTTATATGCTGTTTCATACAGAAGTGTCAGCACCTGGAGTACCAGGTAAATGCTAGGCTTCCCTGAGGGAGCTGCCATGACAATCCTCACCTGGGAATAAAACCAAGTGTATGAATAAGATGACAACTAAACCCTGGCGCTTGACTTCTGCCTACTGTCACGTGTTTATAGGTATATTTTATATGTTACAGTATGTAGCGCCGCCGATGTACTCCGTGCTTTACAAAAGAAACAATACATTACAGGGAATTATAATACAATAAGTGCAGCAAACATCAAATCAGACAACAGGAAAGGAAATCGCTGCCCCGGAGAGCTTACAATCTAATTGGTACGTTAGGAGACTTACAGAGACAGCAGCAGGTGACGCAGCAAGTGCCGTAGATGGCAGTGCTGGCCAGGATGGTTGGTAAGTGCGAATGTAGGTGTTGAGTAGTGGCCATGAAGCTAGGTTATTGAAATACTTCATTTAGGTGGGTTTCTAGGTTTGACTTAAAGGTGAGGAGAGAAGGTGTTTGGCTTATACTGAGTGTGAGGAAGTTCCACAGGTAAGGGGTAGTGGGGAGAAAGGGTTTAAGGTGAGAGAGAGCTGTATAGGCGAAAGAGATGGAGAGGAGAGTGTTATGGGTATGTAGGAAGGAGCAGATGAGTGGAGAGCCTCAAGATAAGGAGAACTTTGTAGGTGATCCAAAATTTGATGGGAAGCCAGGAGAGGGATTTAAGGAGTAGATGAATTTTGGATAGATTGCAAAAGGAGAAGGTTGCAAGGCACGGAGACATGTTTTTAGTAGGTTACAATAATTCAGACAGGAGAGGATAAGGGCGTGCATTAGAGTTTTAGCAGTAGAATGACAGAGGAAGGGGCTGATCTTAGCAATGTTACAGATGAAGCGACACGTTTTGGTCAGCGCGTGAATGTGGATGGAAAAGAAGACGGTGGAATCAAATGTCACATGCAACGTTCAAAGCCAAAGCAACGTGCTTTGGTAACAGGATCAATGGTGGCTCCATTTACTGTGATGGAAAATTGGGCCGAGTTTAGGAGGAAAGAGGGAGGAGCTCAGTTTTAAACATATTAAGCTAGAGGCGGCGGAGCATCATCCAGGAGAATATGGGCAAGAAGCAAAATAAGAGACTTGGGGCTGGATTGCATGTATGGGGCTGGCGGTGGATAGAGCCCTTCGGCATGCGGTGTGAGAGGCGAGACCACCGTAGGAGACGGCAGCGTCAAGTTGTGAGAGCTGGGTTTTGGTACATTCATAAAGTCCTTTCAACATGCTCCTCTCAGGCACACTGTAAGTGGAGCCTGCTGGCGGCTCCCAAAGACAGAAAACTGTTACACTGCAAGATTATTATTTCTCAACTGAGATAATGTTACTTTTATGTCTGAAGCACTTATCCCCATGACCTGTTATTTGCATTATGTGTTATTTATGATTGTATTACCACTGTGAAGCGCTATGTACATTAATGGCGCTACATAAATAAAGACACACAATACAATAATGAATTAAGTAGAAATCGCCGTGTTGGTCCAGTTGTGAAAGTGCAGAGTAAATGAGTATTTCAGTATTAGGTGATACCTTTGTTATTTTTATTATAACAATATCAATTGTTAGTCCAAATTAAAAAAAAAAAAATATATCAGCTTATACTGAAGTACTCATTAACCGAGATATAAATCTCCTTTTCAAGTATGTGCGGAGCGGACACTTTGCCATATGCTGGGAGGAAGTCAGAATTCAAGTGATATGTGCAGAATTGAACCCAGAACATTCAAGACAAACACCACTACCCACTACCCACTACCCACTACCCACTACCCACTACCCACTACCCACTACCCACTACCCACTACCCACTACCCACTACCCACTACCCACTACCCACTACCCACCACCCACCACCCACTACCCACTACCCACATTAGGTAATAATCAGGATGAGTCTTTGTTCATCTCTATTTCCTCAAATTGATTACTCCAGTAGTTTAAATCTGTTACTTTGGTTAGGCAGATAATGAAACCCTTTTTTATTCTAAACATATAAACAAGTTAATTACCCGTTAAACTTGCGAGCGGAGGAGCTACTCTAACAGTTGGTACTTTTCTTTGCTTCTGGAACCCACAAAGAAGGGTCAATTTCTTCATAAATCACTCTAGGAAGAAAAGAGAAATAAAAAAAAAACAACTGACTTTGGGTATTTTTATGTTTTAAAGGCACATCGGATAACTTAACCCCTTAAATGCCACGGGGAGAAGTAACGTATTGCAAAGCAATGTTTGAGACGGACTGGCTATGCTAAAAATCCGTGGCAGCAACCTCCAAATCAGTGGCAAGATCAGTGAGACTCACACAAGATCAGCGAGAGTTGACGTTTAATAGGTTAAATAGTCACTCAGAGAGGGGCAAAGGGACCTAATGATGTTTAATGGGTTAAAGGTTAGTATAACATAGTAATTAAAAACTCCAGTTTGCTCCATTGATTTAAAGGGTCAACCCTATGTAGGACCATAGTGACCGAATGAGAGTGGTCAACAGCGAACTAAAGGGGAACAGTAAAGACAGACTGGAGTTTTTTGAGCCCCCAACTATTTTAGGTCCGTTTTACAGGAAACAGAGACCTCTTGGTTTGGGAATAGAACCGGTTCAAATAATGGTTAAAGAACTAATTGAAAATAAATCAAGTAGAGTGACTTACGCCAAGCTCCTTGTAATATGTTAGGCTTTATTATTGAAACAAATGGACATGTTGAATTTGGAATGAATGAATTTTCTATTAAAAATAAAAACCATTACAAGAACCCAACACTAGGGGTCATTCACAGTTCACTTACTCTGTTCCATTACTTTGAATAAGAGGATCAAACTCTAACAGTTCATAGTAATTCGGTAATGCTGAGTTCTTGTTGGTATCATCTGAAAAAGAATCAAGTGAAGGTTACAAGATACATGGTAACTATTTTACATGGGAAAACCAAAGGGACTCAAAGAAAGATGTAGCCAACATTATTTGACCCACAAAAACAACACTGTGCGTCAAAGCTGGCGCTTCATTCAATGCGAGAGTTGACATGGCGCCATTGAAACAAATGTTGACGCAAGCAAAACATTGGGACATTGACACATCGATAGGTCTTCAATGTTGGCTTCCATGTGGACACACCAATGATGGCTTCCATGTGGACACACCAATGATGGCTTCCATGTGGACACACCAATGATGGCTTCCATGTGGACACACCAATGATGGCTTCCATGTGGACACATCAATGATGGCTTCCATGTGGACACATCAATGATGGCTTCCATGTGGACACACCAATGATGGCTTCCATGTGGACACATCAATGATGGCTTCCATGTGGACACACCAATGATGGCTTCCATGTGGACACACCAATGATGGCTTCATCTATATGCCGAAGTCACAGCATCTCCAGCATGAATAGCCTTGTTTTATCTGTTAAGCTGTGATATAGAAGTTGTTATGTATTGTGTTACGCTGACGATGTGGCTTTGTTACAATAGGCACCCCATTCTTTCCTATTGTAATATTCCTAAGCAGGACTTCTCTTCTTACCTGAGTTGCTATTCAGTGAAGGTTTATGCCGAGGCTCATTTTGTAACGGCACGCTAGTAGGATGAAGAGTTGGGACCGTTGGAAGGAGAAGGGTCGGAGAGGAGTAGATCTAGAGGGTGGGAAAAAAGTGTGTAATGATCTATAAAGTGGGGGGTGGTGGGGGGGAATGAAATGATTTATATGGGTGTGGAATAATAAAACAAATAATTATTCTGTTATTTTTTCAGTTAGTTACATAGAAACATGGAATTTAACATGACCACTTGACCAACCTACTCTGCCCATGTTGTAAAACCTCAGGCCCGGTTTGATTCTGGGGGTTCTTTCATGTTTAGGCTAGCCTTTGGTATATCGTAGGGCATTTTTAAATTCCCTTACTCTATTACCACTTCTGCTGGGTGGCTGTTCCACAAAGCCACTACCCTTTCTGTGAAGACGTCCTTCCTCGCATTTCCCCTAACTCTGCCACCCTCCCGCTTCAGAGAACGACCACCTCTTGTTCCAGCGCTTGTTTTTCTCTCAAATACATTTCCCTTCAGCACTGTGTTGAAGCCCTTTATATACTGTATGTGTAGGTGGCAAAGCCTCCTCCCGTCTCTCCTTCAAGCTGCACAGGTTTAGATCCTTCAGTCCAGGGGCCTCAAACTAAGTCCTCAAGTGTAAGCCATTACCTTTATACACATATTCACTTTTTGTTTGGTTGTGTTTGCACCCCATACTTGCCTTTTTCTTATTTCTTAGACACAGGGACTGTGTTTTTTAGGGTGCTGCACCACCACCTCACACTTATTAATCCCCTTATCCACGCCCTTGTTTGTTATATTATTAATTTGCGCTTAATCTTACTTTGCTTAACTAACGGCACAGCCTGCAATATTTCACAGACCAAAACAGGCACTTGTCTATGATATCCCTTGCACCCATCACACATACTCCCGCACTTCTGGATGTTCCCCCCACACACACTTAACAAACCCCCCACAAAGTATGAGGCATAATTATTGGTTTTGCTGTACTACTGAAACATCTAGTGAAGGAAGCGTTTCAAGTGAGCTTCGAACACGAGGAGAGAGCGAGAAATAGAGCAATTTCAATACTTAGAGTTAGACTAATAGTCACACTTACATTTTCATAGAGTTGCCTTGGGGCCGCGACCCTTGGGATATTGCTTTGTACTCCAAATACAAACCTGTGTCAAAAATATTGTCACAATACAACCGTTAAACGGGCTGAATCAGTGGTCTCGTGCTCTATTCTTATTAACAGAATGATATTTTTCTTTTAAAGCCTTGTGTGGAGATTTCCATAGTCACCCCCTTTATTGGCAATGACATGGTTAAGGACAGACATATGCATGTTTTCCCTGTGTGAGGACCAGTTAGGAAAGGGTGAAGCATAAGGGGAGATATGACAGAGAAGGTCAGAAAAACTCCAAACTTTAGTATGAGTTTGCGATCATATTTGCAAATTGGATTTAAAAATACTTGTAGAGGCAATCCAAGCAATATCCTACATGTGTTTTTTTTTATTATCCATCTCTTAATGCCATTGTGTCAACAATTAAACTTAACGACCTAAGCCACTAGTATGAAAACTAGCAGGAGCGGAGTCCAGGGACCACAACAAGGTCCCTCGTGGGTCGCCAGTGGAAGACCCCAGCCTTAAGAGCAAGCTGTTTTTATTTAACCCAGGATTGAAGCAGGGGGTCTCCGGAGCTGAATCCCATTTATTTCAGTTCCGGGGACCCCCTGCTTCCGGAGATAATTACCTCCGTAGTAGGTGCCGGTAACCGCTCTGACTGAGCCAGCTGGGTTTAAAGTTTAAAGCTCCCGCGTCACGCCGGCCAATAGGAAGCTGAACCTGATGATGTCACGGCTTCCTATTGGCCTGCAGGGTGCGGGAGATTTGAACAGCGGCCAGTGCAGGATCCCTGTTAGGCCTCGGCCATGTTACTTGCTTGCTGGCGGAAGCGCGCTGAGGCGCGCTCCCGCTCAGCACTGAGCCCCTACAGCCGCAATTAGAGCGGCTTTAGTAGGGGCTCACCTGCGCTTACGCGTGCTTGCGGAAGCGCAGGTCTTGGGGGAATTTAAAATTCCCCCGCTTGCCGGCGAGACAGGCCGGTCACGTGAGCGGTTCGCCCAATGAGGGCGAACCAGCTCCGTGACGTCACTGGCCCGCCCCCGGCCAGTGACGCGACCGCCCCCGGACCGCCCCCTGACCGCCCCCTGACGGCTGCTGAGAGCGCTTGCGGTAAGCAACCGCAAGGCCAGGGAAAGCACCCGCTTTCCCTGCGCCTCAGCGCGCCTCAGCACGCCAGCAGGGACCGTGGACTCGGCCTTAGCCGAGCGGAGCAGCTACCGGCACCTACTATAGGGGTCTTTATCTCTGCAAGCAGGGGGTCCCCGGAGCTGAAATTAACGTGGTCCTGCTCTGGAGACCCCCTGCTTCAAACCTATGTTAAAAAAGGAAAATAGGATTTATTTGAAAAAAAGAGACAATCTTTTATCTCCTCGTAGCATGACAGCGGAAATAAAAATAAAGATATTAATTGCACTCACGGGGTATCTACAGCTTCACTTAGTTCAAGTAAATCCATCTGAGGGTAAATTGACGGGGTTGGTGCAGCGTCACCATCTAAAATGAGATAAAAAGCCATATTCAATGTTAAAGTATGTACGAAGACCATATTTGGGTTTTTATAGTGCGTGAAAATGAGTGTTCAAAAAGACATATCTTCATAAAGTGTGTATCGCACACTGTGTATGGAGGTTTCATACTTAGGACGCAAAGTTAATTTGAAATGAATTTTGACGCATGTTGGATACCTGATTGATACAATTTAAATTACATAGTTATAGTTACAAAGTTACATAGTTACATATTTACATAGTTAATTAGTTACATAGTAGATGAGGTTGGAAAAAGACATACGTCCATCAAGTTCAACCTATGCTACATTTAGACAACAGATACTTTATCCTATATCCGTACTTACAGTATATTGATCCAGAGGAAGGCAAACACAAACCCCAGTGTCACATCATCTAATGATATCTCATAGGGAGAAAAATAAATGACTTCCTGACTTCAATAATTGGCAATCGGATTAATCCCTGGATAAATATCCTTCCCATGTTTACTTATTGGGTATATCCCTGTATACCTTTCCTTTCTAAAAAGATGTCCAACCTTTTTTTAACAAATCTATTGTATCTGCCATCACACAGTCTCCCTGGGTAATTAATGCCACACTGTAACTGCCCTTACTGTAAAGAACCCTTTCCTTTGTTGCTAGTGAAATCTCCTTTCCTTCAACCTTAAGGGATGGCCCCCGAGTCCTTTGTACTGCCCGTGGGATGAATAGTTCTTTTGAAAGCTCCTTGTACTGTCCCCAACATAGTTACATAATTACATACATAGGTACATAGTAGATGAGGTTGAAAAGACACAGTACGTCCATCAAGTTTAACCCATGCTAAATTTAGACGACAGATACTTTATCTTATTAAAACAGATGTATGTGTATTTTTTTTTTATAACTAATGTTAGTAAATATAAATTATTAGTGTTATATTTATTATTATAGCCACACAATGGCTGCGTCAAATAGAGTTCTGATTAAAACACAGCAGCTTCATTGGGAGCGGACAGCACCATCAGCCGGTATACGGGTTATGCCAAGATGATGGATGGTTTCAGCGCACTTTGTACGGGACTTTGTCTGTGCGGCGACACAAAGGAAAAATAGATTTGTGACGTTGATGGCGCAGGTGGAGACATTTCAGGCTGGCACATAGGACACAAGAGACAAAAAAAGGCCCCGATGCTCCATCCAATATGACAAATTATTGCGTGCATTAATATGCATTTAATCTATATTTTCCGTGTTTATGGCACAGGCACCCCATGATGTGAGCTGCATAATTTCTGTTTCCTCATCTCTATACAGTGGAAGAGGGGCGATCAACAAGGTTTCTAATTTTGGTCCGTGGACTTGGTCCCCAAATTTAATTAAAGGGGCAGTCCCAGATAGTGGGCAAAATAAAAGTTTCAACCTATCAATGTAATCGTCTTACCTTAAAAACATCTTTATGCCTTTTTTTTTGTTGCTTTCTATTTTCTGTTTAGCTCTAACCTTATCTGGCCAATCTTGTTACATGTGTAGGGGGTCCCTGGTGTTAAAAATAACACAGTTCAGTGCGGGCCGACCCCCCCGGTTCTAATTCCCAACCAATATGAAAAAAGTAACACATAGGCAGGATTAAGGCTTTAAAGTGAAATATTATATTTAAAAAACAAAATATGTTCTGTACTATTAGATAATAGTGACTGCCCCCCCCCTCCTCCTCCCTCCAACCCATAATGTTATTTTTTATGAGTTTTAAAGTATCCTTTGATTTCACTAGCAGGCTCTAGCCCACCTCCCCAGCAGTGCAAGATCTTTGCAACACTTTCCTGTTTGTGATCATTTGTTGCCAATGTTCCCAGCAGTTTGAGATGCAAACTGTAACAGCAGATAATGTTGATATAAGGATACATTGTAGCTGCTGAGTTACACTGATTGAAGGATTGATTGAAACGGAAAGGCGGCCATTATGTTAGGCACACAGTCGGGAATTTGACAGATTTATAACATGAGCACCAAACGATTGCCGGCTTAGGTACGAATGTAGCATTTTCAATGTCACCTGCTTTACATCTACAAATAAGAAAAGGGGGTACGAAGTATTGCTGCTTTAAGTTGCAAATAATATTAAAAACAGGGACTGGTTATTTCTGGTTAGTTGACAATTGTATTAATAAAGGGAAACTTTGCAGCAGAAGATTCTGCCTCAAGGGTTTTGAATAAAACATCATTTGCCTGCAATGTGAGGCTGATTTGTCATTTTCACATGATTTATTAATAAGCGCCACTATCTTGAGTTGTGCTGAAGCAGCCAGCGGTAAAGATAATCAGAGCACAATATATGTCATTATCCGTAATGCATAAGCAAACGGAGCAATTTTTAGTGATTCACAAATCTCATAGAGAGAGAGCGAGAGGGAGAGAGGGAGAGAGGGAGAGAGCGAGAGGGAGAGAGGGAGCGAGAGAGAGGGAGCGAGAGAGAGGGAGTGTGAGAGAGGGAGCGTGAGAGAGGGAGCGTGAGAAAGGGAGAGGGAGTGAGAGAGAGGGAGCAAGAGAGAGGGAGTGGGAGAGAGGGAGCGAGTGAGAGAGAGGGAGCGTGAGAGAGGGAGGAAGCGAGGGAGCGACAGGGAGCGAAAGAGAGACAGAAGCACAGACACAGAGAGACAGAAAGAGATTTTAATTACTTTATTAATACATATATATCACACCCAGAGCCGACGTTTCAGTCACCTTCATCAGGGGTCTCCTTGGGGACCGAAAGCGGTGTGAAATATATATGTATTAATAAAGTCACATCTTTATTCTTTCTTTCTATAAATCTTCTTCTGCTGGTGTTCATTTCAATTTGGAATGTTAAACCTGTGTATACTATATTTTCTACCTTGCACAGACCGGCCCTCAGGGCCCTCCATTTTGAGTGAGTTCTGCCATTTTGTGTGTGTGTATGGGTGTGTGTGTGTATATCTCATCACAGGATTTGTGATACCGGAAAGTGCTCCCTATTTATGACTGAGACTGAAAATGTATCATTTGTTTATTTTCTTCTGTAAAAAAACAAAAAACAAAACAAAAACTAAATCCAATGCAAACACATGAATAAATCCTCGTCTTTACCTGAATAGGGCGGATCTCGTTCCTCCCCAATCCTCTCATTTTTTAACCTAATCAACTGCTTTATTTATTTGTCTTGCTCCTTTCCCTGTATTTTTCCTGGCTGCGTTACTCGTAGCAAAATATTTACCCTCTGCCCTCCGTGTAATGTGTACACTAAAGGTGTTATCTGGGCAGCGTCCAAAGCAAACTGATTGCACAACTGGTGGAAAGATGTCAAGACCGGTTCCTTCGCTCCTGTGCAAAACCCCTGAAGATACAGTATCACCGGAACCTGAAGATACAGTATCCCCGGAACCTGAAGATACAGTATCCCCGGAACCTGAAGATACAGTATCCCCGGAACCTGAAGATACAGTATCGCCGGAACCTGAAGATACAGTATCGCCGGAATCTGAAGATACAGTATCGCCGGAACCTGAAGATACAGTATCACCGGAACCTGAAGATACAGTATCACCGGAACCTGAAAATACAGTATCACCAGAACCGGAAGATACAGTATCGCCGGAACCTGAAGATACAGTATCACCGGAACCTGAAGATACAGTATCACCGGAACCGGAAGAACCTATTTCAGGAATAAGGAAGCGATGTGTACAAATGTAACACCTCTGTGCTTCAGAGAATTAGGGTTCTTAAATACGATTACTCTGCCAGAGAACGCTGGACACTTAAAACAAGATGCATTAAGTAAACAGGACGAAGGTAATAGCTCCTTAGTCATTATTACCTAATAACTCTTGACATACCATCCAACTATGCCTATTCAGCTGGTACACTACACGTTGTTGGCTTCTGTAAGACCAGCTGTACCTATTACATGGAAAGATTTGTGTGTGGTAAGCTGCATGTGTTATGGGACTTCCGTAGGGTTTCTTGGAAGTACCTCCATACAGCACGAGTAGAGGAACAACAGTAGCACCTCGTTGATTTAAATCAACATGAACCTATAGAGTCGGAGCGGTCAGCCCCTAAACAATGAGCAAGTGCCAATGATGTACTTTATATGGTATAAGGGCTTCTGGCATGCTAGGCCCCACGCTGTAACCTGTATGTCAATGGGGCACTGTAGAAGCCAACATACCATTACCATAGGAAAGAGCGACCATTTACCTGAGTTCTTCCTGAATTCCCCCCCCCCCCCCAAATTATTCCCGCTCCCCCGTAGCATTAATCCTTTGATGCTGTGACGGCTACGGTCGCATCATGAAAGATACTATGCTTTGCTACATCTGTACTTCATATGAGAAATAAGAAAAGGTTTCAGGTGGGAGAGAAGACATCCTTGAGCAGAATGCAACAGTCGGGATGAGGCATAGCGAGAAATTAGGGCTGAGATGTAAGGAGAGGCAGAAGAGTGTAAAGCTTTGAAAGTGAGGAGGGGAATTGAGTGTGTGATGCGGGATTTGATAGGAAGCCAGGAGAGTGATTTCAGGAGGGGAGACGCTGAGACAGATTTAGGAAAGAGTAGAGTGATTCTGGCAGCAGCGTTTAGGATAGATTGTAGGGGAGACAGGTGAGAGGCAGGAAGGCCGGAGAGCAGGAGGTTCCAGTAATCGAGACGGGAGAGAATGAGGGCCTGAGTCAGAGTTTTAGCAGTCGGGTAACAGAGGAAAGGGCGTATCTTTGTGATATTGCGGAGGAAAAAGCGACAGGTTTTAGCTACCTTTTGAATGTGAGAGGAGAATGTGAGAGAGGAGTCGAGTGTGACCCCTAGGCAGCGTGCTTGTGCTACTGGGTGAATGATCGTACTTCCAACAGTAATATGGAAGGAGGTAGTAGGGCCAGGTTTTGGAGGAAGTATGAGGAGCTCCGTTACTGACTTGTTAAGTTTAAGTTGGCGGAGGGCCATCCAAGATGATATAGCAGAGAGACATGCAGAAGCTTTGGTCTGTACAGCAGGTGTTAGGTCAGGGGATGAAAAGTAAATTTGTGTGTCATCAGAATAGAGGTGATATTTGAACCCAAGAAATTTGATTAGGTCACCTAGAGAGAGTGTGTAAACAGAAAAGAGAAGATGTCCCAGGACAGAGCCTGGGGTACCCCCATAGAGAGATCGATAGAGGAGGAGGTATTAGCAAAAGAGACACTGAAATTACAATGTGACAGGTAAGAGGAGATCAGGGTAGAGCTTTGTTGTGAATACCAAGAGTATGGAGAATGTGAAGGAGAAGATGGTGGTCCACAGTATCAAATGCTGCAGAGAGGTCGAGTAATATGAGCAGAGTGTAATGACCTCCGTCTTTGGCAGCATGGAGGTCATTAGTTATTTTAGTGAGGGCTGTTTCAGTGGAGTGAGCAGTGCGGAAGCTAGATTGTAGAGGGTCTAGGCGAGAATAGGTGGTGAGAAAAGGGAGCAAGTGAGAGAATACAAGACGTTCAAGGAGTTTGGAGGCAAAAGGCAGGAGGGAGAACCTTATTTATTTATTTTGTTTTATCCCACGGATGAAGTAGATATTGATATGTACATCTTTTTCTTCTGTATTTTCAATGGTAATCCCGGCTGCCATTTTAATTAATCTATCAGACCCCGTTTTTTTAAGGTTCAGTATCTCAGGAGTAGAAAATTGATCAAAGATACCAATTAGGTTTAAGACAGCAAGACAGTGGAAATAGCCATTTTAAAGGGTACCAACGTAATTGGCAACAAGATATACACAAAATGTTTGCAGGAGCCTACTCTATATCCACCGATAGGGCAGTTGTTGGCCGAAATGCCTCATTAAAGTCAGAGGATATTGAATAAGCCCCTAGTTTATAATGCAAGAGGCTTATGGGTTCAAACACTGCAAGACTGGGAGAAATTCAATGGTTCTGTCTAGCAAATGCTCAATCTTAAAACAAATGTTAATCTAAAATGTACAAACTCATTGTTTATAAGGAATACTATTTTAGGACTTAGAGTTGATTCCTACACGGCTTAGACTGCTCCATGTTACGTTAGAATGCAAGTTGTAGAAATCCTAATTTACCCCAAATCTGAGCGGTGGATGATGCCACAACTGGTTCGGGAAATTGAACTGCAGGTAGAGTGGAACCATTTGTCTGAATCTGGGTTCCAAGTCCTGCCGATAGGCAATCGATGTAAAGGAGTTCTTTTGAAGGAGCTGAAGGCCAATTATTATTGACCTGCAAGGATATAATAATACAGAGGAATATCACAACATGTTACTTTACAGCCGATTAACCTTACAGAGCAGCAGCTATGGATGTACAACCAGGCCTAGCGGGTCTCACTTGCGTAGAATGAGCCTAACTCATCGGAATCCAGACCCACTCATTCCCAGCACTGGTGTCTTCATACTATTAAATCAATTCTCGGAGATCAAAACTAGTCCATTAAGCCATTTGCTGGCAGTGGTAGTGAATGGGTTGAGGCAGCAACCCCATTCAAAATACATTTGGAGACAGGTATATATGAAAACGCCAGCCTTAGGCTTAGGGGCCCAAGGTGGCATGCAAGCAGCAGGCCCCCCCGCCCCGTAAAATAAAAAGGGGACCTTGATGAGCATCCCTCCTTCCATGGACCACAGGTAGGTCCTCTGCCCTCCTAGACAGACATCTGAGTCCCCCCCTCTGTTGCAGCCCTTACTTTCCAAGGCCCATAACTCTTCCCCCCCCCACTTCAAGGCCAATACCTAATCCCCGCAGGCTCATACCTATCCCCCCTTGCCCATACCTATCCCTATTTCTCCCCCCCCCCATAGCTCCTTCTCCCCCAACCGTGTGTAATTTGTAGAGATCACAAGAGAGTAAGAGTTGTGACACTGGCAACAAGATCATTACAGTCCATAGCATGATCAGTGGTTTCCTGAGGATATTCTATGAGCTAAATTACAGGTACAATGAGTTATTAATGCATTTCCATGTCATACCTCCAGAAGTGCTGCCTGTTTCGTATGTTCTGCTGGCTGATTTACTCTATTCCGAGAGAACCTGGAAGCAAAATTCTTCATTTTAATTACTTGCAAATTAAAGCTACTAGAAAGCTAAATAAATATGTAATTTAAGGTGTCGATTCAGAAGTAAAATGCGTTGGACAAATACAGCGATCTCATTACACCTACTGCAAATATTAGTGGTAAGATGTACAAATAGTTTTAGATGAACACGGCCATTAGATGTTATTAAAACGCTGTAATATTGTGTGTAATAAGGGTTTTAGGAGCCAATGGACAGGTTGCTCTGTTGCTGGTCGCAGCGGTGATTGACAGGTCAGTCTGCAGGCGCCAGGGATTAAAACACTGCGATATTCTGTGTTATAATGGGATATGTTCTCTGAAGAACAATGGCACATGTTACATCTGCACCTATGACAGGGGTGGGCAAAAATGTAAACAACATAGGAGCTGCTGTCGCTGCCGGCCGCAGTGGTGATTGACAGGTCAGTCCGCAGGGTCCCCTGTATGAATGGGGTTCAGCTCAGGGGACACCATTACTGCTGGGAAGTGCTATGTACCTGGATGATGCTACACAAATAAAGATATACATACAGTACATACATACAATGCCGGATATAGAATGGCAAGGGAGCCCATCATATAACATCTTAACATAGACATTAGTATTCTGTATGTATATAAATGGTGTTAAATTCACTCTAACCCTCTTATAAAAACATTGATCACATGTACTCTTTTTTTTTTCACATACATGTAAGTATGTCATAAATATAACTAGCTGAATGTTCTGAGCTTCAACCAATGGGAGCAGGCGAAAGATAATGAAGTTGCTGTATCTTCATACACGATCAGTAATGGCTACAGGTATGGAAAGGACAGATAGATAGAAGATACAGTAGTCTTGGTGACATTACATCGGGCTGTCTCCTTCCACTCCTTGTTACAAACTCCTAGTGCACTGGGTGGGTCGGCATCCAGATTGGCAATCGACTGATTGTTGCTAATAGAAAAAGAGTACCCCTCTCCGACAACAGCTACTACCAGAAGTCAACAGGTACAGGACACAGAAACCAGGTACATTACGGGTTACATAGGCATAGTTGGAGGGGATGTGGAAGCTGGAGCTTACCTGTCATATCTCAGGAAAACATTATTCAAATCGTCGTTTACTTGCACCAGTTCAACAACGACGTCATCATTCTGCACCGTCTCCAAGAGCTGCATAATCCTCTTCTGCATTTCCTGGCACGTCTTGTGCAGTTCCTATGAAAATAGCAATAAAAGAAAAAAACACTGTCATCAAGCATGACCTAAAAGGACATCTCTAATCAGGAAAGCTTTGTTGGGGAACGTTATGGGTGAGACCTCAAATAATATCGTCTTTTATATACCTGTAGCGCCGACAATGGACGCAATGATGTAGATAGAATTTCATGGTTATGAGCCACTGCCCTAAAGTGCTTACAATCACGTTGATGCCTGAGGCACAGAGCGGAGGGGGGAGGAGGGAAAGGGGGAGGAAAGAGGGAGAGGGGAGGAGAGGGAGGGGGGGGGAGGAGAGAGGGTGGGAGGAGAAAGGGGGGGAGGAGAGATGGGGAGGAGGAGAGGGGGGAATGGAGAGGAGGAGAGAGGAGGGAAGGGAGAGGAGAGAGGGGGAGGGGAGAGAAAGGGGGGAGTAGGAGAGGGGGGAGGGAGGAGAGAGAGGGGGGATAGAGGGGGGGGGGAGAGAGGTGCGGCAGGGAGGAGAGAGAGGGCAAGAGAGAGGGGGGTTCTGGCTGTGCAAACCCGGGGAATTCCCTTTGACAGCACACAAAGTGACCAGCCAGAACAAATCAAACCCCTCCCAAGTCTCAGCGCACCACGTATACAAACTAACTTCAAAAACAATAACATAAAACTACTTGTAGGTGTCAGATTTTGGTAAATAAAAGGCATCAATCACCGAGGTGTGACCACTCACACATGGCACTGTCATTAGTACGCTTTGGTTCTAGGAGGGACTGACCCCTTAATCACAGCCACTGAGAACAA
Organism: Ascaphus truei; assembly: GCF_040206685.1. NCBI lineage: Eukaryota > Metazoa > Chordata > Amphibia > Anura > Ascaphidae > Ascaphus > Ascaphus truei. Next base: position 7,572,815 of record NC_134504.1, read on the forward strand.
ACGTCAGCATTTTGTACCGTGTTTACACAAGTTTAAGGGACACGTTGGTTAGTAGGTTGACTTTGTGATTGGGGGGAAGAGGTTATTATATTTTCTGCTATAGAAAATACTGCAGGTGCACTTTTCACAATAAGCCCAGAAACAACGTGTCTTGCGTTTCCAGATCTCAGCTTTCTCCCACTCCCCAGAACATGGGGAATGGTTATTTGATATCCTGCTCTTTGTGTGACGCTGGGTTCTCTTTCAACCGTTCCAGGGTGAGAGTCGCTAGAGAAGCAGACTGGAGTTTCACCCTCAACCAGCAGAACGTGCAGGCGAAATCCAGCCTCATATGCATTCCAGCCAAACAATCCCCATATCCCCATGTGCAGTGGTCACCAAAAAATCTACTCGCCGAACAAAAAAATCTGCTCGCCACCTAGTACCACACGCGTGCTGCCTGGGCCAATAGGAGCTCGCCACGATGTTAAATCCACTCGCCCGAGGCGTGCAAATGTATAGGTTTGTTGAACACTGCCCATGTGACTGATTGCTGATCCTATGTTCTTCAGCCACAGTTAGTAATATTGTATTCACAATGTATTAATGTGCCAAGCAGTGCCTATTGAGTTATATCACGGTTCTGTCTGCATACACTCAGCAGCACTATCCCAATAGTGTTCCATTCCGACCATCAAAAGGTCACACACCGTGTGCTCATTTATCTGCGATTTCCCAGAATCCGTGGCTGCAGTGGGAGCACTGTATGCTAAGATAATGGTGAAAGTCAGGGTCGCACACCTGTCTGAGACGTGTGAATGGGTTCACAAGTGTTTTTTTTATTTGCGGTACACTGTACGGTGAAGGGTTTTTATCACTTTTGTTTTACTCACCCTAACTTATATAAGGTGTGGTTGATCCCCGAGAGTATTTGTAGCACGCCTTACTCTATACGTCATAGGGCCCCAAGTGTGCTGGCCATTCATGGTACATCACAGGGCACTCCAAGTGTTGAAAAGAAGATGTATTTTAGTACCTGTAAAAGATGCATGTCCTCGGGATTCTCTGTCCCAGGCTTGTTTTCCACCAGTATCGCAGACATCACCGTTACATTCATTTTCACCAGGTCCAGTTCACTGTACAGCTTACCCATCTAGTGAACACAACAGGGCAAGATGTACTTACTTAACGTGTAGCATATTACCAGCATTGGCAACCCAACTCCATATCAACATGGTATTCTAGTACAGTCCTAATTATCCAAGGATTCCATTTCCATAGACAGGAAGGGCAAATACGAACCCACAATACGATGGCGTTAGAATACGAAAACAAGGACTCGTCTATATGGAGCTACATAGTTACATAGTTGCAGTACATAGTAGTTACATAGTTACATAGTAGATGAGGTTGAAAAAAGACCTACGTCCATCAAGTTCAACCTATGCAAAATTTAGACGACAGTTACTTTATCCTATATCCGTACTTACTGTATATATTTTTGGGTTGCTAAACCTTACCAAGTTGGGTACCACTGTACCCATCTGTGGTCCTTCACCTCTGAAACAAGATGTTACATACTTTTTGTACAGATTCCTATCTTTCTTTTTAACCAAGTTACTCTTATTTTTTTTAAGGGTTTTGGCTTTCTGGAGATCTCTGCTTTTGTTTATATATATTTTTTTCTCATTACAGAAAAAGGGATAAGACTGGTGTGATAAAAATGTTCATTTCTTCTTATTATAAAAAAATAAAATTCAGCATGCTATCAATGAAAAGGAAAGTCTTAGTTTATAGCGGTGGTCATTTTTACAGTGCACCATCCATCACTGTCAGTGGGCGAGATACATATTCCTTCACAATCTTTATTGCAAAGGGGATTTCAATTACAGAACATATCATTTGGATTTGTATAGCACATTTTTTTGCCATTAGCACATTTTCCCATAATTCTAGAAACTGCATTTTTTTTCTCACTGGAGTTAAGTTTTGGGCTTTGACACTTTGGTAACTATTTCTTCACCGCGCTAGATATATTTCCCCCCAAACATCCCAACCCCTTGATCTGCCTCTTTCTTTCTGATTCACTTAAAGCTGCAGTTCAGTCTTTTTTTTATTTTATTTATTTTTTTACTTCAATAGTTTCATGTGGGCAATCTCTAATTACCTAAAGAACTTTATAGCTGCAGGTCAATTCGTTCTCCATGTATTGATCGGCGAAATTTGGTGACATCATTAGTGAAGGGATCTGTTTTTCTTCTGCTTCTGTCTCGCAGTGGAAGCTCATGAATATTCATGAGCACTCCTGCACTGACATGTGCTAGAGGGAGGGCAGGGCTGGCAAAGGGGTGTGCCAGGGCTTGTGACAGGACATGAAGGGGCAGTGCCTTAGCAAATGGCTGTTAAAATAGAATACAAGAAAATTGGTCTTTCAAAGTTGTTTTTTTAAAAACAGAAAATGCTAAAAGTATTTTTTCTTACTACGGAACTGATTTATTAAAAAAAAACACACATGCAGGATATTGACTGAACTGCAGCTTTAATGGGAGTTTTGGCAGGGGTAGAATAACCTCCGTTGTTGAGAGGTTCTAGAACCTTACACCCTCCATATTGGGATGGGGTGTTTGGTCATGGCCGTCTTATGTGTTGAATTTCCTGCTTGTGTGGAATTTAGGCAAAGGCAGTACACACCTTTCTGTAAAACACATCTACGCCTGATGAAGGACCCTTAGAGGTTTAAGAGCTTGAAACATATCAACTACTTGTTGGTCCAGTAAAAGGTATCATACCAGATACTCCCTCTCCCTCATTCGTTACTACATGGAGAAAGGACCAACACGGCTCCCCCACCCTCCCCCACCCTTCTTCGCTCAGCATTATACAGGTGGGGTTTTTATTAATACTAGGGCATGCAGCCCGTACTTTTAGACTTCTCAAATGCATCAGTGCAATCAATTTGCAAATGAACCAAATGCAGCCCTCGAGTCTGCCGCATTATCCACGCTTTATGTTCTCATGACCTGGGCCTTCAACAATAATCAGAGCTTAAATGTGTAGACGATTGGCTGTACCTGCTCGGGAGAGAGGTGCTGTGCGGCCGACTCTGGGTAAGCCACTGGTTGGCCCGAGACAGGGCACGGACTGGTTAGCTTGCAGTTCTGCAAAGACAGAGACCAGCACACGTAAGTACAAGGTGCCCGCTGGAGGAAGACACATGTTAAAGCTGCAATCCCTCTATTTTTAAAAGAGAGACAATATAGTACAGGGAATTATAACCCAGTAAGTATAACAAACGTGGACAGACAAAAGAAAGGAAATCCCTGCTCCGGAGAGCTTACAATCTATCTGGTATGTTCGGAGATTTACAGAGACAGCAGGTGAGGGAGTAAGTGCATTACATGGCAGTGCTTGGTCACAATGATTGGTAGGAGTGACAGGTGGTTGAATAAGTGCAGTAGATGGCAGTGCCTGGCCTTGATGGTGGGTAAAGTGCAGTAGATGGCACTGCTTGGCCACAATGATTGGTAGGAGTGACAGGTGGTGGAATAAGTGCAGTAGATGGCAGTGCCTGGCCTTGATGGTGGGTAAAGTGCAGTAGATGGCAGTGCTTGGCCACAATGATTGGTAGGCGTGACTGTGGGTGTGGGAGAGAAGCCATGAGTCCAGGCTAATGAAACGCTTCATTTAACAGGTGAGGGGTAAGGTTTGTCTTAAAGGTGGGGAGAGAGGGTGCTTGGCGTATACCCAGTGTGAGGGATTCCCAAAGGTAAGGGGCAGCGAGGGGAAACGGGTTTAAGGTGAGAGCAGCAGAGGGGAAAGGGAATTTGTACGTTATTGAAACTGGGATGTCCCCTGCTGCTAAACTGATTTATTCCTATCCCCAATAGATTTACCTTTTTTATGTTCTGGTAAAAGGAGAAAACACAACACATGGTACGTGGGGCTTGGATAGCAGCTAAAGCAGCTTTATTGATTTCCCATAAGGGGCCAGTTTAAACGGGAACCGCCTGATGTCATTTTCTTAACAGGCAACAAGTTAGAGGCAGACGCTGAAGTTACTCATCAATGTCATTTGTTTCCTTAGAAAGATGAAATCCACCCTACAGTATTTTGTATTTATTTGCTTTGTGTAAAAAAGGAGTCAGTTTCCATTGCCTTTGGATCTATTTAATTTGAATACTATCTGGTCACTATTGCTCTTCCCCATTATCTATTAAATCCAATTATGTTGCCATCATGACCCAAAGAGTTTGGGGACGAACAATTTTCCTGTACTCAGATCTCACCATAAAGAGCCATGACCTCGGGTTACATCTCAATATAACAATTTTCTAACAGTCTTATCACAATAAAGATGAAGTAAATATTATTAGAACAATAATTTGCTTACTATAGTTCTTGTATAGCGCTGCTAGTTTTATGTAGCACTTGTGACAAACGGCTTACTCCGGGGCTCCGTCGTTTGTCCGGGACTGTTTAGAACACGGTCTTTTAGGGTAGGTTAAATGATGAGGCGTCACGTACTGTTCCTTTAAACAGGCTATGCCTGGTTTATTCAGTCCCAGGCACTGAGACTGCCACAGTGCATACAACAGAAAACAGATCAAAACAAAAGCTGCTCACCTGAGCGATAACTTAACTTAGATATCCCTGACTCAGGGTTGGAAGTGGCTTTTCCACTTCCAACATCAAAACACGGTACTTTTGCAGTCTTACACAAATGAACAGAAAGATTGAACCTGTTTGGGGAAGAGACTTCTCCCCTCTGTAGTTCAGCAGCCTTCCAGCCTCCTGGCTCTTGTGGGGAGACCAGAGCAAACAGGAAATCAGTCTTTCATACCTGATTCCTAATTAGCATGACAGGTGACAGAAATCAGGCAGCAGACAAACTCTGGTCTGGATCTCTCATCCCTCAGTTCCAGCGCTTGCCAAACTGTGGGATGGAGTGTATGTATTATAAGGCTGCACTCCCAGGCCAAACAGGATAGAAACTGTCTAGTATCCTGGGAGCCCTATATACGGAATTTATTACCATCCCCTGGTTTCTGTCACATATCCTCCCCCCCCAGCTCAGACCTCGAGGGATGAGCGACCATGGATATTAGGGAGTGCATCCTTGACAACCCGTCAGCATTGCCATGTTTGTGCCCTGACCTGTGTTCCACAGAAAATTTAAAGGGTTGTAGGCTTAGGAACCACCTGGTCACTCTAGCATTCTTTTCCCTGTTTTGACACATCCAGGTAAGGGGTGCATGATCTGTGACCAACCGGAATTTTCTCCCCAACAGGTAGTATTTGAGCGTCTCTACAGCCCACTTTATTGCGAGACACTCTTTCTCTACTATGGAGTAATTTTTCTCCTGGGGATTTAGTTTCCTACTTAAATAAAGGATGGGGTGCTCCTCACCTTGAGACTCCTGGGAGAGTACCGCCCCCAGCCCTACCTCAGATGCGTCGGTTTGGACTACGAACTCTTTGGAGAAGTCAGGTGTGACCAACACTGGTTGGGCACAGAGAGCTTCTTTCAGGCTTCTAAAGGCCTGTTCGGTTTCGGGGGACCACTTTACCATTAGCGGTCCTCTTGCTTTTGTGAGGTCAGTTAGTGGGGTTGCCTTAGTTGCAAAATTGGGAATAAACCTTCTATAGTACCCAATTAACCCCAAAAAGGTCCTTACTTGTTTTTTTGTAACTGGCCTTGGCCAATTTTGTATCGCCTCCACTTTGAGTGTTTGGGGTTTGAGTAAACCTCTGCCAATAGAATATCCCAGATACTTGGCCTCCTCCAGACCAATAGTGCATTTAGCGGGGTTAGCAGTTAGTCCAGCAGACCGGACTGCGTCAAGCACAGCTTGGACCTTTGGAAGGTGGGATTGCCAATCTTCACTATGGATTACCACATCATCCAGGTAGGCGGCAGCATACCGAGCATGTGGTTTTAAAATTTTATCCATCATTCTTTGGAATGTGGCGGGAGCTCCATGTAAGCCAAAAGGCAACACCTTATACTGAAAGAGGCCGTCTGGGGTTGAGAAGGCTGTCTTTTCTTTTGCCCTTTCTGTGAGGGGAACCTGCCAGTACCCTTTTGTTAGGTCTAGGGTTGTGAGATATCGGGCTTTGCCCAGTCTCTCTACAAGTTAATCTACCCTGGGCATAGGATAAGTATCAAATTTTGACACCGCGTTTAGTTTCCGGTAGTCATTACAAAACCTTGTTGTACCATCTGGCTTTGGGACTAAGACTATAGGGCTGTTCCACCCACTTTGGGATTCCTCAATTACACCTAGTTTTAGCATTTTTTTAACCTCTAAACTTATAGCCTTTCTTTTGGCCTCTGGGATTCGGTACGGTTTAAGGTTAACTCGGACCCCCGGTTCAGAGACTAGGTCATGTTCAATTACGCTAGTTCTACCTGGCCGTATAGAGAAGATTTCTTTGTTTCTTTTCACTAAATTCTGAACCTCTCGTTTCTGATGAACAGACAGGGTTTCAGCTATGCTAACCTCTGGGTCAGTTTCTTGATTCTCTGACGGACCTGGGGGTACTAGGGTTAACAAGACTTCTCTATCTTTCCAGGGCTTGAGTAGGTTTATATGGTAAATTTGCTCAGGTTTCCTCCTACCTGGCTGTCTTACCTTATAATTTACTTCTCCCACTCTTTCCAAGACCTCATATGGCCCATGCCATTTAGCAAGGAATTTACTCTCCACGGTGGGAACCAGAACTAGTACCCTATCACCTGGAAAAAAAATTCTGACCCTAGCACCCTTATTATACGTATTCCTCTGTGCTTCTTGAGCTTTCTCCATGTGTTCCTTCACTATGGGTAGGACTGCAGCAATGCGGTCCTGCATCTGGGCAACATGCTCTATTACACTTCTGTAAGGGGTAACCTCGTGTTCCCAAGTCTCTTTGGCTATATCCAGTAAGCCCCTTGGGTGTCGGCCATACAATAGTTCAAACGGGGAGAAGCCTGTGGATGATTGGGGAACTTCCCTAATGGCAAATAACAGGTACGGTAACAAACAATCCCAGTTTTTCCCATCTTTATCAACCGCCCGCCGTAACATGCTCTTTAAGGTTTTATTGAACCTTTCCACTAAACCATCTGTTTGTGGATGATAGACTGAGGTTCTGAGATGCTTGATTTTTAGGAGTTTACATAGCTCTTTCGTTACTTGGGACATAAATGGTGTTCCCTGGTCAGATAGAATCTCTTTAGGAATCCCGACCCGGGAAAACAGAACTACTAACTCTTTTGCTATGTTTTTAGCTGAGGTGCTACGTAGGGGAACTGCCTCCGGATATCGGGTGGCATAATCTAATATTACCAATATATGCTGATGTCCCCTAGCAGACTTTATTAGGGGTCCTACTAGATCCATAGCAATCCGGTCAAATGGTACCTCTATTATGGGAAGGGGTACCAATGGGCTGCGGTACGCCTTGAACGGGGCGGTGATCTGACATTCTGGGCATGAGGAACAATAATTCGTAATTTCTGCCAGAACCCCAGGCCAATAGAAGCTTCGGAGAACCTTTTCTTTTGTCTTTTCCACCCCTAGGTGTCCCCCCAATGGATGACTATGTGCGAGGTGTAATACTACGTTACGGAATGTCCGTGGTACCAACAATTGTTTAGTTGTAACTGATTTCCTTTTATCAACCCGATATACTAGGTCGTTCTCTACCTCGAAGTAGGGGTAAGCAAGTGACCTATCTGGTTGGCCAGGAGTACTATTCTGGTCCCGTATATTTCCCCTTGCTACCGCTAATGTGGGGTCCTCCCACTGGGCCTTCTTAAAACTCCCAGGACTGACCTCTAGGTCAGCGAGGGTCTTATCCGGTTCTGGGGTGGTAAGTGTCTGCTCAACATCTTGATTTGGGGTATTCCCTACCAAAGTAGTGATGGGGAAGGGAATTTTACAGCACTCCTCCTTTTCCCCCTTCTTATTTGGGCCCTCGTCAACCTCCATTTCTGAAAAAGGGAAAGGATTTGTTTCTTCTAATACTTCGTTATGGTCCGCTATTGAACTCTGGGCGCTATTCTGAGCGGGGGACCACATTTTTAGAAAATGGGGAAAGTCGGTCCCTATTAACACATCATGTGCCAGTTTGGGTACAATACCCACCTTGAAATCTAAAGAACCAAACTCTGTTTAAAAAAAAACATCAACAGTGGAATATTCATGATTATCCCCATGTATACAACAAATTGCCACTCTTTGTGAACTGTTTCCCTGTTTCTTCTTAATGGGCAAGAGGTATTCGGACACTAGTGTGACCATGCTCCCAGAGTCAAGAAGTGCCCGAACCCTCTTACCATTAACCTTTACAAATGCCCACAGATGGTTATTCAAGGGGTCCTCTGGGCTAGGGCCCATACATTGGGACAACAGCGAATAAGGTTCCACGCTGTTGCATTGCATGGGCTCATCATTTAGTGGGCAGATTTTTGCTGTGTGGCCCCTCTCATGACAATTTACACATTTAGGTACATAGTCTGTGTCCCACTTAGAGCCTTTTCCCGGCTCCCCATGTTGGCTATTGCCCTTAGTGTGCGAACCACTGTTGCTGGTGCTGCGTGAAGGTGGTCGCCGCTCTTCAGCGCCCCTTAACCCCGGTACCCTTTTACCGTCTCTGGAAGAGTCCTGGAACCTCGGGTAGTGGGGTTGCTCCACGACTGTGGGTTGCGGGTGCTCTTCTGCTGCATTGTACCTTTCTACGAGGGCCACAAGCTCATCCGCATTGTGGGGGTCACTCCAACTGACCCAACGGCGTAAGTCAGAGGGAAGTTTCCTCAAGAACTGGTCCATGACCAACCGTTCCACGATGTGGCTGGCTGAGTTGATCTCGGGTTGTAGCCACTTCCGGGCGAGGTGGATGAGGTCATACATCTGGCTTCGGGTGGCTTTATCCATCGTGAAGGACCATGCGTGAAACCTTTGGGCGCGAACAGCCGTGGTTACGCCGAGGCGGGCGAGGATCTCGAACTTCAATTTTGCATAGACGTTAGCTTCGGCTGGCTCTAGATCAAAGTAAGCCTTCTGGGGTTCGCCGCTTAGGAAGGGTGCGATTAGACCAGCCCACTCAGCTTCTGGCCATCCCTCTCTCTGTGCCGTGCGTTCAAACGTGAGAAGATAGGCTTCCACATCATCCGAGGGTCCCATCTTCTGAAGGTAGTGGCTTGCCCTGGTCATTTTCGGTACTGGGGCTGCCGCTGCCAGTGGAAGGTTACTGATAGTTCCCCTCAGGATCTCGAGTTCCTGCTGTAAGCCCTGAGCGAACCGCTGTTGCTCCTCTCTCAGCAAGCGGTTTGTCTCTTGCTGGTTTGCATTCGCGTTTTGCAGGGCTTCATTCGTCTGTTGCTGGTTTGCATTCGCCTGTTGCTGGTTGGCATTCGCCTGTTGCTGGTTGGCATTAATCTCTTGCTGGGCTATTAGCAGCTGTTGCTGGGCTGCATTCGTCTGCTGCTGGTTTGCATTAGTTTCTTGCTGGGCTATTAACAGCTGTTGCTGGGTTTCATTCGCGTCTTTCTGGGCAGCGACATTGCGTACCAGCGCACCCACCACGTCTTCCATCTTGTTTGCAGAGGATGAAAAAACTTTTTTTTTTTTTTTTTTTTTCAAAGTTCTTCAACCCGCAGACCCCCTAGTGCTCTGCCCGCATTCTCCACCATATGTGACAAACGGCTTACTCCGGGGCTCCGTCGTTTGTCCGGGACTGTTTAGAACACGGTCTTTTAGGGTAGGTTAAATGATGAGGCGTCACGTACTGTTCCTTTAAACAGGCTATGCCTGGTTTATTCAGTCCCAGGCACTGAGACTGCCACAGTGCATACAACAGAAAACAGATCAAAACAAAAGCTGCTCACCTGAGCGATAACTTAACTTAGATATCCCTGACTCAGGGTTGGAAGTGGCTTTTCCACTTCCAACATCAAAACACGGTACTTTTGCAGTCTTACACAAATGAACAGAAAGATTGAACCTGTTTGGGGAAGAGACTTCTCCCCTCTGTAGTTCAGCAGCCTTCCAGCCTCCTGGCTCTTGTGGGGAGACCAGAGCAAACAGGAAATCAGTCTTTCATACCTGATTCCTAATTAGCATGACAGGTGACAGAAATCAGGCAGCAGACAAACTCTGGTCTGGATCTCTCATCCCTCAGTTCCAGCGCTTGCCAAACTGTGGGATGGAGTGTATGTATTATAAGGCTGCACTCCCAGGCCAAACAGGATAGAAACTGTCTAGTATCCTGGGAGCCCTATATACGGAATTTATTACCATCCCCTGGTTTCTGTCACACACTTTACAGAGACATTTTGCAGGCACAGGTCCCTGCCCCGTGGAGCTTACAATCTATGTTTTTGGTGCCTGAGGCACAGGGAGATAAAGTCACAAGGTCACGAGGAGCCGACTCTGGCAATTGAACCAGGGTCCCCTGCTTCACACTCAGTGCCAGCCAGTGTATTTACTCACTGAGCCGCTCCTTCTCCCATAGTTGCCAGGTTTCACCTACTGAACATGCCACTGACATTAGTTCACTTTGTTCCTGGGAGGGACTGCCCCTTTAACCCATTAAATAGTGGAAGATTTAGTCTTCTGGATCTCAATGATCGCTTGGTGCAATGATCTCGTGGACAGGTTCCCCCGAAGAGCTTACAATCTGCAGTATTCGTTTCTCTCTATTCTTCTAATAAATCCGCCACGTTAAGGTGGTGTTAACGAGCTTCATACATCTGCCGCGGGCGCACGTTGATGCGGATAACACTTTTTTGCTCGGCGTTTGAGCAAATTGCCCCATCTCGAGACATATACCCTCCGAACACAAAAGATCTTAATAACGTTAAACCCTGCCAGACATGTTTAGAAGGCAACTACAGTACTATTATAGTACTTATGGTTTTCAGATTTAAAAAGGCAATCCCCCCCCACACAGCCCCAAACATGTCCCCCCCACACAGTCCCAAACATATCCCCCCCACACAGCCCCAGACATGTCCCCACCACTCACTCCCATTGGTGCTTATGGAGACTGAACCTATATACTGAAGAGGTAACTGTAATTCAACAAAGAAAAGGTACACGAGTTCAACATTACCAATTATTAGTTACCGTAGATCAGTGTTTTCTTGGCCCCTGTGTCTAGAGTAATAAAAAGGTACTGTTATGCATGATTAATCATACAGTACTCGTAAAATGTTATCTCAGACTCTGCTATTGATGCTGGTGGATACTAAACAGATGGCATGCTTGTGAATCCATAACTAGCATGTGGTTTGTTTGTGTGCAATGGTCGAAGTATGATGTTACCTGGGGGTATTGTGCAATAGTACTTTTTATTGAATATATAAAAACAAACAGCATGACACTATCGATATAAAGAGTCTAACAGTAGACGTTGACATAAGGACTCCATAATTCCGGAATAAAATGCATAGGAGATACCGGCGCCCCATAACGGGGCCTGTATCTCGGGAAGTATGGGGTCCCCGAGGCTGAGACCAATGCGGTTCAGCTCAGGAGACCCCCTGCTCCTCTACACTATTAACAACATTTATACACATACATTTCGGGCGATATTTGCACAGGGAGAGACGGCTCTCTCAGAGCAGCTCTCTCTGCAGCAGATACAACTCGCCGGGTAAGGCCTTTTCAGAGGGTCGTTCCTCAGATCACCGGCTAATCACCCGTTTTGTGAATTTTGCTATGAGAGGTAATGAAGGCTTTCTGATACCGTGATAGCAACGCTCATAAAAACGGCGATTTAAATGGCCCCGCATTTTTTTTAATGAACCATTAGTGCATAGGCCCTTATATGTTCGAGCACCGTTCTGCGTAGTTGGCGTTTGGTCTTCCCTACATACTTATAGCCACATCTGCACACAGCCATGTAATAATATTCCACTGGAGTTGCCGTTTATAAAGCGGCGTAGCTCAAAGTTCCTGCTTCTGTCCCAGTTGCCAAAAGTGTTCGTGGGGATCACATAGTATGTGCAGGCGTCAAAGTCCCACAACTATATGGCCCCTGTGTTCTTGACTTCGAGTTGGGGGTAGAGCTTACCGTCTAAGAGGAAGAAGTTGTGTGTGACAAGGAACCTAAATAGATTACAGATACATTCATTGTGTTTTCGTAGCTTGTGTACCCTTCGCTGTGATATAGTGAGTTACCGCCCATATGCCACAGCCATGCTGAATACTAGTATATAGTGACGCTACGTCGAGGATAGCCAAAACAGCGTTAGATGTTATGCTAACCACCTTGAGTCTTTTCAGGGTGTTCCTTGTGTCCCGAAGGTAAGAGGGTAATTACATAAGGTCTCAGTACTTTGTCTAAATATACACTCACCTTTCCTCCCAAACACCCAATTCCTGACACAATAGGACGTCCTCAGGGTATTGTACTTTAAAAGCAGCGAATTGCGCCCTCTGACATTTTTTGAAACTTTTTTTTTTACTTTAAGAGATCTCTCTGTGCCCCTCCCATTAAGTGTCTGGGAGGTTAAAAAGGAGCTCTCCCGAAAGCCCAGTGACTCTTCATGTTAAGCTAAAAAAATAATGATTTTAAACAAATATTCAAAGAGCCGGACTTGCACAAGATACTAACTCTGTACGAGTTAAACCTGTAAAGGCTTCATAGATAATTGGCTCTTTAATACAGTTTTATTGTAGGTCACAAGATATATGTACAAATGCACAAGGGTTGGGCATAATATGTTAACGCCACGCAGAAAAGAAATAGGTGGTTATGAAAATGGAAAAAAAAAAAATCATAACATAAAAAACCTAATTTAAAGTGTATAATGGGTTTCTGTAAAATATGTTATTTTGAAGGTAGCTCCCCAGCTGCTGTAAATTTCAAACTGATCTAATTTTCTCTACCAGCTTGTGCCATAAATACAGGATCGGAGAGGTGAAGGATTTCATCCTGAGATGGCTGCAATGCGGAGATTGGGTCCTCCCACCCGACCATGTTATGAGGGCAGTAAATGCACCGATAATGGAGAATGTTATTGTCGTTGGTGCAGTGGGGCACTTTCTGCCATGTGTCCCACTCCCCTCCAACCGCCAGGAGACCAGGCTGTCAGCGCACACTCAAGGTGATGTATACTTTGTTGCACCGGAGTTTTTTTTTTTTTAAAGGGGCAGTCCCTCCTACGGCTAACGTGAACAAATAACAATGGCATGTTTACCCCCTGCAGTGTAATAATGACGTACGGTATTGGTCAAGCAAAGGGCCACCCCAGGGCACTTCACTGGACTCTGCATGCGACCGACGCACCACTGAGCATCGGGGGGCATTGATCACATACCACACTGAAGGGGGCGGGGGGTTGGCGCCCGGGGTGGCGCCCTCTCACCATTATGGTTGGAACAGCCGGGACAGAAAACTGATCACGTAATCGCCCCGATAGAGGGGTCACCCCATGTGCTGGAGGGTCCGTGGCTCGACCCTCCAGAACTGAAAGGGTAAATAGGGTAATATATGTTTTGGGGTTGTTTTAACATATTTTAAAATTTTCATGGTTAACAAATGTTTTGTAGGGTTTATCGAATGTCTTTTGCTGATAAAACCTTAATGTCTCCTCATTACCTTTAAGGCTCTCTACTCATCTGCTCCTCCCTACATATCAGCTTTGATCTCTCGCTATGCCTCTGCTCGTCTCCTGCGCTCTACCCATAACTGTCTCCTTTCCAGCCCTTTCACCTCTACTGCTCTCTCTCGCCTTAAACCGTTTCCCCTCACTGCCCTTTACCTGTGGAACTCCCTCACATTCTGTACACGCCAAGCACCCTCTCTCCCCACCTTTAAGCCACACCTAAAACCTCCCCTCGTAAATGAAGCATTTCAAGCCTAGACTGATGGCTACTGTCCCGCACTCACAGTCGCTCATACCAACCATTGTGTCCAGGCACTGCCATCTACTGCACTTATTCCCTCCCCTGCTGTCTCTGTAACTCTCCCAACAGACCACTTAGATTGTAAGCTCTCCGGGGCAGGGATTTCCTTTCCTATTGTCTGATTTTGTTGCATTGAATTATGATCCCCTGTACTGTTTTTTTCTTTGTATTGTATTGTATTGTATGTCTTTATTTATATAGTGCCAAAAGTGTACTCAGCGCTTCACAAAGAATACAGTACAGGTAATTATAATTAACCAATAAGTGCAGCAAAATCAGACAATAGGAAAGGAAATCCCTGCCCCGAAGAGCTTACAATCTAAGAGGTTTAATGGGAAACTTACAGAGACAGCAGGTGAGGGAGTAAGTGCTGAGTAAGTGCTTTGTGAAGCACTGAGTACATTGTGGGCGCTATATAAAGATATACATAAAACCCATATTAACTTCTTCACCCAATTAAACAAATGCACAAGTCGGGGCGGGGGCCCAATAGCATAGGACCCCCCCCCCCCCCGGAGAGTTTTGCCCTTACTTAGGCCACTATTGCCTGGAGGGGATTCTACCGGGAGCACCTTCCTTGGTAAATATCTCCAGAACTCGGGGGTCCCTGGGGTTGAAATGAACACGGTTGTGCTCAGCGGACCCCCAGCGTCCCAGTTGTGAGGAGGACGATACCAATGAAGAAAGAAAACCTGCAGATGGGACTCCAGCTAAAACTCCAGCCTTCTGCCCCGATACACTGACAGCAGATCCATTGCATAAAGAAAGCTACACAGCTGGCTGAACAAGATAAACAGGATCTAATTACATAAAAATGACACAAGCATAATTACATTCTTCAATGAACAATAATTAAAACCACATTACGTTTCTGATAACCCCCGAAAAGGAGGAGGCGTCGATATAAAGCAGTGCGGGAACACGGCTCCAAATAGTTGAAAGCATTTTCCAATTAAAAATGACAACCTTCAGTTATTGCAGCTGCTGACTCGCTATACGGGCAAAGGCTGGAACAGGAAAACACACTAATGTCGCACTCTAATCTCCGCGAAGTCGTAATGTATACAGAATAAAAAGGAACTGGTTTTTTTTTTTAGCAGGGGTGGGCAACTCCAGTCCTCAGGGGCCACCAACAAGTCAGGTTTTAAAGATACCCCTGCTTCAGCACAGGTGGCTCAGTGGAAGAAAGGGAAAATGCACCCTATTACTTGTCAGACAAAGTCTAGTTCTTGTTGCATTTTTTTGCTTTTGCTACCATTACGCCCCGTTGGCACCATCTCCCCATTTTCTACCTTGTTGATCAATTATTGGCTGTAGCGAGAGCCTCTCTTCCGGTCTGGGGATTTCTATGGGCTTCCTATACACCCATAATCCTCTCTGTCGGCAGACAGGCCAATGAACAATATGTAATGGAGAAGTGAAATCAGGTCCGCGGGCAGGATGAACAAGCCCACTACTTGGGCTCCTTGCCATTTAGGGGGCTGAAATCATTTGCAGAACACCAAC
Organism: Ascaphus truei; assembly: GCF_040206685.1. Classification (NCBI taxonomy): domain Eukaryota; kingdom Metazoa; phylum Chordata; class Amphibia; order Anura; family Ascaphidae; genus Ascaphus; species Ascaphus truei. The sequence goes on from NC_134504.1 coordinate 7,588,198, forward strand.
ATACTGTATTCTCTATGTAGCAGCCTAGCTTGTCTCTGTCCCGGCTTTTACTTATTACTCCGTCCCAATCTCCGCCCTTCCATACTCTTCCACCAACATTGAACACCCTTTTGAGACTGGAAGACGCAGTTAAGCACTTTCACTCGTATGGGCCATAAAAGGTCATATTTACTGAGCCATGGAAGAAGGTGTTTTATGCTTAGCAAAAGTGGCCCACAATGGTTTGCTTTTTCTTCTTGACACCGTTCTAAAGTCATTTGAATCAGTCTATTAAACTCTGGTACCACCATCTTTCTGCAATTCCTCTTTTATTTTCCCTCGTATGAGACACTGACACACAAAAAACAAGACCCCTGCGATAGATTAAATTGGCGGGCAGAGATTGGCCCTGAAACCAAACTGATTTAAAAATTCCTTCATCTTTAGAAATTGATTATCTGCGAGTCTCCCCGATTTGGAGTTCTTCTCCCTGATTATCTGCGAGTCTCCCCGATTTGGAGTTCTTATCCCTGACTATCGGTGAGTCTCACTGATTTTTAGACTTCCACCCCACACTTTTTCATGAAAGTACCACATTTTGGTCAAGAATCCACCTAAAAAAATATCCCATCAAAGATATTGCAATCTACAACGAATCTGCATTTCTCAAGGACTCATGCAGTTACTAGAAAGTCAAACTACTTTCCAGCAGATAGAAATTCCTTTATTATTAAGTAAAAAAAAAGTCATTTTGATATGTTTTATAGTCACTGTCAAAACCTTTCAGACACGTGTCAAAAGTTCAGTTCAAACCATGTCCTGCAGGTATACTGTATTTAACAGCTGACTCGATGCTCAACTTGTTTTATGAGTGACATTGTAGCACAAGTGGAATGTTTGACGTACGTCAGGGGGTTGGTCGGCCTTTTATCTTGCAAGGCGTCTAAAATAACTTTTCACATGTCCCCTATAGCAGCAGAACAAGCAAATATGGCACGTACCTCCGGTGCCGCAAACTGCGATTCCTCATTGGTCTCCGTGGATGGGAACTGGATTCTTTTTTTGACCATCTCCAGGTACAACTCTTTCAACTCGGTCACATCCACAGCTCCATTCAAACCATTTGACCACGTCTGTTTTTATGAAACAAAGATAAAAAGTTATAAAACTGGTGGAAACTACTTTATACATTAAAAGTAGCAACCCCCCCAACCCCCCAATTATTATTTATCATTTTTTTTACCTTTACACATACACAGTTTTTCCAAGCTCAAAACCAAATAATTGGTCATATTGGATGTAGCATTACAGTATATACATACATATATATATACACACACACACACACACATACACATATATACATACATTGTAGATTAATGCGGTATTGTAAATGTTACAAAAGAACAATAGTGGTTACTTTTAAGATCCTCCATGGAAATAGTTTTTGTTGCTAATATACCCCCCATTGTGTTTCAGGGAAATGTACACGTTTTGTTCCTGCTGACAGAAGACTTACCATGATGAAACGAAGTATTCTATTTTGTATGTCTACTGGTAGATTGTACTTTGGGTTCAGCATTCTAACAAGCACATCCTTGGCGAATTCCCTCTTCACCACCAAGGACTGGAAAGTGGGCACACAGTTCTGCATACACATGTCCAGAAGCTGTACAGGAAACACATATGTTAATAGTGGAAACACCAATCTATATACTTGTTGTAGGTAGGTGACATTTATCAACATTCCAGGCTTCCTTTCAGTCTGATAACCATTATGTTTCAAATCTTGTATTACTTGTAACTTAATAGCATAGAGTCAGACAGTCCACACACACACACACACACACACACACACACACACACACACACACACACACACACACACACACACACACACACACACACACACACACACACACACACACACACACACACACACACACACACACACACACACACACACACTGCCAGTCCACACACACACTGCCAGTCCACACACACACTGCCAGTCCACACACACACTGCCAGTCCACACACACACTGCCAGTCCACACACACGCACGCACACACACGGCCACTCCACATACGGGCAGTTCACACACACACACACACGATTTTAAATACGTTAAAAAAAAAGCAAAGTGTGCATATACACACACACACACACACAATACCGAACGCAACTAGGAAAGAGGAAAATGGAAAAGTCCTGTAGTTGCCTGAATAGTGACATAATAAGGCCACAGAGAGCAGTTTGCGAGTTTTAGTAAGTACTGTGCTGCTGAAGATTGCACTGGAACTTCCTGTATGTCTTTTGTTCATACTGAAATTGCTACCACATCAACATGTACTGTAACGGATTTCCTTAAATAAATGGAACCGTGCTTGAAGCAAAGAATTGACATTCTAGTTCCTTAGAGACAATTAAGAGACATTTCCCCTTTCATTCTCCTTAAAGCCGCAGTTCCTCCTGATATGTTTTCAGCGGAGTAATGCGGCAGGCATACACTTATTGGGGATCCATGTTAAAATGGACACGAAATAAAAGGTGACGCTGTGTGCTCATTTGCATGTCATTACCCAGAATCCCTTGCGGCAGCAAGCGATAATGGGGGGAAAGCAGGGCTGCAGACCTGACTGAGACGTGTGACAGCGCTGTGATTATTTTTTATTTGTCGCATCTACAGATGAAACGAAGACACAAATACAGAAATGCACAACGGCAGCCGCGTGTCAGCCAGCCACAGACGTTCAGAAGTCGTGTCTTCGTGGCTCGTTGGATAGCTGAACCTCTGTATGCCAAGTGACAAGCGACGCGTTAGTAAAAGTACAGCGCCGGTACGTACGGACAGTGAAAGCCGCACTTCCTTGTGGTTGTAGTTCCTGCCGATCCTTTTCTTCAAAGCTTTTATGGCATCTTTTGGCCTAAAAAAATACAGACAACACAGATCTGACGATAACACATTTGAACAAAGGTTTTCTGTACAACGAAAGACCACAAAGTAGGAAATCGGAGGCCTTGAAACACGGGGTCACCTCTGACTTGCTACTGTGTATACGGCAGGTCGCCTTTATAAAGAAACTGACGGCTGATAAGACACATTAAATCTACATAGTCTGCTCATTCACTGCCCACCGGGGAACCTCGGACCCTATTAGATTTGGTTGCTTTCATATTTACGATAGCTATTTTGTGTTAATTATTAGTTAGGGGGACCACATTTCGCGCATGCGTGCTCGGCATGCGCCCATCGCGCATGCGCACAAGAGGCTGGCAACTTGCCGGCCGCTCGTGCGCATGCGAAATCGGCACTTGCTGGCTGCTCGTGAGCATGCCGTGAACGGCAAGCGCCAAAAAAAAAAACCCCGGGACATTTTGGAAAAAAAGTCGGGACCCGGGACAAAGCAGGACATCTGGTCACCCCGTTATTAGTGCTTCGGCTGCCAATCAGGCTACATAGACTCTCCTTGATAGGGCATGGGTAGCCGCACTGGCATTCAAAGGGTTATACGTCCTGTACATGAATGCTTTATCCCTTGGGGTAAACCAGGACATAGCTGGGGTCTGCCACTCCAAGGGGCGCCATGACGTAGTAGCTACGTCATCATCTATTTGCTCATTTTTGTAGGGCCTTAATGGTGGATAGAGAGGGCGCCAGTCGGATGTTGAGAGGAAGGGCATTCCAGAGTTGAGGGGCAGTAAGTTAGAGGTTTTAGGTGAGGTATTTCGGGCATTACTTAGCCCTGACAGGAGTAATACCGTATCCCACATCTGTACATCAGCGGCTGGCAAACCTCTTCTGGAGCGGAAATGGGACACTTCGCCGTGACCAAATGGCCAACGGGGCTTCGCCATGACTCACCCCACCACCGCAGCAGATCCGCCGCTGGAACCCAGCCGCTTCAAAGGTAAGTTTCATTACGGGGTAGGAGGTACATTTAGTTATTTTTTAGAAGTTTGGGTAGGGGGTTAATTGAAGGGGTTTTAGGGCAAGGGTTTGGGGTTAATTTAAGGGTTTTAGCAGTTGGGGTAGGGGATTCATTGAAGGGGTTTTAGGGTACAGTGTTTTAGGCCAAGGTTTTAGGGTATGGGGTTTTATGGTAAGGCACTTTACCTTAGCGGTGAAGTGGCCGGCGGTGGAAGCTTCCGGCGGCAGGGTGATTTTGGAATGTAAAGTTCTGGTACAGTAGGTTCTCATATCACCGTTTCTCTTATCTAACAAAGAAGGAGCGGCTCAGTAAGTACAGACACTGACTGGCACTGAGTATGAAGCAGGGGAACCTGGTTCATTTCCTGGTGTCGGCTCCTTGTGACCTTGGGCAAGTCACTTTATCTCTCTGTGCCGCAGGCACCAAAAACATAGACTGTAAGCTCCACGGGGCAGGGACCTGTGCCTGCAAAATGTCTCTGTAAAGCGCTACGTATAACTAGCAGCGCTATACAAGAACATGCTATTATTATTCAATTTTCCCTGCGTGAAAGGTATTAATACCTATTCTTTGTAAGGAAGCAACTAGAGACTCTTTGCTAAGACAATCAATTCTGTCTCTCTCGGACTCTGTTGACGCACACAATTGTTGCCATAATCTTGATTTTTATGCCTGAGTAACTCGCAAAATTGCCTCTCGTTTGTCCTTATTTCCACATAATTCATAGGTCTTGTGAAACCCCCTCCTCTCTGCACAGTGTGTGTAAGAGAGCACGGCCGTTATTCCCTCCAGCTTGCCACGGCAACATTGGTTAATACAATCAGCTTCAAAATATTGCTGCTCAGATCCATTGAAACATGTACAGTTATTGATATACATACCCATTTACCATTGAATTAATGATATCGCAGATATTCATAAACTGGCCCCAGTCTTCAGACTGACGTGTTTTCGCTGTGTTTATTTCTGTAAAAAGTAGGACATCAAAGTTAAAAAAAAAAAACAATACAATTTTTATGAGCATGTTCTGTACACTTTACAATAATAACTATTTCATATAGGGCTTTTCTCCCAACTGGGACTCAAAGCGCGTCACAATTACAGTATCGCGCCCGGTACGCAGCACATAGGAATGTTACAGACGCTGTCCCTGCTCAGGTGAGCTTACAATCTATATTTTTTTGGCTGTGTGTCCAGGCTTTTTAGTGAGTATACAATGTTTTGGCTCTGGTTACGTGACCTTGTATATAGGATTGGAGGTACCTTTAGATCAGTGTTTCCCAACTCCAGTCCCCGGGGAACCCCAACAGGACAGGTCTTAAGGATATCCCTGCTCCAGCACAGGTGGGTCAATCAGCGGCTCAGTCATTTTGACTGAGCCCCCTGTGCTGGAGCAGGGATATCCTTAAGACCTGACCTGTTGGGGTTCCCTGAGCACTGGAGCTGGGAAACAGTGCTTTAGATACATGCTGGCGTTACTTTTTATTCACACTCTCTGATTGTCTGTGTATATCATTTAGAGTTGATTTATCTCACTGTGTGATCGCTCTGGTTTAGTTTAGTTTATATATAAATATATGTAAATAAATACATATGTAGGGAGAAGGAGCAGCTCAATGAGTAAAGACACTGTCTGGCACTGAGTTTGGAAGCAGGGGAACCTGGTTCAATTCCCGGTGTCGGCTCCTTGTGACCTTGGGTGAGTCACTTTATCTCCCTGTGCCTCAGGCACCAAAAACATAGGTTGTAAGCTCCACGGGGCAGGGACCTATGTCTGCAAAATTTCTCTGTAAAGCGCTACATAAAACTAGCAGCGCTATACAAGAGCATGCTATTATTATTTTTATAAAACACCCCAATGCTACATCTAATATGACACATTATATAGTTAAATACTTATCTGAATTCTCATAAGTGAGGGTCATTTAGTTAAACTCTTGCAGGGGTTGTGTGTGTGTTTTGTAAATTTAAATGGGTGACCATTGTTTGAAGGTTTGCGACGCCCCCTCCCTGGTTTTTACGCTCACTCATCCCCACGTTTAAATATCCCGTCTTGCTATGCACCTGCGAATGACTCGTCTGCTGAAGCAGATCTCCCTCCACTAGAGAGGTGAGGAGCGTGTCTGCAGGTGGCGTTAGGACACGGAAGAAGGATATACTGTATCTTGGCGTGGTGGCAAAAAATGGTCAAGGGATTTAAGTAAGTGGCTTTCATTTATGAGAAGACAGAGAAGTATTTCATGTGTCATAGTGGATGCCGCATTGGGGCTTCTTGTTTTTTTGTTGTATACTTTAGGTGACAATCCCAGTAGCGCTCCTTGTCACACATATATATATGGTGCGCTGGGTTTGGGTTCTGAGTAGAGATGCGCACATTTTTTGGGGTGGATTTGGATCCGCAGTGGATCGGCCGGATCCTTTGGTCCGCGGATTTCTGCAGATCAAATCTCAAATAGGAGGCGAGCCGCGTTTTTGCGGATTTAAAAAAAAAAAAAATTATTATTACCAATACACTCCGCGGATCGGATTCTACAAATACGGACGGCAGGTTGTATCCCATCGCGGTTTTTGATGAATCCGCGCGGATTGAAACCGACCCAAATCCGTTTGCGGATTTTACACGGGCGAAACGGATATTGGGGGGGGGGTAAATGCAAGAAAATACGGGAAGCAGATTGGGGTAGATTCACCCACCTTTAGCAGTGAGCTAGCAGGGCTTGTGTGTGCAAGTGCCAAGTACAGGAGGGCCCCCGGTATGACGCGGGATTCTGTTCAAAGGGCCCGCCGCAAAATGAAAATCGCCGGAAAGCGGAACCGGCAATTTTTGGCATGTGCGCATGCGCAAACCGGCAATTCCCCCCTTCTGTGCATTCGAAACCTCTGTTCGGTGCGCGCAACCTCCGTTCGGTGCGCGCAACCTCCGTTCTGCGCATGCGCTCCCTCTGCAACTGCCTGTTCTGCGCGTGCGCGACCTCTGACTTTCTCGTTCTGCGCATGCGCAGACATGGTGGCCCCCTTCTCGGTACCGCCGTATCAGGGGGATCGCCAAAAAGTGGGGCGCCAAAAAACGGGGCGCCGAGAAGTGGGGCGCCGAGTAGCTGGGCCTTGCTGTATGTCAATTTCTGTCGAGAATTATTGAATGCCGTCAAAAAAAGCACCTTTTTCGTTTTATAAAAGTTCCTTTCGCCTGTCTGCTTATTCACGCCCAGCCTGCACCTACCCAGCACCCTACAGAAGCCCGAGAGACGGAGCACTGCCAATGTTTATAGCTAATCTGCTGTGGCCTCCGTTAGAGTCGGGTAAGGACGGTTTTAAATATAACTGGACCAGAAAACATACAGTGGTTAATATTTCGAAATCAGTGTTAAATATTCACAATATTTTATTTTTAACAAAAACTTCTAAACAGCCACAAAAAAACAACAACAAAAAAGGATTTCTTTCTGAAATCTGCAAAGCCTTCCTTAACCCAAGAAACACCCGTATAATTTGCTGGCGTTTCACGTAGGAAAAAAATGAGTCACGATTCTGACCGACACGTATATAAAAAGTGAGTGTAATAAAAACACGGCGCGCCGAAATGAAAAATGTGGAATGTAATTTGGTTTGCGCGCTAAAACAATAGAAAAATAATCTGCAGTTATTGGATTCTCATTTGAGATACGAGGCCAATGAAGATGCGATCAAGAACTGCATCTCTGTGAAATGCTATATACAGTATGTATTTGTCAGCAGTATATCAAAACCGGTGCATGTACAGGCCTCAAATTAACCCTTTAAAGCAGCAGTTCAAGCAATATCCTACATGTGTGTTTTTTTTAAAATAATTCACTTCTGTACTATGAGAAAATACTTAGCATTATAAAAAAAATGTTTTAAAGACATTTTTAATGTTTCTAATGTAGAAAGCATTTCCAAAGTCACAGCCCCCGTCCCCTTCTGATAGGCTCTTGCTCTTGAGCCCCGCCCTCTCTAGCAGTGCACCAATTGTATCTAGTAACTGCCCTGTCAATCATATTCCAGGAACTACATTGCCCAAAATGCTGTGCAAGAACTGAATTAAATAGCCCCGAGCACGCGATCGATTACAGGAGAACGGATCGATCTGCAGCTTAGCTAATCACTTGTCAGTGTGCAGATTGTATTGATGCACATATTGAATGCCTTTTATGCCAAGATTTCAGGGAGCCACAAAAATATAAATGACACATAATTATAGTTACTACTAACCAATTACAAGCTGTGAAAAAAGGGCAGACGTACCCAAAGATGGACAGCACCCACAGCAGAGACTTGCGAAATCTAAAAAGCCCTACATATCCCCATACATCTATAAAGAACTTGGTCTTGAGCAACTCTCAGCACAATAAATGCACACGAGTACTAATTATCTTTAAGGGATGATGCAACGATGGACAATTAGGATAAGTAGTGTTAAGAAATTAATTGGAAACTTCCTATTGTAATATGTGCATCATGTAATTCCTCCCACTGACAGACGCCAAGTCACGAAGGACACCCAGTAGACTTGCCACCAGGGCCAGCTTGGAACATGGCAGGGTCCAGTGCAGTGGGACCACCATTAAGCCGGCCCTGGACTTGCCACCTCTAGGTCAGTCCAGGCCAGATTTGAAGGTCCTTTGCTCTCCATAGAACAGAAGAGCTAGAACGACCTGGAAACAAAAGCAGAACGGAACCGACCTGGTTTCATTTGGCAACCCTTAGGCACACGAAACAAAACAATAGCACAATGCCTCGATAGAAAGGACACGACTGCCGTGTTTACCTGGTCATTTATATAGAACAACATTTATAGAATCCTTATCCAGGGCGCTGTACATTAGTTATTACAGACACAATCTATGATTTTGATGCCTGACGCACAGAGAGATAAAGTGACTTGCCCAAGGTCACAAGAAGCCGACACCGGGTATTGAACCAGGCTCCCCTGCTTCAAGCTCGATGTCATTGTTTCTAAGAATCAGTGTCATTACTCACTGAGCCGCTCCTTCGCCCTTTTAACTCGAATAGGCAAATAGAAGCACAGGCTTACCACAAGTATTTAAGCATGTGTACGTCTACGAGTGTGTTTGTACATGAGTGTACAGATGTAGCAGACGATATTGCCTACGTTAATGCAATGAAACGCACGAAAAAACACGCAGAAGAATTTTGGAAATCTGAGCACTTACTTTTTTTACAACACACACACACTCTCACACACTCTCACACACACTCACACACACTCTCTCACACTCTCTCACACACACACACACTCACACACTCACACACTCACACACTCACACACTCACACACTCACACACTCACACACTCTCACACTCTCACACTCTCACACTCTCACACTCTCACACTCTCACACTCTCACACTCTCACACTCTCACACTCTCACACTCACACACTCTCACACTCACACACACACACACACACACACACACACTGAATCAGGGGAACCTGGTTAAATTCCCAGAGTCAGCTCCTTGTGACCTTGGGCAAGTGACTTTATCTCCCTGCCTCAGGCACCAAAAACAAGCTCTTCTGGGCAGGGACTGTGTGTGTAACATTCCTACGTGTCGCGTACCCCGCGCTATCTTGTCATTCAGAAGCGCCCTGGGTCCCATTGGGAGAAAAGCGCTATCTGAAATAAAGTTATTATTATTTTTTATTACAACACGCACACCACACTCACCAATAATGTCATTTACATATCCCCCCCCATAATCCAAAACCAGACAAGCAACCGCCTCACCAACCAACATACAAGTAAAACCTAAACACTGTGTCAAGTGACAAGCATCTATATTATTTAGAAATACTATTTTATTTTTCCAATTAGTAATAAAATCAGGTTTTCCAGCTACTTTTGCAGCGTGGGAATCTTATCAGAGGCAGCCAATTGGAATAGGTGTGTCACAGTAATAAAGGTGTTGGCTTTTCTTGAACACACAAGCTTGAGTGCTTAATGTGTGCTTAATGTGTGCTTCCGCCATTGTCATAAAGTGTGATAAATAATTCTCTCTCTCTACCGGTTACCCACTTTTTATTGGGTATTAATATTGCTCCTGTGACAGTAGCCATCCGAAGTACATTGAAACGGAATGAAGCTATTTAATGAGTATCCGGAGAGAGGTGCAGAGGTCCAATGTTTCAATAGAAAAAAAATAATAATTCGCGATGAGGTAGCAAAGATAGAAATGATGGGCGCCAGGAGCTTTCGTAGGACCAACACTCTATATTTCCCCCCCTTTACCAGGGCTCTTCTCATCCATCACAGTACTCCTAGTTACAGATGACATTGTTTCCATTTGGACTGTTTGTACTCCTCACTGTTGCATCCCCGGGTGCGCTCACTTAACACACTGGGGAGGTGCGGGCACTTGGCTGGGTTCTACATAGTAACATAGCAGATGAGGTTGAAAAAAGACGTACGTCCATCAAGTTCAACCTATCTGATTAATTGACCTGTCCCTGTTATGCATAACGTCCATTTTGCTCTGTCACTATGGGCCCCTTCAGCGGCCCAGGGAAACTCAATATGGATAATGGATCTACGTCCCGCTCCTGTGTCTAAACTGCCATTTTAAAACAGACTAGGACTGAGGCGAGTGTGTGGATCTGCCTATAGGACTGGTCCTATTGTACCCTGGAGGCCCCCTCATGGGGACCACTGTAGTGTGCATGCCTCTTCCGTGACCACTGTATTCACCTTGGCCATATGTCCGGACCCTATCAGAAGGGCCACTGTCCCTAACCAGAACATTAGAAATGGGGACTGGTCCTTCCTATATACTCAGGAATATAATTCTTAACTATATACACTAAGGCTCCTCCACTCTCACCCCTGCAGGAATCTACACTCTAGAACCTTCTCTTGCCTATATACACACACACCCTGTGGTGTCCCTGACTCCAGGCAACAGTGGCAGGGATTAGCCTCTGCTGGCTCACCGCAGCCCCATGTAATAGGTAAGGACATTACTTTCTATGGGGGTCTGCACCATTATCCCCATAAGGCTATGGTAAAACCATAAATGGGGGGGGGGGGGGGGAGGGGTTACATATGTAATAACTACAGATTTTTTTAGGCACAGATAAATTATACATTAACCCTTTGAGTGTCGGTGGAACTGCGGAAGAGGAGAAGTCCCCCATCCTACGTTTCTCTACCGGCTAAACCCCATTCAGTGACCCAGAGGAGCGCATAACGCAAGCTCACCCCCGAGAACGAGCAGAAAGCCCACGGGACCCCCGGAAGTGCCAGACCTCGCGACATGGTGGCTGCGTCATGGGGCACTGAAAGGGTTAAAAGTAAGAAGAGTAAGAATGCTGCAGCGATTCAAATGAGCTAGAAGGACTTTGTTCGAAAAATTCCCAAATGTTAGGCAGCCATATTTAAGAAGCCCTGCGGAATTTTACTTTAATATTCCTCGGCAATGGAAAACGGATGGCAGAGATATTTTTGAAAACGAGAATGAAAAAAGCGAAGCGATTTCAAGAAGAGTTTGGAGACGCAGAAGTGAGGAATTGGGCTTTAGAAAAGAGTCATCTACTCTACAACGGGAAAAAAATATTGGGGTGGAATACCCCAATTAGCTAGTGCTTGAAAAAGCCCAATCGCCGGGTGAAACGCGTTAGAGGTGCAGGGGCATGATTCCCCTCCTCTTTTTTATCCATGTTTGAATAAAGGACATCGTTTACAGCACAGTCCAGCCTCAGCATTTTCTTCCTGCATCGTAGTGCCCGCTGATCCACCTCTCCTCATCGGTATAGGTGATTTTTGCATACTCTACAACGGGTGCCCATCTAATCTTCTAACACAAGGCCTGCGGGCCTATGGTACACATCTCCCTATGATATACAGTAATATTCACCTACTCAGTGGTCGAATTGTCTTGATACTTTTTAGACCAAGAAACCACAAGTTTGTAATAAACAAATCTATATACTTTTTTTTTTAAATATCACTTTTTTTTAAAATAAAGTTTCTTCCTTTGTGTTTTTTTGAGAGCATTGTACAGACCTTTGTAACACGAAGTCAAAAGAGTTTCGCCCCAAAGTTTGAGACGTACCGCTATTTTTTATGGCACTCATCACTGTGTAAACTAGGGGTGGCTAACTCCAGTCCTCAAGGGCCGCCAAACAAGTCAGTTTATCCCTGCTTCAGCACAGGTGCTGAGCCACCTGTGCTGAAGCAGGGATATCCTGAGAACCTGACTTGTTGTCGGCCACCCCTGGTCTATACTCTATACCCCAAGTCTCGTGTTGTCAGAGAGCGAAGGACCGTGGCAAAGACGAAACAGCAACAAGCATAATATTTACACTACAGGGTGGAGATATTTTGCCCATTTGTAGATAGTCGACTGCAAGAAGAAGTCCTGATATTTTGGTTACGTTGTACAGAACGAAATGAGGTTGGTAACAGGTAGGATGCTTGTTTAGTATAAGCGTACGCCTGAAACACAGCACAAGTCCAAGGTGAGATAACGTTTAGATAAACGCATCACCTTTCCGGAAGGCGGAGCTGGGACAGTCTGACACGGGGAATACACTGGGAGACAACTAGGGTTGCCAGACGGCTTCTCCAAAAATACTGGACTCAATGGTGAAAGGTGCGTCAGGTCACTATGTCCAGGGAGGTAATACCGGACACATACATGTCCAGTATTACAGTACCCCTCATTTTTTACTGGACAGAGTATCCAAACACAGGACAGTCCAGTTCAATATCGGACACCTGGCAACCCTAGAGACACCGTAGGGGACGACTCTAATGATGTAGGATGTGATACTGTATCCGCTGTATAAGGAAACAAGAGCATTGCATGCGCTGTAGTTATTTCTGATATATTGTTGCGTTTCTACAGACCGGCACAATCACTTCTCGATGGAATACCCGGAACCCCCTCAGGAGGTACGTATCGCAGGAAGCAGGGGGTCCCCTGAACCGAAATGAATGCGGTTCAGCTCCGGCGACCCCCCCCCCCGTGCTTCAACCCTACATATGTTAAAAAATAAAAGAGGAAAGCTGCAGGGCTGCTACACTTCCCCTCTCGCTGCCCCCCCCCCCCCGAGACCTGCCGCCCCTTACCCAAGGTATGCCCAGGGACGGGCCTGAGATTCTGAGCCAATAGGGGAATGGGAGAGAAGGGGGTTCTGATTCTGCCGGCGCAAACTCTTGATGAACACAGCGACAGACAAAGGGGAGCAGCCGGAGGAGATCAAACCCTCTCCATCTCACCATGTTTACATAATACATTTAACACCTGATTTTAAATGCTTGTAGGTGGTCGATTTTGGTTTAAGAAAACCATTAAAAGGTGCACCATGTGGTCTTAGCAGAGATTGGCCCTTTAAACTCGCGTGAGGCACAATACCACTAGTTTTTAGCGACACTTCAATGAATGCCGATGGTCATTGAAGTGGAAAGTTCAGCCGGCTTCTGTAGCCACGATGAAAGATTTTACAGGATCAAGGGAGTCGTGATTTTTCACTTTGAAGAGGGGATTAGTATGAACAAAACATGTTGTGACTAGAGAAATACTACCCTGCGTTACATAACCTCGCATGCGTTTGTTGTGGCTCTCGGGGAAGTGCCGTAGAGGCAGAGAAAGCGCTTAGCAATGCAACCTCTTCTCTGTCATCTGCAACATGTGTCAGAAATGCAAAGCAGCAGTATTCCGCCTCAGATTCCCATTTTATTTTAGTACTGCAAATAAAGATCGCCCACTGCCGGGCACGTTTCCACCCCGGGCAGGTCGGCAGCCCTGCGCTGCCCCATTATCTCTCTGTGCTTCCACTGCAGCCAGGGATTCTGGGGAATGACGTGCAAATCAGCACGCTGTGGGTCGTTTCTTGCTTCTTGTCCTGCCACATTACACAGATTTTCAGTGCAGCCTGGGTTAAAGAAGTGCAGAGCCAGCAACCCTGCTCACAGACAGCTATTTCAACCTTTTGGGGCTCATCAGTGCGAGGATGGTTACTCAAATTGCTTAGTTATCTTATAAAAAATCCCAATATATAGTAATGGCATACTCTGTAGCTTCTATGAAAGTGCTGTGTGACCCTTTATGCAATACTGAGTCCATCCAGGTAGGATTTAATGTTAGATCTCCCTCTCTCTATCGCGCACTCTCTCTATCTTGCTCTCTTTCTCTATCGCGCTCTCTCTCTATCATCCTCTCTCTCTCTCTCTCTCTCTATCGCGCTCTCTCTCTATCATTCTCTCTCTCTCTCTGTCGCGCTCTCTCTCTATCGCTCTCTCTCTATCGCTCTCTCTCTATCGCTCTCTCTCTATCGCTCTCTCTCTATTGCTCTCTCTCTATTGCTCTCTTGCGTTCTCTCTCTCGCTCTCTCTCTCTCGCGCTCTCTCTCTCTCTATCGCTCTCTCTCTCGCTCTCTCTCTAATGCACTCTCTATCGCACTCTCTCTCTATTGCTCTATCGCACTCTCTCTCTATCGCACTCTCTCTCTATCGCGCTCTCTCTCTATCGCACACACTATCGCACACACTCTCTATCGCACTCGCTCTCTCTCTATCGCGCTCTCTCTCTATCGCACTCTCTCTCTATCGCACTCTCTCTCTATCGCACTCTCTCTCTATCGCACTCTCTCTCTATCGCACTCTCTATCGCACTCTCTCTATCGCACTCTCTCTCTCGCACTCTCTCTCTCTATCGCGCGCTGTCTATCGCACTCTCTCTCTATCGCACTCTCTCTCTCTATCGCACTCTCTCTCTCTATCGCACTCTCTCTCTCTATCGCACTCTCTCTCTATGGCACTCTCTCTCTCTATGGCACTCTCTCTCTCTATGGCACTCTCTCTCTCTATGGCACTCTCTCTCTCTATGGCACTCTCTCTCTCTATCGCACTCTCTCTATCGCACTCTCTCTCTCGCACTCTCTCTCTCTATCGCACTCTCTCTCTATCGCACTCTCTCTCTATCGCACTCTCTCTCTATCGCACTCTCTCTCTTTCTATCGCACGCTCTCTATCGCGCTCTCTCTCTATCGCTCTCTCTCTATTGCGCTCTCTCTCTATCGCGCTCTCTCTCTCTATCGCGCTCTCTCTCTATCGCGCTCTCTCTCTATCTTGCTCTCTCTCTCTATTGCACTCTCTATCGCACTCTCTCTCTATCGCACTCTCTCTCTCTATCGCACTCTCTCTCTATCGCACTCTCTCTCTCTATCGCACTCTCTCTCTCTATCGCACTCTCTCTCTATCACACTCTCTCTCTCTCTATCGCACTCTCTCTCTCTATCGCACTCTCTCTCTCTATCGCACTCTCTCTCTCTATCGCTCTCTCTCTCTATCGCACTCTCTCTCTATCAAACTGAACAATGAAGCAAGTTCACCATCTTTTGGTCAACTAAAACTACAGACCTCTCGTTAAATTATGTCATATTTAACTAACGTAAGGTGGTTGAAGGATACTCGGACACTGAAGGGTTAAGGAGTTGCGTTCAGACAGGTCCGATTTACTTACCAATTAGGTGTCCAACAGGAGTGCTGAAGGGGTCTTTGGAGCTCTTCCCGAAAGCCATGGCTACATCAAGTTATTCGACTCTCAAGTCGAAGCAGCCACCAGCCAAACCCGACGGGGGAAAACTCTTAATCCGTTTGTAGTTTCCATGTAAACTCTACATGACATGAGAACGTGATTAGCAGAGTTCCTTTCTGTGTGTTACCTGCTTCACTGGAAGAGGGCTGGGTTGGGGGAGGAGGGACTTGGAGAACATCAACCAGGAAACAGAGGCCGGTACTTAGGCAAATAGAGGTGGTGGACTATGCCTGTCACGTGTGACATGTGTAGTGATGATAACAAGGGAGTGTGTTTTTTTTCGCAACAGTTATCCAACAGGGAAAGGGTCCCTGCGTACAGTATGAATCAGGGCAAGGTGGAGGAAAGGAAACAGATCAATTAATGAATTATGCAAGACCTGGAAACAATGTAAAGACAAATGTATAAACGTGACCAGAATGAACCAATGTCAGTGACATCACAAACTTCTGTTCCTGGTGGTTCCAAATGTATTTATGTCTTTGTTTATATAGCGCCATTCATGTACATAGCGCTTCACAGCGGTAACACACGGGACAATCATATAAATAACAGATAATACAAATAACTGGTCATGGGAATAAGTGCTTCAGACATAAAAGTAACATTTAGGAAGAGGAGTCCCTGCTCCGAAGAGCTTACAATCTAATTGGTGGGTAGGAAGGACGTGCAGAGACAGTAGGAGGCAAATGAGTTGGCGTTCCTCAAACAGCAGAGGGCCGTGTGTATCAGCACAGAGAAAAGTGCGTCGGATGTGAGAAGCGTTTCTTGCACCTGATGCAGAATTTTAGACGCGTACCACCTCCCCTGTTCAGATGTTTCTTGCAAATTGGGAAAAAAAAGAATGGCGCACATCTAATTATACTGTGTGCACCATGTAACTCTCCCCAACGCCTCCTACTGACAGTCCATGAAATCGCAGGCTGGGGGCAGACAAGGCAAAATACTGAGATACATACTGTAGGTGCAGGGGGAGAATGCCCCGGTTTTGTGCCAAGTTGCCCTTGATACATGGTCCCCAAAGCCATTATTAAACTGGTAAATTATTTCAAGCGACAATCCCTCCCAGGACGGGGGTGTACTAATGAAAGTCCTTTTGCTGCGTTTTTTTAGCAATCGTACTCTTTTTGAAATTCTGTAGTTCAATTCTGGTGTGTGTCTTGGGGGGGAGCTGTGTGTGTCTTGGGGGGGGCTGTGTCTTGGGGGGGAGCTGTGTGTGTCTTGGGGGGGGGGCTGTGTGTGTCTTGGGGGGGGAGCTGTGTGTGTCTTGGGGGGGAGCAGTGTGTGTCTTGGGGGGGAGCTGTGTGTGTCTTGGGGGGGAGCAGTGTGTGTCTTGGGGGGGAGCGGTGTGTGTCTTGGGGGAGCTGTGTGTGTCTTGGGGGGGAGCGGTGTGTGTCTTGTGGGGGGAAGGAGCTGTGTGTGTCTTGGGGGGGAGCTGTGTGTGTCTTGTGGGGGGGAAACTGTGTGTGTCTTGGGGGGGGGGGAGCTGTGCGTGTCTTGGGGGGGGGGGGCTGTGTGTGTATCTTGGGGGACTGTGTGTGTTATTACTAAAGAAATCCTAGGATAAGGCATCCCAGATGCTTCCCCTATTTCTTGTGATACAGACCCCAAAGTACAGAGGGACCCCAAAATGTAAGAGTCTTAAGAGAGAAGGAAACAGCATGGAGCAGAGGGAGAGGTGTGTGTGTCCAACACATTGCACCTTTCACCATTGTGTCCAGTATTTTTGGAGAAGCCACATGGCAACCCCTAATTATCCTCCCAAGGACGAAGGATAAAAAGCCAGTTGTGGACGGAGGGAAGCAGACCCCATATTTGCGGTAGTCGCCTTTGGCGAAAGTAAAGGAGACTGGTACATGACCGTGGCAGGCAAGGGAGGAACAGGGTCAATTTAACCCCCTCACTGCCAGATTAAGCCAACAACGCTTTACAAAGCAAAGGGGATAGGAAGGGAGCATGGTAGTGTGGGGAGGCCGTGTGCCAGAGGGGCATTTTGAATGTGAAATAAATAATAGAGCATGCAATTATATTTGTTTCCTACAGTGTCCATCCCACCGTTCTGTTTGTTTAAAATCCATTTTTGCCTCAGTTGTTTTGTTATCACTAAAGCGGCAGGCGGCCCCTTTCTATATTTGTACATTTTTACCCTTTCCAAAACGTTTTTTTTTAATCTTTAAAATCTGACGCTTCATTCAGGAGATGCCCAGGAGGTTCGAAATCATGGAGTTCTCCCCAGAGCCCAGCGCAATCTAAATGTTACCACGGCAACCGCAGGAGCTAGAGCTTAACGAGGACGAATTCTCCAAGGACCAAAACAAACTAATTCCAGTGATATACCAGAGGTTTCATCGGAGTTATTGATATTGTTCACCCAAATCTGACACCCATACGTATTTTGAATGTATTTTTGTAAAGTGAGACTTGGGAGGTGTTTGATTCCTTCTGGCTGCTCCCTTTTGTGTGATGTCACCGTTTGATGTCACTGGGTGATGTCACAGTGTGATCAGCAAGTGCCTGTACAGTCAGAGTCCCCACCTCCTCTTACCTTTATCGGTTCTCTGATCAGGACGGCGTAGGATAGGGGGAAAGGAAATTCTTGATTGACAAACACTTCCACATTTAGAGGTTCCTAAGAAATTCAACTAGTCGACTTTAAGAGAGTCGTGATTATTTGCCCGGGAGGCAAGATACTAACATTTAAATACCAGGACAAACCAGTGCTACTTTCACGGGTAAGTACAGTATCTGGGGAAACAGTGAGGCCGAAGCACAGCAATGAGCAGGATTCAGCGCAGGATATCCCTTGCTAAGTAAAACATTGTACACACACACACACACGCGTCAACTTCATTCCTCCCTCACCCCCGCCTCTCTCCCTCCCATCACTTTCCTTTAATACCTTATGATAGCCCCAATTCTTTGCACCCCTCTTATTTTGCGTGATGAGTGAGAGAGAGAGAGAGAGAGAGAGAGAGAGAGAGAGAGAGAGAGAGAGAGAGAGAGAGAGAGAGAGAGGAGAGAGAGAGAGGGTGAAAGAGAGAGAGAGGGTGAAGGAGAGAGAGAGGGTGAAGGAGAGAGAGAGACTTAGGCACATCATAAGGTATTCAAGGAAAGTGAGGGGGGAGAGAGAAGGGGGTGAAGGGGGGTGAGAGAGAAGGGGGAGAGAGAAGTGAGTGAGGGGGGAGAGAGAAGGTGGCAAGGGGAGGAATGAGGTTGGTTTCTCAGAATTCATGAGCAACGCAGGGATACATACATACATAATAATGATTAAATAAACAAGGTGATGCTGGACTCTGATTAATTATAAGAAATGGGCAAGGTGGGACATGTGTCTTTGGCAGAGAAAAGGTCTATAATGATAAGAAATGAGCAAAATGTGACTGTGCCAAATAATTCAATAAAAAAATGAAGCAACGCCATTCAATCCCTGTGGCTGCGAGAGGTTCACTGCCGCAGGGTTTGGTGGCACGAAACCTTTGCAATACTGGATTTGATACCACAACACCCTACTGAGGTTTCCTGGCTTGTCAGGGCTTGTGGAAAGATACACACCTGTACTTCCCCTTACAGTATATGAGAAGATTTCACTAAAGTACGGCTTTGATTTCGCAGTGCGTTGCTGCTCCCTCCAGCAGACAATGGGTTAAGAATGACCAACGCAAATAGACAGCAGTTAATTGGCGATCGACTGCCCACTGCAAAATGTGTCACTCTAAAAGAGCAGGGCACGTCCCACACAGTGCAGATCATTCTGATCGCTCCATTGGACGTCCGTAACGTCTGATGTTCAGGGTGTGTCATGGGCCACTCAAACAGCTAAAACACCCAGTCATGCCGATAGCTCGGGAGTGGCCAACTCCAGTTCTCAAGGGCCACCAACAGGTCAGGTTTTAGCATGTTATGCGCACACGCTGCTTTCTTCTGTAGAAAAGCAGCGAGGAATGCCAGTTACCTGTTCAGTTCTATGCTTATTGCAATACATTTGAGCTGCATAGGGAATGACAAATGAGATACTTGATATACGACAGCTGTTGTGTTCTATTAACCATTAAATATTTGACCCGTAATTTTGATGCCACAAAGTCTCCTCTTCGTTCGTTCTGCTTTGTGATCTGGTTTTCACATTAAACTCAATGGCTGCCATCACAAGAGTCAGGAGCTGCTGTCCGCGCAGAGATTCAAATACTGAGATTAAATATACATCTGACACACTTTGATCACTGGCTGGGAGAACATCGGTGCCTCAAGGAGTCACCTTTCTCCAAGAAAAAAAAATACTACATTATTTCACAACAACAAAAGTAAATGTAAAGGATAATATATATATATATATATATATATATATATATATATATATATATATATATATATATATATATATATATATAGCAACTGTAAATATTACTGTATGTTCATTTGCATGTCTTAGACGGGTCTGCAACCCTGTCTTTCCCCATTGTCGCCCAGCATACAGCGCTTCCACTGCAGCAAGGGATTCTGGGAAATGACATGCAAATGTATTATATATATATATTTTGTAAGCAAATA
Source organism: Ascaphus truei (assembly GCF_040206685.1). NCBI lineage: Eukaryota > Metazoa > Chordata > Amphibia > Anura > Ascaphidae > Ascaphus > Ascaphus truei. Next base: position 7,608,234 of record NC_134504.1, read on the forward strand.
GGCGCCGATACTCGGGGAAAGCGCGGGGTCGCTTTCCTTCTCCTCGTCTCCTCCAGCGTCATTGCTTTGTCGTGACGTCATTTGATGTCGCATTGTCATGGTATATATATGTATTATATACACAACTATATACAGCTCAACCTCGTTATAGCGCGATCCGTTACAACGCAAATCTGCTTATAACGCGATGCACGCGTGGCTCCCAATGTTCGTATTTATGAATACGTTACAACACGATTATTGGCGTCTTAAATACTTTATTGTACAACGCATACAATTGTACATTATTTATAACGCGATCTGCTTATAACGCGATGTGATTCTTTGGACCCCGAGCACAGCGTTATCAGGGGGTTGAGCTGTGTGTGTGTGTATATGCTCAGTTTATTGTCCTACTACCTCTTGACATCTAGCACAAGAAACAGATGTTACACTCACTTTTGTCCTTGATGAATAACTCTGCAGCTGCTGGCATAAAGAAAATCGCAGGCTTATGTACAGTATCAGTCTATCTTTATTAGTGCCAAGCAGCACACTGCTATTTTTTTCTGATACTAGCATCACCATGTGTGGTTATTCATCTTGTGATAAAAAGTCCCTTTGGCAGGGAGCCTTATGCCATCTCAGACCTGGCAGTTTATTTAATGGCCCACGAACAGTGAGCAAAGATGCAAACAGACCTTCACATTGCTACACATCTACCTACAAGGATTCTGGGTAGCCATACGAATGTGCACACAAAGTGTATTATTATCGTTTACTTGTAAAGTGCCACCATAAAGTCTAGAGCAACAGCGGACACGCAATGAGCTCTGCTTAAAAATGACTGAGCCCAGGAGATGGGCAAATATGGATCCGCAGCGGATCGTCCGGTTCCTTTGGTCCGTGAATTTCGGCGGATCAATCTCCAAAAGGGTGATTCGCGTTTTGTAAAATTATTATTACCATTAGACTCCTCGGATTCCGCAATCCGCAGACGGATTTGTAGAATCTAACCCCCGGACTCAGCAATCTGTTGGAGTATGTAAGAGATGTGTGCAATGGAGACTGATTTTAAGGTGAAATTAAATAAGGCGTTATGGCGCCTGTTGCTTTAAACACAGCAAACCTGTGAAAATCCACAAACAAAATCTGCTCTACGTTGGAGTGTATTTACACTTGTAGTCCAGCGATTCACCAGCCTAAATCATAGAGACATTTATATATATATATAGACAGACATAGATAATCAGTCTTATAAGAAAAGTCTTATCTGTCTCGTAGTTGTAGGGGGAAGGCTTCTCTCTTTCCTGGGTTGCTGCCTTTTCCTCAGGTTAGCTCAGCATTCAGGTGTAGAAGTCTTGTGAGCTCCAGACATCTGTGATCCCTCTGTCAGTCTCATCTGTGAGACTCAGGAACCTCTGCTCTGTCTGTTTCCTTGCTCAGCCCAGTTGTGGACTAAGGAATCTCTCTTCCTGTCTCAAAGGCAGGCTTTTCTAACCAACCTCTAATCAGCCAGGTGGTGTTGGTTAATTGACTACCAGCAGTTAACCACCACACTGCTGGATTAGAGGCACCTTTTTGAACAGGGACAAATCCCCTGTTACAGAGTATTCAGGGGGGGCGGTGCAGGGGGGGGGGGGGGGAGGGGGGTTGGTTTTGGGACTGCAAGAAAATTCGGGAAACGGATTTGGGCAGATTTGCCCATTTCTGTTGAGCACAGTCCCACATACTGTACAAATGGAAAGGGTCTTAGTAAAAAAAAGTCACAATCAAATGCCGGCCAATAAGGCTCGACTTTCACATAGTGGTATAATGTCGAGCAAGGTCAGCTTTTTTTGGGGGTGGGGGGGGGGGGGGGTACTCAGCCAGGGTAGTAAAGGAATCGCCACCTCTTTCCTGTACCAGCCTCTACCTAGCAAATCCCACAGACCTGTTTCCAGGTCTGGGTGTGTGGCTAAGGGAAACGATCACCATACGAGAGCAGCAGGGGATGCCGTTTCTGCGGGGGGTGAGCCCAGGTTTCTGTAATGGCGAGAGTTGGAGAGTAATAAGTCATGGATTGCCGGGAGTTTATTGCAGACAGATCGTGCATTCCTAAGGGCATAGAAAAGGGGAAGGCAAGGGTGCAAAAAAATGAGGGCGATGTCAATTAGAGAATGGGAAATTAGGAAGGAAGGCTCAGGGGACAAAGTGTGGGTGCTCGGGATAGAGGCAAAAGTACAAGGGATGGAGCGGAGGTATACAAGGGAGAGCAGAGTAACAGGAGTCCAAAGCTGAGAGGGGGCTGAAGTCATTATTTATCAACAAAAGAATCTTCCGGCGCCTCCACCCATACATCTGCGTTGCCCCAAAGGTGGACAGCCTGATGGGGTTCGCCAAGAGCCGCTCCCCTCTGCACAGGACCAGAGGGCTAAGGGTTATCATTTGGTTGTACTTTGTGGAACGTCAACCCCACCCACTGGAATGTTTATGAGCCAAGAGGACAAAGAACTTTGTTTTCACAGCTGCATTGAATCTCAACCACCCCAGTGTACATCTGCCTTGCCTCAAAGGCGGACAGCCTTTGACGCAGCCGAAGGGCCGCTAAAGGGTGTGAGCCGTTTGCAACCGTTCACTGATTTCAATCTGAAACTCACCAGCCCTTTTATTCCTTCTACCCAATTTTCCAACTTTATCTGTCCATTAAATGCCTGGGGTTGACTGTATAACCTCTGTTCTTTTAATGTAACCATGTATTTTTTATAACTCTATGCCCCGGACATACTTGAAAACGAGCGGTAACTCTCAATGTATTACTGCCTGGTAACACATTTTTATAAATAAATAAACCATTCCTAATCGGCCAGAGGTCAGGTCATGGCTGGAGTCGTGGGTCCAGGCGAACCTCATGCTGGGCCAGGATCAAAATACAAATCCACCCATGGTTTTTATACCTGTTTTTTCTTAAATAAATGTATTTTATGCTTCTAACACAAGGTGGCACTGCTGTATTATTACTTTTATCGTAGTGTCGCTTCACCATAAAGACCTTAATTTCCTTTGTTTTTTTCCTAGGAGAACTCGATCCATCATAAAAAAACAAAACCTATGCTATAATTTGGCCTGGAATTACCACATAATTCTATATACTCTTTAAGGGAGCTAATCTGCTCCAATGTGTTCCAAAGCAGGTATCGACCGTCTTCAAAAAATGCAGCAGAAGGTTGTGGCTTTCTGAGCACTTAGGTACAAACAACAGGATATATGTTCATTGAAGATGTTACGCGATTGAAATTCAACCTTCATTGAACATTTCGCATGTTTCAAAGGTTTATTCTTTCAAGACTCGGCACACGCACACAAACTGGCAACCTAAACATAACACACACACACACACACACACACACACACACACACACACACACACACACACACACACACACACACACACACACACACACACACACACACACACACACACACACACACACACACACACACACTAGCAACTAAACATAACACACACAAACTAGCAACCTAAACATAACACACATACACTAGCAACCTAAACATAACACACACACACACACAAACACACACACACGCAACCTAAACATAACACACACACACACTAGCAACCGAAACATAACACACACAAACTAGCAACCTAAACATAACACACACACACTAGCAACCTAAACATAACACACATACACACACACACACACACACACACACACACACACACACACACACACACACACACACACACACACACACACACACACACACACACACACACACACACACACACACACACACACACACACACACACACAATAGCAACCTAAACATAACACACACACACTAGCAACCTAAACATAACACACACACACACACACACACACACACACACACACACACACACACACACACACACACACACACACACACACACACACACACACACACACACACACAAACACACAACATTTTAACACTAAATTGCAAAGGAAAATATCATTACAGTGGAACTGGCAACTTTTACAGTTCAAATGTTTCATCTTTCAAACTAGTCCATTGTTTGGGGTGATGATATATTATTGTTTGGTGCTAAATCCGCCCCCTGACAGAGACTCCTGTATTGTACTGCAACACAATGGATCGAAGTCCTCTTCATCATCAAGGGGGTCAATGTTGCTTATTCCATATGGTGTTCAATCATTGCTTTCATGTTTCACTTTTTGTTTATTATAGGGTCATTGGTTCATATCAGTCACATTATTTTAAGGGTCAATGTTTGAATGCAATGTTGATATGCAGCTTGTGGTTGTAGTACATGTTCAGAGTTGTGGTTGTTACACTTTATGCAGGTTATCACTCACTCAACAGTATTTGTAATTAAGCTTTTTTTAAATGTATAAATGCTGCCCCCCTGTGGCTATAAGGAGTTAACCTGCTCTGCATACCACGGTGTCGTGTATTGATGGACATACTCTCCGACCAATGGCTGAGAGCAGAAGAAAGGAATAAGCCCATTGGATTCTAAGGAGTTGGGACGTCATGGCGACGGGAGTGTGGAGCTGGTCAGGGAGGAGTGAGCAGAGAGGGAGACCCATGTGAGAGAGAGGACCTGTCCCAAGGCGCTCGGGAGATGAAACAGCAAGGCCGCAGAGCCTAAAAGACCAGCAAGAAGAGAGAGAACGTGTGCACGCTGTGGTTCAAAGTTGTGAGGCATAAAGCCAGAAAGCAGCTGGGAGATCGCTCCTACAAACACAACCGTATCCTTTCTAAAGTGGCCTGGGCCCGACACCCCTTGTAAAGTAACAGAAATCCAACAACCATTTCAACCATATAACACTACACGAGCTCCAGCGCTGTGCCGGCACCTGCAGGGGCCCTTTTAGTTGGCACTTGGGTCACCAGGACCCGACATTTGCGCCTCAACATTTGTTATTATACCGTATGTATATTGCCTTAAAGCTGCAGTTCAGTCAATATCCTGCATGTGGGTTTTTTTTAATAAATCAGTTCTGTAGTAAGAAAAAATACTTTTAGCATTTTCTGTTTTTAAAAAAACAACTTTGAAAGACCAATTTTCTTGTATTCTATTTTAACAAGCATTTGCTAAGGCACTGCCCCTTCATGTCCTGTCACAAGCCCTGGCACACCCCTTTGTCAGCCCTGCCCTCCCTCTAGCACATGTCAGTGCAGGAGTGCTCATGAATATTCATGAGCTTCCACTGACTGACAGAAGCAGAAGAAAAACAGATCCCTTCACTAATGATGTCACCAAATTTCGCCTATCAATACACGGAGAACGAATTGACCTGCAGCTATACAGTTCTTTAGGTAATTAGAGATTGCTCACATGAAACTATTGAAGTAAAAAAATAATAAAAAAAAAAAAAAGACTGAACTGCAGCTTTAAGTGCTGTCTGTGGTCTACTGACATACTGTAGCAGGCCTGTGATTCTGTCGTTCCCTATTATATAGAAGATGTGTGTCCCGCTGCGTTGTCTGACTCCTGCCTAAAAAAAGTGACAAAAACCCTCCACAGGAAAGCAAGATGAGCATACAGTTGTATTTGCATATTTGCTTTCCTGTGGAGGGTTTTTGTCACTTTTTTTACTCACCATAACTTAACTCAGTATTATGGTATATATATATATATATATATATATATATATATATGCTCTTTGTCTTAATAATAATACGTTGTAGTTCATGTTGGAACTGAAACGTTTCATTGTTAGTAAAAACCTATATTTTTCAAGTCAAGACCTGAGGGCATCTGGTTTCTCTTTTTTTATATCTGTTGACGTAGTTCTGGAGAACCCAGGCACTAAGATGACTATTAGTGGAGTGTTGTAGAGTTGCTATGCTATGATCTCGATCTCTCTCTCTCTATAAAGAAAATTGAGGTTTTATGCAGCAATAATTTACAGCTAGAGGTGGAAGTGTATTAAGGATGGGCGAGTTTGAGGAGGCAAAATCCAAGCTCTCCTACACTCCACTGTGTCCTGTGTCTCCAACCTCTACATCACTCTCTCCACTCATGTCACTCCCCATCACACTCCCCTTCCCATCTCACGTCTTGTGTGTATATTTATAAATAAGTGGCTAGAAGTTGTCCCAGTTGCATCACGCACTGTAATCCAAGTGTTTAGACAGCTGTTTGCTACACATGCTCTACAGGACCATTGGTGTCTGACATTGGTACACACCTTACTTCAGAAGGAACTTTGCGAACTGACCAGGAGAGCACGGTGGGAAGTACGAGAGGGGTCCCATCCTCCCGTAACACGAATGGGTGGTAGTGATGTTATCGTGGGAGTGCGCAAGGGACCATTGTGGTCACCGTAGGCAGAGGACTTTGAACACGAAGACCCCTTTGATGCTCAAACATGCAAAATCATCTAGTTAGTTAAATCATTGTTAGCGCAATAAATTCTTTCACTGAATTACTGCACTTAGCATATATTTTTTTGCGCTGTTCTCTGTCTTTTTTCCCTCTATAAAATTGACTTGAGTGGTCACCCCAGGAACAACAGTAGCAGAGAGATAATAAACGCACCTTTCAAAGAAAAAGACAATCGCTTTTTTTTATATTTTTTGGAAGACTTTATACAATGCACTATACACACATATAACTATATCCTAAGGAACGTTGGTTCATAGTCATAACCAGTGCACCCACACTCCTCACACCTTACCCCCAATACGGGGAAGGGGCTGGGTGGGATGTGCCAAGGCATGTCACGAATACACACACACACACACCTGATATATATCACCCATCCCCTAGTGACACGTTAGAGATTAAAGACAAATTATGTTACACAGTTTTAGGCACATCTAATAAAATCTAATATTACTGCTCTTACTTGCTTCACTGGTTTACCATTTTTGTCACCGGCCTTAAGAAATGTGAGTTTTTCAAGTAAATAATTCAGTAGTACATCTAGCTTTATGTAGCAATAATCTAAGGATACCAAAATGTTACAACAGCTGTACTGTACATATTTTTACATAATTTTGCAGTGGTACATGTTCAAGTAGCGTATAAATTGTCAAATGATGCATTTCGCCACTCACTTCACACGTCGTTCTCGTATTTATTTGTGTATAATATATGTGTAGGCTGTTATATATCTAATAGACTGCCGTAAAAGATTTTTTTGTGCCCTATAATACACGGAGTTTAACGAGTTTCTTCATTTTGTTCAGCTTTCATAAATAACTGGAGCGTACAAACTGTTTGTTTAAGTTTGTTTTTCATAATATATTGGGATGAATAAAGGCGATCTTTTGTTGTTTTACCATTAATGCGTTAAACTGGTAGTTCAAACTTAGAAAACTTAGCTACGGATCCAAAGTGAATAAACTCTGAAGCCTAATAGGATGTAAAGGCTAATGCTTCAAAAGTGAACTACAGAAGTGCTGCGTTGGAGAAGCAAAGAAAGGGCCCAGATTGCCAAAGCTTTGTTAAGTCACTTAACGTGACATAATGTCCCGTAAAGACGAATGATGGATCTTCAATGGACCATAACATAAGATTGTCCTGTTATCTCTCATAAAGAGCACAGCGTTACCTGTAACTGTCGTTCAAGCTGTTATCATACATCGCGTATCCACCAAAGTCTGTTATGGGTAACACGAGGACTTAACGTGCGGAATGGGTCATTTGGTTATTGTCGTCCTGCGGTGACCAGGTCCTCACCGGCGTTTAGCCGCAGAGGGACACTCCGCTGCTGGACGCATCGCTGCCCGCCACTTCTACAATAAGGTAAGTTTTAGGGTAGCGGGTTAACTGTAGGGGTTTTAGAGTTTAGGGTAAGGGGTTTTAGGATAAGGGGATAGCGTTTTTATTAAGGGTTAAGATTAGGGTGTTTTGGGGAAAGGGGTAAGGTTAGGGACTTACCTTGGCGGCAAAGCGTCTCGGCAGCGATGTCACTTGTAGCTAAACGCCGGCTATCATTTGGTCACGAAAACACCGCCGCGAGCAAATGGTCGAGACCACTTAACGTGATGTTAGTTAGGTCAGCTAATTACTTATCATTGTGTGGATTGTATTGATGCACATATTAAAGGGGGGTAAAAATCCACAGCCTGGACTGCTGCTCTAACTGATAATGTCCGTTTTCGGTAATGTCACGCTGTAAGCCCGAACTTAACAGGACTTTGTGGATCTGGACCAAACAAAGGTTTAGGGAAACATCCATGTATAAAATGGATCGCAAGCTACGGTATTAAAGGGACTGTCCCTCCTAGGATCAAAGTGAGCTAAGAATAGTGACACGAATGAGAACTTTCATATCGCCATTGTAAAATAAAATGCTTTCCCCCCCCCACAATCCTTTATTTATACAGCTCAACCCCCTTATAACGCTGCGCTTGGGGTCCAAAGAATCACACCGCGCTATAAGCGGATCGCGTTAGAAATAATGTACAATTGTGTGCATTGTACAATAAAGTATTTAAGACACCAATAATCGTGTTGTAAAGTATTCATACATACGAACATTGGGAGCCACGCGTGCATCGCGTTATAAGCGGATTCGCGTTGTAGCGGATCGCGCTATAACGGGGTTCAGCTGTATCTTTTGGTAATAACACTGTTTATCAATCCTGAGATCTGAAGGTACATTACAGTATGTTTGGTATGTCCTTTCTTGCCAATTAATATGTGTTCTTCTGTATGATGCATGTTTACAATGGGCCCAAAGGAAAACATTCATTTTTGCACAGAATAGATATAAGTAAAACAGTTACTTCAGGGTTGATTGATTTCCCCCCCCCCCTAAGGAAGTTAATTACACTGATGCGCTGGTTACAATATTATCCAGTAGTTTTATTTTTGGAAAAGTATTGACATTAATGAGAGTCACTCGTTAGAGTCGCATATTATAATGCATCACAAGTGAATGGGATTTAAATAGATTTAAAAACGCATTTAGCAATCAGGCCAAACACTGCTCAAATAACAACAAATACAAAGCATTTATATGATCTATTTGAATAATGCTACCAAATTATTATTAGTATTGATGTAAAATCATGTGTAATGCAAACAAAGAGATTAAAAAGTGTGATTTATATTACAACTGCTTTCTAATGTATGCCTTACCCTTGCAACATTTAATCTGTGCCACAACATAATTAGAACTTGAATTATAATTGATCGTGCAGCGACCAGAAGTTAAGTCAAGTTGAATATAGAGATGGACTTCAGCCCTGTTTGCAAACACATTCGTTTGTCAAATTTACATCCCCCCCCCCACCCCCATGAATAATTTAAAATATAACAGATCCGGCTTGCCCAAGGAGACATGTTTCTGGCACAACACGGAATATCCAACCTGGCAAAATGATAGGACAGATAGCGGTGTTGGAGACGGGATGGTTTTGCCCGTCGTTGTTCCAAGACACACGATTCCCAGCTGCTATATAAAAAACTCCATACAACTGCCATACTCCCAAATGCTTGTATAAAATGTCCAGTTCATTCACACGTGGGAGTCTCATGATACCAAGAATAGTAGAACGGAGTTTGGAACTGTCATCGGATCTCTGCAGGCTGACTATGAAATTGGCTGCTTTCCCCATAGCACTGGCGGTATTTTTTCTCTTCTGCCCGACCATCTGCTTTTCATTGCTTTCAAAGTCAGTTGAGGGTTTGTGTACATTCCAGCATGCATTAGAGTTACAAGTCAGGCACGCAGAAGTGATACAGATTGAACATGTTAAACTTCGCTGAATTATTGAAATGTGGAACTTTGCAGATGGCCGAAGGGGAAGCAGCACTTCCAGGGAGTTAACCAAGTGTTCTAATATGTGCTAAAAGCAAAGCTGAAATTCAATGGCCTTTGTTCTTAAAAGCACGATAGTGCTGATCTGGTGCGACTTCACGGACAGGGCCGGAGGAACCATTAGGCGATTTAGGCGGTCCCCTAAGGCGACACATTTTGGATGGCGGTGGTGGGAGCAGAGGAGGCGGAGGATGACGGGCCGTGGGCACAGAGCAGGGTGGCGGTAGCGATGGGCTGCATCATGAGAGGAGGACCATGGGAGTGGAGCAGTGCGACGGCAGAGACAGACAGCAGAGCGAGAGGAGGACCATGGGAGTGGAGCAGGGTGGCAGCGGAGATGGGAGGCAGCTCGAGAGGAGGACCATGGGAGTGGAGCAGGGTGGCAGCGGAGACGGGAGGCAGCTCGAGAGGAAGACCATGGGAGTGTAGCAGGGTGGCAGCGGAGACGGGAGGCAGCTCGAGAGGAGGACCATGGGAGTGGAGCAGTGCGATGGCAGAGACAGACAGCAGAGCGAGAGGAGGACCATGGGAGTGGAGCAGTGCGATGGCAGAGACAGCAGAGCGAGAGGAGGACAATGGGAGTGGAGCAGTGCGACGGCAGAGACAGACAGCAGAGCGAGAGGAGGACCATGGGAGTGGAGCAGTGCGATGGCAGAGACAGACAGCAGAGCGAGAGGAGGACCATGGGAGTGGAGCAGGGTGGCAGCAGAGACAGACAGCAGAGCGAGAGGAGGACCATGGGAGTGGAGCAGTGCGACAGCAGAGACAGACAGCAGAGCGTGAGGAGGACCATGGGAGTGGAGCAGTGCGACGGCAGAGACAGACAGCAGAGCGAGAGGAGGACAATGGGAGTGGGGCAGTGCGACGGCAGAGACAGATCGCAGAGCGAGAGGAGGACAATGGGAGTGGAGCAGTGCGACGGCAGAGACAGACAGCAGAGCGAGAGGAGGACCATGGGAGTGGAGCAGCGCGACGGCAGAGACAGACAGCAGAGCGAGAGGAGGACCATGGGAGTGGAGCAGCGCGACAGCAGAGACAGACAGCAGAGCGAGAGGAGGACCATGGGAGTGGAGCAGTGCGACGGCAGAGACAGACAGCAGAGCGAGAGGAGGACCATGGGAGTGGAGCAGCGCGACGGCAGAGACAGACAGCAGAGCGAGAGGAGGACAATGGGAGTGGAGCAGTGCGACGGCAGAGACAGACAGCAGAGCGAGAGGAGGACCATGAGAGTGGAGCAGCGCGACGGCAGAGACAGACAGCAGAGCGAGAGGAGGACCATGGGAGTGGAGCAGTGCGACGGCAGAGACAGACAGCAGAGCGAGAGGAGGACCATGGGAGTGGAGCAGTGCGACGGCAGAGACAGACAGCAGAGCGAGAGGAGGACCATGGGAGTGGAGCAGTGCGACGGCAGAGACAGACAGCAGAGCGAGAGGAGGACCATGGGAGTGGAGCAGCGCAATGGCAGAGACAGACAGCAGAGCGAGAGGAGGACCATGGGAGTGGAGCAGCGCGACGGCAGAGACAGACCGCAGAGCGAGAGGAGGACCATGGGAGTAGAGCAGCGCGACGGCAAAGACAGACAGCAGAGCGAGAGGAGGACCATGGGAGTGGAGAAGTGCGACGGCAGAGACAGACAGCAGAGCGAGAGGAGGACCATGGGAGTGGAGCAGTGCGACGGCAGAGACAGACCGCAGAGCGAGAGGAGGACCATGGGAGTAGAGCAGCGTGACGGCAGAGACAGACAGCAGAGCGAGAGGAGGACCATGGGAGTGGAGCAGTGCGACGGCAGAGACAGCAGAGCGAGAGAAGGACCATGGGAGTAGAGCAGCGTGACGGCAGAGACAGACAGCAGAGCGAGAGGAGGACCATGGGAGTGGAGCAGTGCGACGGCAGAGACAGCAGAGCGAGAGGAGGACCATGGGAGTGGAGCAGCGCGACGGCAGAGACAGACAGCAGAACGAGAGGAGGACCATGGGCGTGGAGCAGTGCGACGGCAGAGACAGACAGCAGAGCGAGAGGAGGACCATGGGCGCGCTCATTAGAGATGAAGTTGTATGATCTACTCCCTGACTGAGCAGAGTTCCAAATGCCCCATGTAGCTTGTTCCATTTAAATGAAGGGTGAACACATAAACCCTTCAGTAAGGCCTTTAGGATTAAGGGTCTGCAGGGTGTATATGCATTGGCACTCCCTTTGCAGTAGTGCTTTGTCCTAGTCACCTTTTCTTATGCCATAGTGAAATGATCGATACCAAGGAGTTTCCAAACTTTAGGATTCCCCCAGCATGTCATTGACATATCTTCCAGTTGGGGTTTCAAGTTTATTTCTGATGGCACCGACATGTTCAAGGGTTCTCCTTAATTGGCGACGTGTTTTTCGCACATCTTTCTTAGAACCATTCCCAGACCGCAATGTATATACCACCAGTTGCTAAACTGGGGAATTTTAAACTGTTTGTATTATTACAATTCTTTAAATCTTCGCGAGATACATAAATTCACAGGTCTTAAAGCCAGGATATTTAAAATAAACCCCGCCGCTTTCATTGGGGATCCACGTCTCTTTCTTTGGTTCTACAAAGTGACTGCGGACAAGCGTGTCCCTGAGGTTACTGGATCGTCTGCTCACCAGGGTCGGGTAAGATTTTAATACCTGTTTAAGGTCATTATCCTGAATTAACCACCAATTAGATTGTAAGCTCCTCGGGGCAGGGCCTCCTCTTCCGAAATGTTACTTTTATGTCTGAAGCGCTTATTCCCATGATCTGTTATTTGTATTATTTGTTATTTATATGATTGTCACGTGTACTGTATTACTAATGTGAATCTCTATGTACACTAATGGCGCTATATAAATAAAGACATACATACAGTACATACAATTAACATGGTTTTTTTCAGCATGGAATTTATATTTTTGCCACAAATCTGACGCGTTTTTGATCCGTGATAGTAATCACTTTATTAGAAAGTATTTGTTTCAACAAGGACATAAATGGACAAATATTTTAATTGGGTGTTTATCGGAGAAGCGCTGGTTAACTTAACCAACGTTTTAGTCCTACTTTGTCATTGTATGTCTGAAATGTTGATATAAAAAAACCCTGCATTTCTCAGCACCAGTGTATTGTGAAAGTGCCACTTATAATTCAGGTTCTGTGTGATCAGAAGATTTGTTGTATCCAGTTTTCTTGTTCCTTTTTTCCAGTGCACAATATAATATATATTGCATGTGCATATCATTTTTGGTCGGTTAACTATTCTTTTTACACTGGCAAGTTCTTTAAAAAAAAAAAGAAGTTATTTCAACCACTTCACCGAGCTTTTAATCTCAGGTGATCTTTTCACGTGTAGGCTCATCTCTGTTTCAGCCGGCGTGCAAATGTAGTATATTCATTACGGTGTGATAGTCTCGATTTGGCACTACTAAATGGACACTTTCATTGACCCGAATGGGAGATTCTGTGCGGTAATGCCGAATTGGCGTCATCCCGCCTTCGTGATTACCCCCCTTGCGTTTTTACTGACAGTTGATCCCCCTTTAACATCACTGGCTAATTCTAAGTGACACGGTTTCAATCGTCTGTGAAGTTGACAAGGTCACAGGGTCGCGATACAATTGATTTTCTTTGAATTCGAGGCTTCTCATTTCACTCGGAGCCTGAATGTAAACTCTCTCCGTTCAAATTCTTTTATCTTTTAGATTCAGTTTCCATTTTGGTAAAACCGTAGAGAGATTTTAGGTCTCATCGCTTTGTTATTCCTCGCAGGTCCCTTTCATAGCTACGAGGTTAATAGAAATCTTAATTTCTTTTTGTTTTTGTTGCAAGTTTCGCTTCGGTTTCAGTGACACTACAGTAATAGAGTTCAATTGAACACTTCAGTTTTCATAGCTCTTTCGTGCACTTGAAACGCAAGTCCTAAATTGATTTTTTTTGGAATATGATAATGTGATATTGCTACATTATTGATCACAACGTAAAAATCTCTGGTGATGCAATGAGGGATATATGTATCTATATATGTATAGTGCAGAATAAATGAGTTCTTCAGTATTCGGTGATACCTTTTTTATTGGACTAACAATTTATGTCATAGGACTATCGCAACTGGACTAACACGGCTATTTTCTGCTTTATATATATATATATATATATATATATATCTTTATTTATATAGCACCCACTATTTTTCTGTACTTAGCGCTTTACAAGAGAAACAATACAGTACAGGGATTTATAGTACAGTAAGTGTAACAGAAGATCAGACAATAGGAAAGGAAATACCTACTCCAGGGAGCTTACAATCTAAGTGGTATGTTGGGGGACTTACAGAGACAACAGGAGGGGGAATAAGTGCAATGCTTGGCCACAGCGGTTGGTAGGAGCGACTGTGCATGTGGGGCAGTAATCATGAGTCTAGGCCAGGGGTACACAAACTGGGGGCGCAGGACTTTTTTTGGGAGGGGAGCACGTCACATGACCCCATGGTGTAATTTGACGACGCATTAGAGGTAAGGGGGGGGCGCGACACAAGGGGAGAGCAGGCAGGGGAGCGCATCGCTGGAAGTTTGCCCGCCCCTGGTCTACGCTATGGAAATGTATCATTTAAGAGGTGAGTGTTAAGGTTTGAGTCAAAGGTGGGCAGGGAAGGTGCTTGGCATATACTGAGCGTGAGGGAATTCCACAGGTAAGGGGCAGCGAGGGGAAACGGTTTAAGGAGAGAGAGAGCAGAAGAGGTGAAAGGAGAAAGTTTTGGGTGGAACACAGATATATTAAGGTTTTTTTTTTTTTAACATTATGATGCTGAAAGCAGTTCTACCCAAGTTCTATGTAAACTAAAGCCCGGGGAATGTCTAATAGGTTACATCTGGTGTGCACCTTTTAAAGAGGTTTAAGGCTGGAACTCACTAAGCTCTGATTACCTTATCGAAGCTTAGTGAATATCTTCCTAAGAATTTTGTGTGTGTGTGTGTCCCAGAATTAGGGTATCATCGGTGCTACTACTTTTGATTATTCATGCTGGGATATGTTGGTGTGAGGAAGTGTCTTCTATAACAAGGGCAGCGGGGACTTTTATAAAAAAAAAATCAGAACTGTATTTTATTTCACTTCAGCAGTAAATATTAACTTCACCTGCCAACAGGTTTCCTGGGATCCCACCAGCAGGGCCCAGATCTGTGGTTAGGAAGGACTCCTCAGGGGAAAGTAGCAGGCTGATCTGTTTGGAGGGGATAGTCAATACATTTGAAATTAGGTGTCTAAGGGGGGATATGATAGCTATTTACAATTATATTCGGGGACAATAAAAGCAGCTTTCAAAAGAACTACTCAGCCCAGGAGCAGTACAAACGACACGCTTAAAGGATCTGTCGTGTAAATGTAGCATAGGTTGAACTTGGACGCATGTCCTTTTGAAACCTTATCTACTATGTAACTATACAAGTGCAGTAGATGGTTGACACGTATCTCAGTGCATGTTGGGAGCAGTAGACGTCATTATGTTATTTATTGGAATGGAGCTTGACCCTTCTACAGCACTGGGAAGTGATTGTACAGCATTGTCATCAGGGACCAAAGAGTTTACAATCCAAGCTACTAGCTTGGTCCAGGTTCCTAACAAGCTGCTTTTATTGTTACATTTAGTATTGTGCTGTTTTGAGTTCTGCTGCAAGTTCTAACTGTGAAAAGCTTTTTAAAGCACATTTTCGAACAATGAAACAAACGCAATGCGAAAGAAGCTCTTGCATTGCTTACCCTTAATTACAATTCCTGTGTGTTGATAAGTGGTTCTGGGCCGCTTGCCACTTTGCTGTAAAGATGTTGTTTTGAAACATTTTTTTTGAAGTACCTGTGCTGTATTAAAAGTAGAAAAAAAAGAGTAATGCTAGTGCACTCCAATAGTTTCAACCAAATATAATTACTGATCAGATATAGAAGATTGGGAAACGGGTGGGGGGTTCAGTCACCCAAACAGGCAGCTCCTCAGAGAACCCATCATATCAAAATAAAAGAAAGCTATGGGGGGGAAAACTCCACGTGAAAGGAGTCTGCAAACCCATCGGGTTCTGACTTTTTTTTAAATCAAAAGTTACAAGTAAACAAGTAAACAAGTTACATAATAACAATGTCTTGCAATCACAAAAAAACACAGACTTTGCATGTGGACCTCATGGCTGCAGAAACCTTCAGAGTAGATGTGTAGTGTGTAAACCCCCCTTTTGAATTCCTGTGGCCTTAAGGGGTTAACTGTCTGGGCCCATACAGAGTAACACCATTTGCCCGTCACTTGGGGCTGGGTTACTACGCAGAATGATGTCACTGGGCAGAAGACGGCAGGGCCATCATGACAGGATATATTAGGAGGAAGACTATTCAAGAAGGTCAGGTCTCAAGTTGAAGAGTTGGCGACTGGAGTTTTTTTCCCCTATAGATTTTCTTCTATACAAAAAGTAGAATATGAACACAAAATGAGCAAACAATATTTCCCCCCCTATTGTCCTGGCACCATAAAAACAGCTCCACTTGTTGTTGCGTGACACAAGAATGTTTAGCAGAGAGAGAGAGAGAGCGAGAGAGAGGATAAGTGCAGGAAGGAACATTAACGATGTCCATCATTTGCCGCCACCGCAAGCACATTAGATGAAGAACTAGGACTCTTAGTATCCAATTAAATAAAATTAAAGAAGATTGTGATAAAAGGTATATATGAGGTCACATATATATCCTTGTAAGTACATTCTGTAGTATAACCTACAAATGTGCAGCAGGGCCCAGAAATTCTGCAGCGATGAAAAGGGAAAGTGGAATTATTTGCCATGCCGAGCCTAGCATTGCTAACCTGACTGCATCTTATTAGTCATTTTGATTTGGATGCTGTATTGAATTGAAGAAGGGAGCTGTGCATAGGTCCTGATCTTTTTGTGCTTAGATACAGCAGGGCCCCGGGCATACGGTGGGTTCCGTTCTAAGGGCCCGCCGTATAGTGAAAATCGCCGGAAAGCGGAACAGGCGATTTTCAGTTGTGCACACACAAACCGGTATTCCCCCCCTTGTGCGCTTGCGCAAACCGGCATTTTTCCCCCCTTGTGCGCATGCGCAAACCGTTCTGCGCGGGCAACCTACATTCTCTAGAAACAAAGGGGAAAAGGGGGAGCACAGGTGGAGATACACTGAATGACGGAATATATAACACTCTGGAATACAAATCCCAAATTTGGGGAATGGGCTGATGGTGAAGTGTATGAGGTGGTTGTTCAGGGCGCGTGGTGCGCAGGGAAACTTAACCCGCATCCGGGTACAGTCCTTTGCTCCTCTGCCCTGCTCCTCTATGGTGGCCTCACTAGTTCAAAATAGCTCAGAGGTTTGAACAACACGTTTCGCCCTTTCTCAGGGGTTCCACATGGGGGCTCACACGTGGCCGTGTGAGTACTGTATTATCTTTTACTTTTCCCTATTCCCATTAACCTTGACCTCCTTTATTTTCACAGAAGTATCCACTGTTTTTATTCATTTGCATTGGATGTTGAGAGAATAGAGATACCCTCCCCAAGATCACTCTCACAATTTGCCTGTGTGAGTGCATGCAGATTTTTATTCTGCATTTGTTTACTTATGTCCCGGTTACCACCTTGTAACCAACAGTGGCCCCTCTTGAATTGGATTCTATTATCTCTGAAACCCCTCTTTTATGTTACCAATTCTTTTTGAGGGAAGCTTCGCTGGCGTATGGTAGCTGGCTATCAGAAGAGACTACCATCAAGAACCAAGAAGAAGAAAAGGAATACAGTTTAAGGAAGATACAGAAAGAAGAAGATAAAGAAAAGAAACCCTGGTGCGATAATACTCACACAAGGCCGTGTAAGTACATTTGATATCATACACTTCACCATCAGCCCGTTCCCCAACTTTGGGAATTGTATTCCAGAGTGTTATATTCCGTCATTCAGTGTATCTCCACCTGTGCTCCCCCTTTTCTCCTTTGTTTCTGTATTTCCTAAGGATCCTGGATAGATCCTTTATGGGGTTAGAGTCATAGACGGAGACCGAGAAGCAGATGAGAACCTTTTAGGACTCTTAAGGTTGTGTTGTTTTTATTACGAACAAATGAATTTTCCTTATTATTCACTTAGCTTGTGGGGTAGCGCCCGGGTTTTTCTTTCCCATTAACCTACGTTCTCTGCAGGCGCGCGTCGGAAACAGCCCGTTCTGCGCATGCGCGACCTCTGGGCAGACATGGCGGCCCCCTTCTCGGTACCGCCGTATCAGCGGATCGCCGAAAAGCGGGGGCGCCGAGAAGCGGGGCCTTGCTGTACTGTATTGAAGACATGTAACCACATTTTCCCAGCTGCAAATGACAGCAAAAATATTTGTCTAAGGAAAGAAAAACAACTGATTGCACCTGGATTCTCTTCTTTTCATAAATGCGATTTCCCCTCTTTTGAAACTGGAAGATACATAACCCCTCTTGTTCTTGAAGCCTATGGTTTCCAAAACACCCAACAGAATACCAAATGGGACGTGCAGTATTTAGGACAATATAATCCAAGACACGAGCTACATCACGTTAACAGTACTTGTTTAGCAGGGTGTAAGCTGTTCGCCATGGTTTAGGGCAGGGGTGCTGCACGTGTCTGGTTACGACCTTCTTGAGTTCAGCTCGGCTGCGACCAGAGATCTCTAATCTGAGATTATAACTGGTTAAGTGCCGACTGCAAACTCTGTCATCCGACAGAAGAAAAGGAAAGCAGCATACATTAGGAAGATAAAACGCAGAGGAACTGCGTCTCTCCCTATAATACAGAGGCTGTTAAGCTTGTGTACTTTGCTTTTATTGATAGGACAGGGGTGGCGTCTCACTATCCCTTTAGATCGGAAACATTTGTAACTGTGCGAAGTAGACAAGCTTTCCTTGCTGTGATTTTACGTTCACTGCTGCTGTTAAATGAACAGTTACCCACATTTATATAGTGCTGAGCTTCAGTTCTATGTACTATGTCCCCCTTGTGGGGGAGGATCTGTATCCGACGCGGCTCACGGGTTTGCGGACTTCAGCGGATCAATTTAAAAAAAGGGCGATTCGCGTTTTTTAAAAATGATTATTACCCAATACGCTCCACGGAATCCATGTGGATTAAAAGCGACCGAATCCCTTTGCGGATTTTACAGAGCAAAGTGGATTTTGGCGGGGAAAATGCGAGAAAATCTAGGAGACGCGGTTGGGCGGATTCGCGCATTTGTAATCACGTCACAAACACAAAGACTATAGGGGATACTCTGGCCGACCCAGTCATCAAGGGCCACCAACAGCTCAGGATATCCCTGCTTCAGCACAGGTGGCTTAATCAGTGTCAGTCATAATGAACTTAGTGATTTGCTATATGTTCTGTATCTCTAGCCATATTTATAGATTTCTATCATGAATTCTATATTGATTCCTATCCTATGTTCATAATGACTGAGCCACCTGCGCTGAAGCAGGGATATCCTGAAAACCTGACCTGTTGGTGGCCCTTGAGGACTGGAGTTGGCCAACCATAATATACACAATTCAGTATAAGCAGGAACCATAATAAACCAACACTTAGAGGCCGTACAGATGTCTCTTTGAGTTTCCATAGTTATCATTCGCCCGATCCTCCAATACTGATCTTCATTAAGCTAAAGCAACAGTCCAAGCTTCAGTTCAAAAAACAAAAAACTAAAAAAATCCCTTTAATATGTGAATCAATACAATCCACACAATGATGAGTAATTAGCTGATCAATCTTTTCTCCTGTGATCGATCGGCGAAGATTCGGCTCGGTGGCTTCACTAAATGTTTGTCAGTGCAGCAAAAGAGGACCAAAGATGCAAAGTTCTGTGGGGAAGATCATGTGACCAGGCAGGCACTAGATACAATTGGTGCACTGCTAGAGAGAGGGCAGGGCTCAAAAAAGGGGCGTGCCAGAGCCTGTTTCAGAAGAGGAAGGCGATATGACTTTGTAAATGGTTGCTATAGAAACACAAAAAGGTTGTTACATGGTAATACAGTAAAAATGTCCTCCAGAGTTGTTTAAAAAAAAATGCTACAAGTATTTTCTCATAGAGTAGTACAGAACTGATTTATTTTTACAAATAAACACACATGTACAGTAGGATATTGCTTGGTCTGCAGCTTTTGCACTCGGTAACATCACCGATTGGCCTTTACTGCCTTTTCACCTTGAAAGCTTCTTACAAATGCGTGCCAATACTTTTTTGGCCTCTACGAGAAAAAGGTACTTGGGGTTCCCTTTTTGGATTGCAGCCTAAAATTGGGAGACCGGCTAAGGCTCATTCGGATTAGTGTGTTTGATACACTACGTGATTTGCCAAGAATCAGAACTCCACATTTACATCAATTCAGCTGGCAAGTTTTCCGCCTGACAACCCCACCAGCTGTGTTCACTGCAATGTTTTTCATAAACAGACTTAGCTTGGAAAGCTCACAAATGCTTGACTGATTATACGAGCAAGCTGTTTGAGCTCAAACATTTTCATTTTGAGATACTTTCGCAAAATGCATTTTTCTGTTCAGCACCAGCGTGGGTGCCGCTTCCAATATCTGGATTTCGTTCCGCCGTGTGGGTGCATTGCGATTTGCTTAAATACAGGTTTATATCCGTCCATGACATGACCGGATGCTCGAGGTGCAGATGTAACAAGCCTTCGTGCCTTCAGCACCTGGGAAAGTCGGGGACAGCGACCGCGATCGAACCAGTGCCGGAGAATTATCGCAGCGGGTGCTGTCCGACCGGAAGCATGCCCCCTGCCACCTCACGGCTGCCCTATCTCGGCAGCTGCAGCTTTAAACTGTTTCAGACGCGGTTCTTGAGACCGTAAGCATCGCTGCATCTGTAGTGTGCACTGTGTGCTCATTTGCATGGCATTTCCCAGAATCCTTGGCTGCAGTGGAAGCACTGTAAGAGATAATGGAGGAAAGACGGGGATGTAGATGTGTCTGAGACTTGTGAATATGCTCACAGGTGATTTACTTACAGTATTTGCTGCACGGTGGAGGGTTTCTGTCACTTATTTTTACCCATTTTAACTTATTTAATGTGTTCTGTTCTTCAGAAGATACATGGACCTTGATAACACCTTGTTTTCTATAGAATCCTGCAACGAGATAAGCAACAACTCAACCTACACTTCTCACACCAGCTCCCTAAACCTGCTTTAATCATTCAAAAGTTAGTCAGTGCAAAGAAGCAATCCGCTCTTCTCACCATTAAAAATAAATGTATCACTTTTTTTTTATTTTTTAAACGTGACAAAGAGGGTTTGTAGCCCCTTTTAGGAACCCCACCCTTTTTAAATTCTGTAGTTGAATTCTGGAGGTCACAGTTGGTGAAAATGTGCCTCTGCGGGAGCTTAAAATGGCCACCGCCAAGCACACTCGGTAGGACCCCAGAGGTTGCCGTGGTAACTGCTGATGCCAGGGAAATAATAAAAACAAGTGAAAAACGGAAAATATTGAACTGATGAAAAGAAATAAGTAAGCGCGACCTGAATTGCCAGGTGATTTGGGGGGGCGCCGCGACTCCAAGCCGTAAACATTCAGCTCGTGCCGTGGACATATAAATATGCATACTGTGCGTGTTACTATTTATCTTCCAAATGGAAATTGTCTTGCAGCCTCAGCTTGCTGCAGGACACAGATTGAACAGCCGAGCCTGGGCTAAGGAAGCATGATGCCAGCAACCCACTCAGAGACAGCTCCACTTGTCAGTTTGAACATGGTGGCTGGCTCAGAGACAGCTGCTCTTGTCACTTTCAGCCTGGTGACCGACTCTCCCATATGAAGTTGGTACGCTACAGATCAGACGCTTTAAAGTTACGGTGTGTTTAAAAAAAAAAAATGTGGCAAACCCCGGACTATTCAGTAAGTAATCCTGCTCTTCTGCCCGTCTAGGTGACCCATAGTGATTGCCACAGGTGAAGGTGCAAAGCCAGTATAACCAACCTCACACTGAGACCCAAAAGGTCAAAACAGCTGGCTGTGATTTGCTGACCATGCATATCTTTAACCCAGGCTGTGCTGAAAAGCTGTGTAATGCGGCAGGCATAATCTTATCGGGGGTCCATGTTAAAATGGCCCAGGAAGCAAAATGTTGCACACCGAGTAATCATTTGCACGTGATTACCCAGAATCCCTGGCTGAAGTGGTTAGGGGATGTGCTGGATTAATGTATGCCCTGATAATTTGCAAGCAAAGTTATGGCAGGCAGCTCCGGACATCCTGGTGTTATTGTATGTGGGGGGGTAGGGGGCAGGGAGGGGGGGAGAAGGACTTTGGCAGGTTCGGTCGGTCAAACTCATGGATGGCATCAGGAAGGATATGGACCAGATTTCTTTCCTATTCTCAGCATCAGCTCTGGTGTAGTCAGAAATCATTCCTAGGCATGTTTGGAGTGGGGAATAGGATGGAAACGCAGTAGACCGGTGTAGGGGGAAGCTCAGTTGAGGAGTGAAAGATTTGCTGAGCGCACTTGCAGGTGTAGCTTTGTGGCATCGAGAATTGGATGGGGGATGTTTATACCCTGATGGGGTAGGTTGTCTGCAGAGCGGCTTGGAGAGGGCTTCACAGTCAGTAAGAGTTGTGAAGCAAGGTTGAGGTGCCAAATGGCAGTGGTGCGGACTGGTCAGATTTGCCCATATTAAATGTTGGATTGGAAGATGCAGTCTCTGGTCTGAGCCAGATGGTTATGTGGGTGTCCTCCTCGGAGGGATCCCAGTTTAGACCCAATAGTGCTCATTGGGCCAAGGGACAATGACAAACGATAGATTGAAGAGTTGTTAATGATTGGGGAGGCAAAATTTGGTTATGCCTTGACGTTGGTATGCAGGCTTATGACGCTTTGGCCAAAGGGTTTAACTAAATAACCAAGAAAATATTATTATTGAAGTATGTACACTTTTTACTTATTACCATATATGTTTTGTCCATTGGATGTAGCATTGGGCTCCCCTGTCTTTTGTTGTTTACATTTGTTTAAGGAATCCAAGTGCAATGCAAAGTTTTTTACAAGATCTTTTTGTGAGTGTTACAGAGACAACGTAACGACACGTGGGTGATCTGAATAGGCGTGTTTATTCAGCCACAAAAACATGGAACACAAGAACAGATTTAACTTCAGCGTAGGTAAACCAACAGAAAATTAAGTCCTGAGCAGGGCTTTGCCCCTTTCCCAGAAAAGGGCGGCTCAAGTCCAGTATAGTAACACAGAGCAAGTGTCCCAATGTAACAGACCTTCTGGCAAGCTGCTCTCCAGCGTTTCAGGAGATGCTTCTCTGATTCAGACAAGAACCCTGAGCAAGTGGGAGCTCTGGGTTCTTAAAGCCCCTTAACGAGGCAGCTGGGACCTGGTTAATTAAAACAGATTAATCAAACGGGGATTAACCATGTCACTGCTGGACTCCAGACCTACACCTACGTTTCCCCGGCTTAGTGAATTCACCCTGTCACAGTGACCTAAATGGCACTGTTCCTTTAGAACCCTGTTTGGTACAGTAGGTTTGCTGCAAGGAGCTAGAGAATAAGAGTCTGGAAGTCTACAACCTACTCGTTCTTGTAATACATATTTTGAATTCAATGCCTAAGGGTTGTTGAGTTTTATTATGAAGTATGTACTTCTGGATTAGCTTTTGTCCCCTTTTCTGAAACATGTCCTAGCACACATATCTGTTATTCTTTGTTCTTTGAATAGTATTTCTTATAGAAGTACAACCAACTGCCTTGGGTTTTTGATGGAGTGGACACCGGCAAAACCATACAGTGAAAAGATTTCCTTTATGCCTGTTGCATTTGACATTTTCAAGGTTATATGCATGTTTGTTTTCTTATATTTGCTATTTTTGATTATGATAAAAGGGTATATTTCCTAGGGAGGTATTTATATGCCGGTTAGATGTGAATGGCTGATTTTCTCTGCTTTTATGTGTTGTTAGGAAACCTAGTCTATAAGGGATATGGAGAAAAAAAACCCAAAAAACCACAAACCATTTTTATTGACTAGCACTGTGTTATTGAATTTCAGATTTTAGTCACAAAGTGAAAAGATTAGGATGCTGTTGCCATGGCTACAAAATAAAAAAATATATTTTACGTTCGTTTGTGAATAATAAAGTGTGCAATAAACAGTTACAGCTCTATATAAACATTCGTTAATAGACAGCTGCAGGACCTTTTTGGAATACAGAACTCACGACATATATCTATGTACAAATCCAGCATCTTTTACACTGACTTTTACACTCACTCTTACTAACTTACTTAAACAGACATTCCTGGCAAAGAATGCTGCAGCAAGGCAGTTCCTTTTTTGACATGTGTATTAGAAGACCATTTGTTGTATACAGTAACTGACTAGTGAGAATTCTTCTTATAGTGTAAGAATGAAACCACTGGAATTTGTGTCCAAAGCATCAGCTCTCCTACAGTATACACAGATGTAGCCGAACCTGCTGTGCTTGTGGCTCGTGGAGAAAAACGTGGACACCAGTGGCATGAAGGTGGCCTCCCTACGACCACAAGGATCACTAGTCTAAGCAGCCCGAAAGGATTAATGCTGTGGGGTTCCATGCTTTTTCAATGGGACGCTGCCCCAATCATTGATGGGCCATTCTGGAGGAAGAGTCAACAGATACTCACATTCCAGATGAGGCACGCAGGTCTCTGTCTGCCATCTCTGCCTGGATCTCTGTGTCCCCGCTCACCGAAGGTAAGCAGGACGGTAGTTCCTTCCCCCCGCTTCCTACAGTGGGTCGACAAGGGCGGAAGATGAAATATATCAATATATACTTCCCGATAAAGATGTAGTCAATGTTATTGCAAGCCATGGAGCGCTGAAACGGGCCATGCACAAGGCACCGGGGGGAGAAGCGGGCATTGTCTGGAATCAGCCTTGCGTGAGAAGGGGGCTGGTATAACGTGTTTCACCCACGGGAGCTTGCCTTGGGTTTCAATAACATCTGCTACATCTGTACGCACACAGATACAGTATGTGCATACATAAATACTGTGTATATGTGTCTCCACAATAAAGTATACATCCTCATTTTGTTACCCAAATCATAATACTCTATGTTATTATGTTTTTTTTTTAGACATTTCTAAAGATATGGTTTTTTTTTTTCATTCTGTAATCTCTATGGCATCCCCTTGGCAGCCTATGTGATCCTACAATGGAAAATGTCCCAAAGATACAAAAACACCAGCAGTGTGATACCAACCAAAGTTAAAAAAAAAAAGCTCTATTTTATTTAAATAGATTTTAAACCAATACTTGTTAATAAAAGTAAATGATCTTTACATGACTTGTGGATTTAAAATAAATGCTTGAAAGCAAAACAAACTGTTAATATCAGGAGGTATGGAACCTGCGGAGGTAACATGGAAACCCACAAAAGACCCCCCAAAATATATAGGGTAGGTCTCCAATTTTGCGTGTGTACCAGATTTGTGATCAAGTTCTCTATCTACTGTATGTTGCTCAATTATTTGTCTTTCCTCCAGAAATATGCCAAGTCTTTGGTATTATAAACTTCAAAGTTAACAAACCCCAACAGATATATAAAACCTCAGCTAACAAGCAACTTGCATCCGATGGAACCAAGAACAAAAAAAAAACAAAATGGGGCAGGGTGCCAGTGTACACTTCTCTTTGCATTGGTATACATCACCCTATTGTTTTGCTGTTTTTTTTTTTAATTTTGGGTGACCAGTGGGAGGAAAGACTCTTTACTCCTAGAGATTTTTGGAAAACAGTTGCAATTTAGAACTACAGTACGTTCCAAATTTTCACTTATTGTACTTATTTTATCATCAACTGGTTAAATGTGCATGCAATGTATTGTATATAATGTATACCCTGTTCATATATGTAACTGAATTTGTAACCATGTATTATTTGTCATATTAACTATGTCCAGGACATACTTGACAACGAGAGGTAACTCTCAATGTATTACTTCCTGGTAAAACATTTTATAAATAAATAAATAAATCTACAGTGTACGTCTGCATTCATATGTAGACCTATATATCACCCCACTGGAAGTAGATTGCCTGATAAGAATCTGTTCTGCACAGACACTAATAACAGGAATAAAGAACACAAATCCATGAAGAGACCAAGGCTAAATTAGTTGACAGTGGTTTTAATCTCACTGTTCCTTGTAAGAAACCAATAACGGTCTGCAAGTATAAAAGTCAATTTGTCAAAAGGTGGAAGCATGGGGCTGTAAGTGGAAAGGAACAGAACAGGAAAACTAATTACCGTAGCTCACAAGAGAGAAGGGGACAGTGGAAGGATGGAGTAAAAGACATGTTTTAATTGAGATGGTAAAGGGTACATTAAGGGTGTTGGGTTATTAATATTGGGACATGGCCCCAACAGATCTTGACGTATATCATAACATACAAGTAGTTTTCACATTTGGGAGATTATTAAGTAAAAGCTACCTGCTGAAAGATAGGTACATAACAGCACCAGCACTGGGAGAAGGGAGCGCACTTGCGCCGCGAGTATAACCGTAGCCTAAGAGAAACAAACTAAATGCCTCTGCTAGTTAGAGACCATTTGAGAACATTAACGTCATTAATAGCCATAAAGTATTCCACCTACAGGCGGTCCTCAGTTATCCTACGGAATCCGTTCTGGAAGTAGCGTTGGATAGTGAAAGCGTTGTAAAGTGAGTCCCGTGTTAATCAGTGGCGGTGAGCTTTGGATAACGCATTCAGGCGTCGGATAACAGCCCATAGGGTTGCATTGTAAAGCGTTGGATATGCCATTCGTTGTAAAGTGAAACGTTGGATAGTGAGGACTACCTGTATTTGTTTTAATTTTTGAAAAAGCACTTTGGAAACCCAATTTACAGTAGCACAATTCTTTTCATAGTGTACAATTCAGTAGTGTGGGGGTTCTTATCTCCAGGATGTCCACAAAAGTACAATAAACAACCTATACTTTTAGAAAGTAATACATAAGGGTGAGTAGTGGAGGAGAGAAGAGTGGGCGGTAAGAGGACTGGAGGATAGTGGGGTGGAGTGATGAGGAAGAGTGGAGGTGTGAGTGAGAGTAGGAGAGTCGGTGGGGAGGAGATGAGGAGGCCTAGAGGGTCTCAGGCAAGGCCAGAGGTAAGAGAGTCCTGTAAGGGCTTGTGAGAACAGGGCAAGGTAGAGGGCTCCATGAGGAGAAGGCAATGAGACAGGGAAAGTGAGAAGAGGCTCCGAGCTGGAGTCTCTGCCTGTGGCATCCCCTCCTGCACCCCGCCGGCGTGTCATGGGTGCTCAACATCAGGTTTACCGCAGAGGAGAATGAGGTTCTTGTCGATCATGTCGTCAGACATTACAGTATGTGCAGCTGTTTGGGCAGTTATCAGGTAAATAACACCAATAACAAAAGTACATTGTCAAATGTGTGCTTCAAAGAAAAATTGCTAAGACCAGCATTCATCTTTCAAATAAATCCATGCTGCAGATGCACTTTTTTTTTAAAGCTTTTTCCTGTTGCAGTGGTGCTGACAAACCCACTACTGATGTTACTTAGAAACTGCATGAGGGTTTTTTAAAAGTTCACTGGTGATCATAACAGTTAAGATATATGATTGCACCCATGGAATCTGATAAAGTTTGACAAATATTATTTATGACCAGCGACCTGAGCAACCTTATTTTATTGTGGAAGAACAGAAAAATTGCTGAGCTTAACATTCTATCAGAGTCCCACATTTCTCAACAGTGCACAAAAATTATGTGTTGGTATAGTTGTTGTATTTTTTGCATCCAAAGAATTGGAACCATCGAAACCTATAGTGGCGTCATATCAACATTCTCGCTCCTCTCCGCAGAGAGGACAACACCTCTGAGAAGGAGCAAATCTGGGGCCAGGTCTGTGATTGGGGATCCAGTACGTAGAATAGAAGAAAAAGTGGTGCTCAGATATAAATGTGTGCACTGTCAATTGTAGTATTTATAATGTCTTTGAAAGCACGATGATTACACTGCGCCCATCAATCAATATAAATATCCATGAGTATATGCCGGGGGACAAAATAACCTAGTGATGTCCCTAGGACTACCACAGCCAATGGTTATGGTGAATAAAACCCCTCAAAAGCATAAAGCATCCCCTATAACAGGACAAAGGTAAGCATATAAGGGCAACTGCCCGTTACCTGCCCTAGGGGTACCCACAATGGATCCAAGGTGAAGGGTTCCGTGGGTCGGGTGCAGTTCTGCAGAATGAAGGTAACAGCTGTGCTCCTTCGCTCCCAATTGTTGCCAATTGTGGATCCAGCCTCGGAGCCACGGGGGCAGCCCAAAATCTGTCAAAAGAGATCATCAGACATCAAGAGGGAGGAAAAGACGGCGGCGTGTCGCTGATCTGCTGTGGGGTCAGGAGGAGGAAGCCGAGTACGATCACATGATTACATGTTATCATTATTTCCACCCCAATACAGCGTTTCTGAGTCATGGCTTAACACAATGGCCATGTACGTCAGCAAGTCAATCTCAAGATAAATACACAAATGAGCAAATCATAAGACATTTAAACGTTTGACATTTATTGGCTTGTATTCTGGAAGCCAGAGGGTCACGTGGTGATGACTTAGCTCAGATAGTGTCAACTCGCCCTCTTTTCCAAGCACGACAAGGTCTGTTTCTTTTCTTACTTTATTTTGGAGAAAGCAGGGAAAAACAGTATCTTGTGTAGAGGTGTAGATCTAAATATCTCTGTGTGTGCTTAGTAGTAAAGGGAGGTGAAAAGATAATCCTGCAGCACCATTACAGGGGTTACAGCAAGGTACTCACGAGTCCAGAGGAATGGTGGAAAGGAAATGGCAATGTATGCTGGGTAGTAAGATAGTCTGGGGACAGACCATCTGTGGGCAGGGGGGTGAAACAGAAGTGCAGACAGGGGTATTCCTGTTCCATGACAGCTTGTGATATTGATGGTGATTTACACATTGAGCCACTAGTGAACCTACCAGAGCCTTTAGAAGGAGCGGCTCAGTGAGTAAAGACCAGGGAAGCCTGGTTCAATTCCCGGTGTCGGCTCCTTGTGAACTTGGGCAAGTCACTTTATCTCCCTGTGCCTCGGGCACCAAAAATATAGATTGTAAGCTCCACGGGGCAGGGACCTGTGCCTGCAAAATGTAAAATGTACGTTAAACTAGCAACGCTATACAAGAGCATTGTGCTCAATGAGGACCACACAAGACAGTATACAGTTAGGCATTACAGCCATGAGTATGCTTCATGCTCTGGGTATTGCTCATGAGAATACAAATGTGTTTTAATTACAAGCTCTAAAAACACATCTATGGCCCATATTCACTACATGGTGGGCTATGCTGGACGACTAGTTAGCGGACTTTGCAAAGAATGGGAGTTTTGCAGATTCTGAAGGTTTCTCAAAGTTAACACCTTGTTTGTGCGAAAACCACATCCAGCGACACAGAACACCGCACTGTTGGTTAATTAAGGCAACAATTGCCTTTTCCGCACCTCTTTGCATTTTAGACCCTGCACACATGCGCAGTCGTCCGATGAAACACCTACAGTATTATCATTATTATCATTTATTTGTAAAGTGTCAGAATATTCCGGTATAATGAAGGTACAGAGATTTGATCATGTGTAGGCTGGGCTGCTGACAGGGGGAGGGGGAAGAGCTCGGACAATTGACCCTGGGCTACTGGGGGCCCGGTCAGTCTGCGCTAGGTGTTGGGCCCAGTCAGACGTCAGGCTTCCGGGTTTCTGATTGCGGGCAGGCCCTAGTTGCTGCTGCAGCAGCAGGCCTCCCTTCCCCGTCAGTCAGTGTCCAAAATCAGGCCCACCCGGAAGTCGGACCAACTAAGGCATGTGCGTGTGGGTCCGACGTCGCACAGGCGCTCTCCGTGTGTGTGTATATAGTGGTGGGGGATTGAATTGTATTTATGTTTGGGTGGTGGAAGTGTGTGTGTGAGGTGGAAGTGTGAAGCTGGTGTGTGTGTAGGGTGGTAGTGTGTGTGGTGTGTAGGGTGGTAGTGTGTGTGGTGGGGAGGGGAGCAGGGCGGGTATTGTGGGCAGGGCTAACGACAGATTTCCCAGGGCTCAGGACAAGAGTTTCGACAGGCCTCCTCCGTGTCAGTGGTTGTGCCAGCCCCCCCCATTTTGCGCCTCGTGAGCCCCCTCTTCCCATGTATTTCTCTCCCACCGTCTCACTCTTACCACCTCTCTTCCTCACTCACTCTATCCCACCTTACCCCTCATTCCCTCTCTTACACCCTCTCTCCTCACTCTTCCCCCCCTCCATCAATTACCCCCTCTCACTCAATTCCATTTCCACGATCCCCCCTCATCACACTCATTCCCTCCCTCCCCTGGCCGCACACACAACCCCCCACAACAATTACCACCCCCCACAAAAAACATAACCCCCCCATCCCCTAAATACATACAACCCCCCCACCCGAATACATTAAAAAAAATTACCCCCCCCCCCCAAATACATACAAAACATACTTAACTTTGGGATGGTTTTAGGCCTCTGGTGCCCGAGACGACCAGCAGCTGGGCAAAGAAGTTGGCTAGGCCCAACTGCTTTGTCCGGCTGCTGGGCCTCCCTCAATGATAGGGTCCTGTCTCTGATGTGGGCACGTGCACCGGCATTATAGAGAGGCTCAGCGTGGGACAGTGAGGGAGAGAGGCCTGGCGCCGGACAGAGGCCCGAACAGCGTGGGAGAGGGGGAAGCCCGACAGGAGGCCCACAGCCGCGTGGGGGAACAGTTATTACAGCAGTTACATACAGTACAATTATATATGCAAGGCGTACATGTGTAGGCAAGTAGAATCTGATGCCGTTTTGCTGTTTCCTTGCATTCAGTAAAATTCTATATTTTAGCTGTGGAGATGGTTAAATTAGAAACCTCGTCTGGACATCCCAGTGGGATAAATGGTTCTTCGTTTCGCTTATTTGTCTCCAGTTCACAGCAGATGTACTTACCAAGTAACAGATAAGAACAAGGAAAGGAGGTTATCTTTAGGCCACTGAAATGTTACAGCACTCCCCAATGGATTTCTTCCTTCTCACTTTATATTTATGAAATGCCATTTACCGGGCAGTAGCACAGATGATCAAACTCTCACAAAAATCAGTCAATACAAATAGTCAGCTGCAAATAAAAATCAAAAAGCATGCCCAATGATGCCGGCTGGCAGAACGTAAGAAATGCAAACCGTGAAGATAAAA
Source organism: Ascaphus truei (assembly GCF_040206685.1). NCBI lineage: Eukaryota > Metazoa > Chordata > Amphibia > Anura > Ascaphidae > Ascaphus > Ascaphus truei. The sequence continues at coordinate 7,639,265 of NC_134504.1, forward strand.
CGGGTGAATAGCTAAGGTCAATGACATTACGCATACAAAATTGATAAGCACACATAAAAAAAAAAATCTCTCGTCGGAGTCTATTTACTATTCGTAAACTCTTTATAGACAGAACGATCACAAATATTATTGTTGAGAGATCACACACACTTCCACCCACTCTGCTGGGGCGATGAACCGACTTTTCCTCAATGTGTAAGTGTTATGCGGAGTTGTGGGCGGAAGCAAAGGAAAGATCTTAAGCCTGGAGCTACCCAAGATCAGGAAAAGGATATCGGATATCAGTTGAAGGGATCAGTACAGATCAGCGTGCGTTCCAGGGAGATGCGAGCCTTACCGCGTACTGTGCTGTGTTACACCGTGGAATGTGTGTATGCGTGCCATGAATGGTTGAACAGTTTTCTGTGCATGGTTGTCGGTACGCAATTTCAAGTTTTACCTTTTTGAATCGATCCCACATATTTTCAAATGAAAATCCTTCGAAAACGTTTAACCAGGGTTGATTTTGTGTTTGTGCGGGGGGGGGGGGAGGGGCGACTGCTCCGTTATACATGACCAATTATTAACATTGGTTAGAGAACTAATCTTTTTATTGACACAGTAGCAGGCATTGCCTAACAATATGGACTCACACAGTTGGATGTTAACACCTCTGATCCCTCCTCTGCCCTTTTTGTCCCAACCCCCCCCCCAGTTTTATTTAACTAGTAAATATTGAGTAACATTCAAGATGATTTGTAACTGTACATGGGAACATGATACACTTAAACATTGTTGGGTTAATGCTGATTATCACATTTAATGAAACCTCACATCCCCATGTGTATTTCATTATTCCCACAACGGCCCCTTAAGTCGGAGGATATAGCAGATGTGTGCAGAGGTTTTAAAAGAGGAGATGTATTTTTAGGGGAAATCAAAATAGACTTATTAGCCGATGGTTTAAAAACAGGGGTGGCCAACTCCAGTCCTCAAGGGCCACCCACGGTCAGGTTTTCAGGATATCCCTGCTTCAGCACAGGTGGCTCAATTAGTAGCTCAGCCATTGTGACAGCCACCTGTGCTGAAGCAGGGATATCCTGAAAACCTGGCTGGTGGGTGGCCCTTGAGGACTGGATTTGGCCACCCCTGGTTTAAAACAACAAAATACATAGCTTATGTTTCAGCAAAAAGGAGCAGCAAAATAAACAGACCTAGCTCCCATAGGGATCTCTGACTATAATCGCCAACCATAAAACACTCCTTCAATGGGAGGTAAGTTTGACCTTTAGGCCCCGGCTTGGGTAGGAGAGGGGGAAACAGTCCAAAAGGAGGATGCTCTCCACAGTGATCCAGGGTGCCTTGTGTAGGGTGGTCTCTCTTGTGCGGTCCAGGTGTAGCCTTTCCAGAGAGCTGTGACCTGAGAGATTTGAAACGCGGGCTGCTCTCTATAATGGTCCAGGGTGTGTTGTCTGGATCAGAGAGACCCCTGGAGTCATAACTGAAGGGTTTTTAAAGTCGGTTAATGAGCCAGGTGGAGATTGATTAATTGCTTCAGGTTGCAGATTAATTAGCTCCTTGTGGGACTCAGTAGCTAATGATAGTTTTTTTCATCAAAGCCTTTAGAAAAGGAAGAGACCCTGTTACATACCTCCCCTGTTTGTGGGTAGCTATGGCTAGCCATGGCGGAAGCCCCATCCCTCCACTCTCTCTCTCTCGAGGCCTAACCCTACCGGTTACAGGGAAAACCTCTATAGCGTTAAACATTTCAGGGTTACTACTGATTATCACGTGTGATGTATCAACACACATCCTCAGTCACTGCCATATCAGATATGGACCCATATTAATTGTGGCCGTCTCTCCATACAATGTGGATAATGAAGGAGTGAGGCAGCCTCTTGGAAAAGGTATAAAGTAGACTTTTTATGTTAAAATCAGAAAAAACAACTCACATTCAGATCAAAATAGGAGCCAGATAAAGATAAAGATGATCCCTTTCTCTCTTGAAGTTGCGATCGTCCTTGCCGTCCCATCCGGCGTCTAACGTCACTTCTGGGATTTCGTGCGTCACTCTATCTGGTCCTGTCACCCTACGCGTTTCACAGTGGCTGCCTTGCTCCTTCATTATCCACATTGTATGAAGAGATGGCCAAACGAAGGAAAAGATACCTTTAAGTGCCTGTGGTCAGGCAATGACATGCAAGTGCATATCTCACCAAGTTTGTTTTAACGTACAGTACTTCACTGTTTTTCTTTTTATTCCGAGGTGCGCTGATTCTTGTCTTCAACACTTGAAGTGGAAGACTGTGCATATTACTCGCTCTCCTCCCTTTTTGAAGTGTGCTGCTGGTAAACGATTGTCCTTACATATATGGAAAACAAAAGAACAATTCCTGCGCCCCTAGCAATTTGGGCTAAAATATAGTAAGGGCATGTTTACATTTAGAACCTTAATCTGTGTGACAAAGGAGTCACGTGGGTGCATCTTTTTTTATCAAAACATGATTCAAGCCGCCAACCTCGGCAAGGTAGACTCCATTTAGCAGGTACCTACACTGAGTATATGCAATTTCCTATTGTCCTACGGGCTAAACTTTGTGAATTATGTGAAAATGCCCTGAAGGGGCAACCTCTTTGAAGTAGAAACCTGAGAATCAGCAGTGGTTGCACCAGGAACTGTGGAGTAATCAGGGGAATATATGCTTGTCTCCCAAGTGAAGTCTTTAGAACCAGCAGTGGTTATTGCAAGCACCGTAGAGGAGCCAAGGAAAAGTAAGCTTGTCTTTGAAGTGGAAGTCTGAAAATCCGCAGTGGTTATACCAGGCACTGCAGAGGATTCAAGGAAGAGTGAGCTGGTCTTTGAATCAAAAGTTTTTGAATCAACAATAGGGGTATTAGACAAAGGTAACCCATCCTTAAAGTGGGTGCTGAGTAATGTTGGCTTCTTGGGACAGGGAAGGCCATTTCAGTCTGGGTTCCCCATGAAAAGTAAGGGGTTGTTCTCAGGAACAAGATCAGCAAAAGTCATAACAAACTCCGCAGAAGAATCAGTGAAAGGTGAACTTGTCTTTAAAGCAAAATCTTTAGAATCAACAATAGGGATTTCAAACATAAAAATCACTTATCTTTAAAGAGGGTTCCCCACGAAAAGGAGTTTCTCAGGGAGATGCAGGTGGGGTGCTGAGTCTGGTCCGGTAAGATCCAGGAGGGGCTTATGTTTTCTGTCACGGACCGGGGGTGTCTGGTGCAGTAGTGGATCTCAGTGGCGAGTACAGTGAGGCGAGGAGTGTTGGCGAAACGGGATCCCAACCAGGGTTCAGGGCAGGTAGCGAAGAGGTGTCGTCCGGGTCAGAAGCAGGGGTCAGGCACTGGAACAACAGCTGAGCAGGAACAGGATGGGGATAGGGCCTGGACTCAGGAGCAGGACTCGGGACCAGGACAGGGACATTACTCAGGAACAAAAGGGGCTAGCCAATTTACAGGCTAGGACCTTTAATAATACTAACCAAACATAAGCAAAAGCAGAAGACAGGCAAGAGGGGCAGGTAAGGGTCAGAAGCAATAAAACAAAGGCAAGGATAGGCGGAGAGGCTTAAATAGGAGAGGCAGAAGACAGAGGAAAGGTGCAGGGAAGTGACAGAGAGAAGGTCTCCTGGTAGCCCTCCGTGAGGAGCAGCAGTTTCAGTGGACGAGCGCGGAACTGCAGGCAGAGCCATAGTTTATATAAGATGTCAGGGAAGTCCCTGACATATGTGTGGCCAAAGAAATCTGCCAGGCCGGAGCTGGCGTAAACTTTTCTGGCCAACAATTTGCATCAATTGTAAGAAACACTTTGTGACATTGGATGCACATGCAAGCAGAAAGTGAAGCAATGCTCCTATGCAAACTTCTATGTGACCTCTCTTTACATTGAAATGTAATTCAATGCTTACAAATAAACAGCATCATCTTATTCATCACTACTGTATTGACTGAAACTTGAAATGGTAAAGGCAAAACCTCTGTGGCGCGGTCAGCAACGCTTTGCAAGGCATTGATGGCTTCCCTGGCATTCCGACGGGTTAAAACCTGGAGCATATAGTCATTCCGTTCTGCAATCAAGCGCATGTAATTTAATGCACCAAAGCAATTTGAATTAAATGTGTTGCTCAGCACTGGTCATTTAACAATGAAAATTGACTTTATGGATTCATCCGGCATAAGTAATCCTATCAGGAAACTTAGAACGCTTGAACCCTTCCTACTGCTATCTGCACTGCTACATTAAGGAATGACACAGAGCTTTAGTAATGTCAGGGCACAGGGACACCCACACTTGCATTATGAGGCCTCTGTGGCAGGGTATGCAGTTGGCGATGAGTTTATTTGGATGTTGCAGTGTGAGCGAACCAATCAAAATCCAGCCCTCAATGCACAGCTGTTTCTTTTGCATTAGATTGCAGTGTAGCCAACCTCACCCCATGTCATCGTGAAATGAAAGGCCACTCCTGGTTTCCCAAGATATGGAAATGCAGGACCAGAGGAATAGACAAAGTATGGACTGGATCAAATTCATGAAGACATGGATTCGGGTTGGGAAAGGGAGCCTGTTTGCATTAAAGTACACTTACATATAATGCAGCAAACAAAGCAAGTGACGCATTTTACTCAGGGCTATAGGTGTGTATGGGGGGGGGGGGGGGGACTCAATTCCGTCAGCTTTCTGGGGGGTAGAGAGGGGGGGGGGGGATCAACAAGAAAGCCCATACAGTGAATAGGAATGGGGCTGGAATACTAGCTGGCAGGGGATATATGCCATTTGAACAACATTTTCTCATTTATCAGAATAATTTATTAAAGTTTAGATAGTGTTGTATCCTACAAAATAACCGCTTACTATTCTGCCTTTTTATATATAACGTTAATGTAGCATGTTAAACCTACATAAGCTTTTGGGGGGGATGGCTGCTTTAAGGTTTATAAGATTTTTAGATGGTAGTAATAAAAATAACTTTATTTCATATAGAAACTTTCTCCCAATGGCACACTAAAGCGCATCACAATTACAGTATAGCGCGCGTCACGCAGAACATAGGAATGCTCTCCCCCTGTGTCGCGCCCCCCCCCTGCTTGCTCTCCCCCTGTGTCGCGCCCCCCCTGCCTGCTCTCCCCGTGTCGCGCCCCCCCTGCCTGCTCTCCCCCTGTGTCGCGCCCCACCTGCCTGCTCTCCCCCTGTGTCGCGCCCCACCTGCCTGCTCTCCCCCTGTGTCGCGCCCCCCCCTGCCTGCTCTCCCCCTGTGTCGCGCCCCCCCTGCCTGCTCTCCCCCTGTGTCGCGCCCCCCCCTGCTTCTCTCCCCCTGTGTCGCGCCCCCCCTGCCTGCTCTCCCCCTGTGTCGCGCCCCCCCCTGCTTGCTCTCCCCCTGTGTCGCGCCCCCCCTGCCTGCTCTCCCCCTGTGTCGCGCCCCCCTGTCTGCTCTCCCCCTGTGTCGCACCCCCCCTGCCTGCTCTCCCCCTGTGTCTCGCCCCCCCTGCCTGCTCTCCCCCTGTGTCGCGCCGCCCCCTGCTTGCTCTCCCCCTGTGTCGCTCCCCCCCTGCTTGCTCTCCCCCTGTGTCGCTCCCCTGCTGCTTGTGTTTCTCTGTAAGTGACCTCCCAGCGCTGGAAGACGCCTTCTGCCCCTCCCACTTGAATGATCTGCAAGGCACCTTCCGTTGCCACAGGGTTACCTTTTATGGCATAACACCACTTAGTAAACAGAGGCCTCAATGTCTACAAGAGATGTGACCCAAGACACATTATAATGTGATATATCACACCCTGCACCCCAGCACCATCCTATATCTTCTGCATTTCAGGAGCATCCTACATACCTCCAATTTTGATTTCATTTAAACTCCTCAGACTAATGCTCTTCCTCAAAGGTAAAATCCCCGAACAAGACGCCAGAAAGACAAATTAGCTGTGTCCCAACACTCATTTTGGGAGCATTTTAAATAACCCTGTCAGTGTAAAAAAAATGTGCTCACCTGTGGCAGTCCCATATACAGTACTGTATGCAGGAACTAACCACAACCTGATAAGTATGCATGTCTGATACCTTCACACTGGTTCCATTGTTAAAAGGCCTTGGCTGAAGCTGTGACTGAGACTACAAAGCGGCCATTGGTTTTTAACCAGAGCAGGGGCGGTGCCCTCGCCTCTCCTGTGATTCACTGCCTGTTGTCAACCGCACAAACCCTAACATTCATCACAATTCACATGGCAAGCAAGTTCCCTGACAGCTCGTCCAGCTGTACACTGCGACATGTTCACCAAATGGGCTTAATTTGACAGGTTCGCAAGTACTCGACCAGCCGTATTAGTAATCAGGCTGTCTTATCTCCAATCACATGCCCCAAGCTAACGCCGAAAGATCTATTTCAGCAATCAGCAATCAGCAGTGCAGCGTGCGCTGCCGTGACTCCCAGCGCCGTGTGCTGGAAACTGAGAAGGCTCTTGTAAGGATTTTTCTGGGTTACCAATACTCACATTTACGATATTTATATGAAGTATTACGTACATATCACATGTCAGATCTTGGTACGTCTATTCTGCACGTTGTGTTACAAACTTAAACCCTACTTTATGCAATAATAATACCCCCCCCTTTTTTTTCATTCTTTTTTTCCCTCTTATTTTTATATGTGAAGCATTTGCCAATGTATTATTCTACATTCCTACCCAAGCTGGCAATCGTTTGGCGCTCCTGTTATACATCTGTCACAATCTGCATTGTGTGCCTAACATAATGGCCGCCTTTCAGTTTCACTCAGTCCTTCAGTCAGTGTCACTCAGCAGCTACAATGTATTCTTAGATGACTAAGGTAGCATTGTCTATTGTTACAGTTTGCAGCTCAAACTGCGGGGAGCATTGGCAACAGAGGATCACAAACAGGAAAGCGTTGCAAATGGCTTGCCCTGCTTGGGAGGTGGGCTATAGACATCAAAGGCTGCATTAAACCCATTAAAAATGGCATGGCGTTGAATGTAATAAAAAACAGTCACTATAATCTAATAAAACAGAACAGATTTATTTTTAAAAACCCATATAAGATTTCACGTTTTTTTAAAATAATATTTAGGATCCTCTCATGTCCATCCCAAGCATTTCTCAGTCCACCTTCTGTATAATATATAATATTGTGCTCGCTTTGCTGCGAGACTTTTTCATGCATCTGCTCTCTCCTCTGCAAATAATAACTGCTTTTCATTTCCCCCGGAGCTGATCGCCCTCCTGCGTCACCGCCTGACCTCTTGTGCCAGAGCTCCCTTTCTTCTACAAAAAAAAAATGATCCCATCCAGTACCATATTGTTTGTAATTATGTGTGTGCAAGTTGCTATATACCTCTCTCTCGTGCACGCTGATATCCTATATACTTTCCCGATCAGCTTTTATGATGCAACCTTCAGTTACCCTTCGTCATAATCTCTAGATTTGGTGACCTGATTATATGGCCGAATATTGCTTTGCGTGGGGATAAAGATGTAGCTTCCCATCTAAAAAAGTGTTTACAATGCCATTGCTAGCCCAGACAGAGTTACATACAGATAAACTACAGGCATACCCCAGTTTAAGTACACTCACTTTAAGTACACTCGCGAGTAAGTACATATCGCTCAATAGGAAAACGGCAGCTCGCGCATGCGCCTGTCAGCACGTCCTGAACAGCAATACCGGCTCCCTACCTGTACCGAAGCTGTGCGCAAGCGGGGAGACTATAGAGCCTGTTACACATGTGTTATTTACATCAGTTATGCACGTATACAGTATGATGATTGCCGTACAGTTCATGCATCGATAAGTAGGAAAAAGGGAGTGCTTCACTTTAAGTACATTTTTGCTTTACATACATGCTCCGGTCCCATTGCGTACGTTAATGCGGGGTATGCCTGTACTAGATTTGCTGGTCATGATAAAAAAAAACACTTGTATGGGCCAGTCTCATGTAGCGGGTGAAAAACAGGGCCGGCGTTCGGCTTTGCGGGGCCCAAGGCGGCATGTTGGCAGCATGGCTCCCCCCCTGTAAATAAAAAAAAATATATAAAAAGCAGGATCTACCTAGATCATCAGCAGCGTCATGTGACGCCCCGTCGCCATGGCAACGGTGCATCATATGACGCTGCAGGAGGCGGGCCACTGTGGAGAAGGTAAGTGCGCGCGAGCGCACACCATCACACCCTGCGCAAACCTCCCTGCCCTCTCCTCCGGTGGGCGCTGGGATCCAACTTCCGACCAGAGGGGGGAGCTAGAGGACAGGGGGATCCCCCGAGCCCCTATAAGAAGCACACATTTCGCCACAGCTCTGGGATATGCTGTATTGAAACCTACTTCTTGTAAGTAGGGTACATTAAGAGCCAAGAATATTTTGATGCCACGTATACACACAGTTGTGCACTGTATTACATTATTATTTTATTGGGGTGACTACGAACTGCGCACCCTCTGGATCCTCTGAAAAATCTGTACCTTGAAGGGAACCTTTGTATACAAGCTCCCACCGTAGTTCTGTTTGAGCATTGAACCATTATATTTAAGTCACTTTATCACAATCACTATTATTATTAATATTGCTATTGTCACCAAATCACAAATACACCTTTGTGTAAGTATTACACATTTAAAAAAAACAAAGCTTATTATACCTGCCTGGTTAAAATGAAAATGTTAATTTCTGTAGCTGCATTTCACCTGTTGACCAGGTCACTGTCTTCAGTTAACTTTTGTCCCGCCTCTTTAATGTCACATTAAATGCTTATTTTAAAGGGGCAGTTTCATTTTCAACAGTACCTGGGAAATTCATTATTTCCTTATCAGAAAATCATTGCTGTTTACCTCCGCTTGTTTGGATAATATATGGGAGAGAGAGAGAGTAGACTATATTGTAAAAATGTCAGTTTGGAACTGGATAGGGACATTGCATTTTCTAATTAATCTAGGATTAAGCACGGCTGTAATTATTAGCTGGCATTCGATTGGTCTGTCGTTAGTCAGTGTTTGTAACGGGTAATGATTTGGGCAGTTTTGTACAGTTTCAGGATATCTTCGGTAGGCAAAAGGGGGTTTTAATTAAAGAGGTGATGGGTGTACGAGGTAACCGGTTCAGGCTCATCACGGTCACATTATGCTCTAGGGCAAGGGTAGCCACCCTCAGTCCTCAAGAGCTACCAGTTTTTAAGGATATCACTGCTTCAGCACAGGTGGCTCAGTCTCCGACTGCGTTAGTTCTGATCAGACACGTAAGCACCGAAACGTGAAGTTACCCAGGTTGAGATACTCTTGCTCAATGTCAACTTCTCTGGCAGATGGATACAGTAACTAGCACAAGTTTTGTTAGAAAGGTCATTGCTAGTGACAAACTTTGGCCTCTATGCAATATTCCGTGAAGCTAGTTTCCCATTGCTCAGAAAGATCTCAGCTCCATTCTATGACTGTGGAATGGAATACTTAGAAACCAAAGTGTCTAAGAGTTTCAAGTGCAAAATCAGGGTAAGAGTTATGCCAAAGGTTTCAATCTTAGAAGGATTCAGATGTAAAATGATGACATATTGGAGATAATTAGCCTTAGGCCAGGCATAGCCCCCAAACGCAGCTGTAGTTGATGTGATCTACTTAGATTTTGCAGGGAAAAAAAAATGAAAACAGCAGTACAGTACACTGCCAAGGGATTCAGGTATGGAAAAATAAAAAAAGTTTTATTAAAGCAATAACATCACCCACAGGGTGTGTAGGAACCCCCATACGCGTTCCACACCTTCACACTCCACAGTGTGCTGCTGTTTTCATTATTTTTTCCCCCACCTGGATTCTTCTACTTGCGGCTGGTCACGCCATACAAGATGTCAAGAAGCTCTACTAGTGGGCAAGGACTTGAAGTATATTTCTAAGGCATATACTCCACTTTAGAAGAAATGTGAGTACCTTTGTCTCATTTAACTGGATTTATTAGTTACCTCCAATGAGGGTGCCTCAGGCTGGGTTACTATCTCTGTTTGTGTCCTTCAGGAAGGGTTGATATTTTTCTGTATGAGACATGTCACCTTTTCTGCCATTATTCTATTACCCACTATATGCATGAGCTGTTCTTGTTCTGTCTGTTTTATATGCTGGACATTTTGTGAATGATCACATTCTGGAAATATTAGATCACCCAATAGCTGCCCCTTTGAAATACTTAGATTTTGCAAAGGATTTTCATACATTCCCCACAAGAGGTTAGTGTACAAAATAAAGCAAGTTGGACTCAGTAAAAATATTTGCACCTGGATTGAACAATGGTTGAAGGATAGACAGAGAGTCGTCGTCAATAGAACTTTTTTTTTTAGGTCGGGCTAAAGTATGATCGGTACTGGGACCCCTGATTTTAGCTTCTTTATTAATAACCTTGAGGTTTGCATAGAGAGCAAAGTCTCCATCGTTGCTGATTAAATTGTGTGAGGTAGAAAAAAAAAAATCAGACCAGGATGTCATTTCTCTCCAGAAGGACTTGGAGAGACTGGAAACTTGGGCAGGTAAATGGAAGATGAGGTTTAATACAGATAAATGTAAGGTTATGCATTTGGGAAACAAGAATAAACAGGCAACTTACAAATTAAAATCAGGATAAATTAGAGGAATCTTTGATGGAGAAGGATTTAGGAGTGCTTGTAGACAGCAGGCTTAGCAATAGCGCCCAAAGTCATGCAGTAGCTGCAAAGTCCAACAAGATCTTATCTTGCATTAAACGGTCAATGGATGGAAGGGAAGTAAACATAATCATGCCCCTTTACAAAGCATTAGTAAGACCACACCTTGAATATGGAATACAGTTTTGGGCACCAATCCTAAAAAAATACATTATGGAACTAGAGAGAGTGCAGAGAAGAGCCATCAAATTAATAAAGGGGGTGTATAATCTGATTTATGAGGAGAGGCTAGCTAAATTAGATATATTTACATTAGAAAAGACGCGTCTAAGATGGTATATGATAACTATATACAAATATATTTTGAGGACAATACAAGGAGCTTTCAAAAGAACTATTCATCCCACGGGCAGTACAAAGGACTCGGGGGCATCACTTAAGGTTGGAGTAAAGAAGAGTTTACAGCAACAAAGGAAAGGGTTCTTTACAGTAAGGGCAGTTACAATGTGGAATTCATTACCCATGGAGACTGTGATGGCAGATACAATAGATTTGTTAAAAAAATAAAAAAGGTTGGACTTCTCTTTAGAAAGGAAAGGTATACAGGGATATACCAAATAAGTAAACACGGGAAGGATGTTGAGCCAGGAAGTAATCCGATTGCTAATATTTGGAGTCAGGAAGGAATTTATTTTCCCCTTATGAGATATCATTGGATGATGTGTCACTGGGGTTTTGTGTTTTTCTTCCTCTGGGTCAATATACTGTAAGTATGGATATAGGATAAAGTATCTGTCGTCTAAATTTAGCATAGGTTGAACTTGTCTACTATGTAACTACAGTATGTAACTATGTAACTATGTAACTGTTTAACTATGTAACTATGGCATAACATCTACATTATAAAATAAGATCAAAATCGCCGCAATATCGCGAGACTTGGAGATCTAGGGGAGGGGATCCGGAGCGGTAGCGTCAGTGACGGCGTTCCTCGATGAGACCGGATCCCAAAACTGCCCAGCTCACCGTTGCAGGAAAGATAGGATTTTATCCTGAAATGCTTAAACTAACTGCTACATTGTAAGCTGCTTCTGTACTTGCGTTGTAAGCCTAATACAACTTATGTCACCATATTGGTATCCTTCTCATGTTTTAGGTCTTATCTCGTCCTGGAACCACCTTATGGATGGTCATTGTATCTATGTCATTGTAGGCGGTTTCTAATAATTTCTCACCAAAATATTTTTGGTTTGCACCTTTTGTTTTTCTTTCTTATATACTTTTTGGCTATCGTGTATAACCTACGCATTGTGGCAGCATCCATTGATACAATTCTGTAATTGTTTGTATACATTTTGCGCTATATATATATATATATATATATATATATATATATATATATATATATATACACACACACACACACATACGCAATGCAGTACGCATAAGCTTATAGGGGACTGTGTCATGTGGTTTTGAAGCAAAAGGTTCACTGTGTGCTCATTTGCATGTCATTTCCCAGAATGCCTTGCTGCAGTGGAAGCACTGTATGCTGGGTGATACTGGTGAAAGGCAGGGCTGCAGACCTATCTAAGTCATGCAAATGAGCATACAGTAAAATTTCCATTTGCTCTCTCTCTCTCTCTCTCTCTATATATATATATATATATAACATTTTGTTTTATATATATATCGGTGTAATATATATATTTTTATATATATATATGTATATATATATATATATATATATATATATATATATATATACTGTATATATATATATATATATATATATATATCATTGTATATGTGTAGTGCCAAACTATGCATTAGTAACTCAGCAAGTGTGTTTCTGTGTGAACAATGTTGAATCAGATCTCCAGAGTAGGAAAACACAGTGTAGCAGAAAGGCTTTTGGTTTATGGAATGCAAATGAAAAGCAGAATCGTCCATCCAGCTTTTAAATAATTCAGCCTGTTTTTACAGAGGCTGCTCTGCTAACTCTGGGGAATGAGAAATAGTATGCCAATGAAACAAATGAAGATATGTTTTCTCTCTGTCAGGGCTCATCGATGAACCTCGCTGCTTGGGTAAGCTTTGTAATGAATGAAGTCAGAAACCAGTGACACTGAGAATACTGAAGTAGGAAACTAGCCACAGTGATAGAAAAACCACAGTATGGACACAAAGTATTATTGTGGGCTAATATTACCTGGAAAAAACAGTTCAACGTGCTTTCTTGTTTATCACTATTGACAATAGTGGTTTCTTTTCACCTCATTGAGTAAAGATTGTGACAATAACACTGAGTTTGAATTAGGAGAACTTGATTCAAATTCTGGTGTCAGCTGCTTGTGACCTTTATTTCCCTCTGTCTCAGGCACCATAATCATAGATTGTCAGATCACCTGGGCAGGGACTGTGCCTGTCACATTCCTGTGTGCTGCGCACCATGCACTATATTGTAATGGTGACGTGTTTTGAGTCCCATTGGAAGAAAAGCGCTATGTGAACTAATATTATTATTACCAATGTTTTCACCCATGGGCCAAGGGGACACAAAGATCTTTTTGTTCACAGCTGCAGCAGATTCAATCTCAACCAACCCAGTGTATATCTGCGTTGCCCCAAAGGCGGACAGCCTTTGGTGCAGCCAAAGGGTGTGAGCCGTTTGCTGATGTTCGGTGATGTTAAAGCGGCTCTATTTCAATCTGAAACTCATAAGCTCTTTATCCCTTGTACCCAATTTCCCAACTCTGTCCGTGCATGAAATGGCTGTATAACCTCTGTTCTTTTAATGTAACCATGTATTTTTTAGAACTCTGTGCCCAGGACATACTTGAAAACGAGAGGTAACTCTCAATGTGTTATTTCCTGGTAACACATTTTTATAAATAAATAAATAAATAACCAATGTTTTGAACACTGAATTCAATCTTGGACCTACTCTTTGCTAAGGAAGATTTCAGCACCATGGCCACGAATTAAACTTACATCTTCCTGAGCAAGGGGCAGGTTACTTGATAGCATTTTGAGCTTTGATACCTTCCTTTTTAAATGCTTTTCTAACAGGGTAAATAAAAGATCCCTCTTGTGGGGCATTCACATGTATCAGGCAGGTCTGCAACCCTGTTTTCCCCCCCATTATCTCTTAGCATACAGTGCTTCCACTGCAGACAGGGATTCTGGGTAACGACATGCAAATGGGCACAGTGTGTCACTCTTTACTTCTCATCCATTGTAACATGGTCCCCTCTGATCATATGCCTGCTGCATTACACAGCTTTTCAGCACTGGCTAAAAATGTGGGTCTCCCATCAGTGAGGGAAGAGTGCAGTAAATTCTAACTAAGCACTAGATGGCAGCCTTGCTCAATTAATCAAATCTCGCATGGTTTGAGTCACATTTATTGTATTTGAGTATTGAAATGATGCCACAAATTTTAATTTATCACCGATAGCCCTCAACAAGTAAACAAATTATACCCTTTTCTTGTCATTATATGAACATTACTGAGCTATTGGAGTGAGCAATATTTCTATACTTCTTTTATTTATTTATTTATTTTTATCCGCCAGCGAAGTTAAATATTATTTGTCCTTATTTCTTTGAAGTTCTTCTTCTTGAAGCAGTTTTTTTGGATTTTTTTTTTCTGGGTGCTGCCGGGTTTTTAAAAAAAAAGTTCAATTTGAAAGAAAATACAAAAGTTACGTTCAGGAGTGCAGTGAATTCCAGTACACTTCTTCCGCACTCGGAACGGTTTAGTCGTTTAAAAGCGGAGGTAAAGAACTGAGGCTGAAAAACAATAGTACACAGATAGACAGACAGAGCCCCTATTGATAGCACTCTATTCCAATGTGATATGGTGAGTTTTTAAAATAACTTTATTAATTGACAATGACGTTAAAATATTGGGGTTTAAAACGATGATTTACATACTAGATTTCAGTACACCCCAGGCATAATATACTTGGGATGTATATGTACTAAGCACTACACACCTACCCTAATATACCACCAACTGTACAGGGAGGTGACAGTAATACATCAACAGGGTGCACTTTGACCAAGATCTGTTTACACACAATCTTTAATATGCTTTCAGCTGCAAAGTAGCAGCATAGCATAGGTCCTACAGTAAAGAGCACTAACTAGTATCACAATACTGGGGCACTACATGTGTGGCCCTAACTGCTGACAATTAACAAGCACTCTAGTCTGTTCACTCTATACGAGGAATACTAGGGCCAGTGAACTATCCAAACACTGGACATTAACCCATTAATGTACACTCTTCTGGACAGACTTATCCATTAGAGACAGTAGCACTTGGTATATTTAATCATCGTTTTAAACCCCAATATTTTAACGTCATTGTCAATTAATAAAGTTATTTTAAAAACTCACCATATCACATTGGAATAGAGTGCTATCAATAGGGGCTCTGTCTGTCTATCTGTGTACTAAGTTACATGCCCCTAGCAGCACCACTCCCCTAGCCACATATTCAAGCTGCAGCGGGAGTACACCATAAGTTTCTAGCTGAAAAACAATATCCAGATATGTATGTTAGACCTGGTGCGAAAGGTTAGCCAATAAAAGAAACGACATGTAGATGCCATTGTTACGACTATGGGGGATATGCGAGTTTCCAACTCTATGACTTCTTTATAATAATATATAGGGAGTATATTTAGGGAGTATTGATCATGTATGGGGATTTCGCTCGGAGAGCATGTAAGTGTGTGTAGAGTTCCCAAACGCAGCGACGTCTGTCCAATAGGGACGCCCCGTTTCCTGCTCCGGACACGTGGTTCCCCGGCGGCTCTCACAGACGCTGGTTACCTGCTCCGGTGCTGTGGAAGTGGTTCCTCCAGCTCCCCCGCCGGCTGAAGACACCTCTCATGCTGCCACCGTCACAGGACCGCTGCTGCTGGTCCTAGATGTCTTCGGAACGTTAAGTAATTAGATTATTTCCAGCTACACCGACATTACCCGACGCCGGGTATTACCCGGTGCTGGGCCCACTTCTCAGTTGCTGGGTCCGGGTGATGTCCGGGTAACGCCGGGTACTCGGTACACCACTAGCAAGGAGTTGAGATTGAGCAAGAGTGTCTCGGTTTACTGTCGGTCACTTATGTAACTTCAAGACAACGGGCGTTTCCGTGCTCACTGCAAGTGTCTGATCGGCACCAACGCACATGAGCACATCATGTGACACCGAGGAACCTGAAATCTCCTATACCAGCGGTACGCAAACTGGGGGGCGCAAAACTTTATTGGGGGGGTGTGGGGTGTGGGCTGTGCGGCGGTTACAGAGGCCCCGCGCTCAGAGCGCGAGGCCTCTGTAAATTTACTTACCGGCTTCTTGTCCACGCGTCTCCATAGCAACGCGGTGTCAAATGATGCCCGTTACCATGGCGACGCGACATCAAATGACCCCGCAGCGTCATTTGACGCATCATTAGAGGCGAGGGGGGGGGGGGGGCACAACTGGGTAATTGATGCCTCTCCCAAATCTGACATCTATAAGTACAGTTTTATTTTGTTTTAGTTACACTTGGTAGAGGTTTGATTTCCCCTTTTGTTTGCAGTTACTGTGTGTTCAAGAAATGCTGGTACAGTCAGAATCCCCTGTCCCCAACTGCCCTTATCTATATTGGTTCTCTGATAAGGACAGGGTGAGATAAGGGGAATGAAATAATTTCATTGACAAACACTCTCCCATTCAACTGTCCGACTATGGGGGAATTGCTCCTTTAATATGTGAGTTTCCAACTTTTTGACTTCTCTATAATAATATTATTATATATAATATATAACCCTGCTCACCTAATGTAACCATCTATCTGTCATCGTAACCCTGTGCCCAGGACATACCTGAAAACGAGAGGTAACTCTCAATGTATTTTTTACTTCCTGGTAACACATTTGATAAATAAATGTAAAGCCGCATTACAATTTATTAGCAAAACAGAGTTGAAACTATTTTGTGGGTAGAGAAGAGCTGGTTAGAAAGTAGACAACTTTAAGCACAAGAGGGACACACCGGGCCCTAAACAATATGTTATGAAATTGTGTTACTCCAGAAAATGTCAGCTTAATTGAAAAAACAATACACAGAGCAGTCGTTTTGCTAAAGGGTTGGAAATCAATTATTAAGATTGGAAAAGTTGCCATGTATGCTGCGGTGTATGGTAATAAAAGTTTATATGCACAAAACATTCATTTATCATTTTTGTTGTTTCGTCAAAGGTATTACCACCCACAAAGCATTTATTTGAAGTTAACTTACCAGAGGCCACTTATAATGGGCTTTATTCTTACATAACAGGGTTCTTTGCTTAATCCGACATTCTGCACTTTTCTACACCACTTGTGAGCACTTTCACATGTCTCACACAGGTCTGCAACTCTGCTCTCCCCCATTAACACCTAGCAGTGCTTCCACTGCAGCTAGGGATTCTGGGAAATGACATGCAAATAACCACACTCACCTTTCGCTTCAAATCCATTTTAACATGAAGCCCTATTTTTATTTGCTGTATGCTGTACAGTGGATGGTTTTCGTCACTTTTTAACCCACCACAACTTATTTTTATCACTTAAGTTTTTATTAGGTTCTTTTATATGGAATGTCAGAATATTCCCCCCCCCCCTCCCCTTCCCCTATCAAATCGGGCTGGCTCCTAAAACCACATTTAAGAGTGAACAAGATCTAATCATATACCAAGCTGGTGAATCATTCAGTTTATGTACGCTCTGCGTCCACTTATCATAGTTTATATGTGTGTTCACAGAAAATGCAAATGAATTTCGGTTTTTCACAGAACACAATATTAGCCAGCAGAAATCTATTTATTCGCACTGTTGAAAACGGCTTCTTTGATTCCGTAAACCTCAGAAATCAGAACATGTGGTGTTTTTGTTCTATCAACAAACAGTGCCCTGTATTTTACAGAGATGAAGCACTTCTCACTCAATATATATTTATGACCTTCTGCATACAAACATGTTGTGTCTACTTTTATCTAGGATCTTTCTGCAGTCACCATTTCTGGATTATCACAGAAGATAAAATATTCTGTGCTCTTTTTAGTTGACTTTTTTCTTTTTAAATAAAGCTTTTTAACCATTTATTTTAACTTTCTTTTAAGCAAGATGAAACCTTGTTTGTCAGCATCGCCAATGAATGAGGGGAGGCTAATGTAGATTTGTTTACATTAGAAAAGAGGTGTCTAAGAGGGGATAGGATAACTAAATATAAATATATCCAGGGACAGTAGAAGGAGCTTTCAAAAGAACTATTCATCCCAAGGGCAGTACAAAGGACTCGGGGGCATCCCTTCAGGTTGGAAGAAAGGAGATTTCACCAGCAACAAAGGAAAGGGTTCTTTACAGCAAGGGCAGTTACAATGTGGGATTCATTACCCATGGAGACTGTGATGGCAGATACAATAGATATCTTCAAAAACAAAGGTTGGACATCTCTTTAGAAAGGAAAGGTATACAGGGATATACCAAATAAGTAACCATGGGAAGGATGTTGATCAAGTGAGTCACCTGATTGCCAATATTTGACACAGCAGACACCTCCTTGCTTCCTTGGTGTGCAACCCTGGCAGTTTCAGCAGGCTCTGCAGCCAACGTCCAGCAAGCCTAGGGGACTGTGCCAGCCAGCTTCCTCCTGGCTGAGGAGGAGAAGAGTCTCTCTCTCTCTCTCTCTCTCTCTCTCTCTCTCTCTCTCTCTCTCTCCTCGCTCCAGGGGAGGTTAACTCCCTGTAGGCTGAAAAGTACACTTACTGCACCACTCCAGCCCATACAGAGATAGTGACTGTATCACTACATACATACACACAATAAGCCCCTCCTCCCCCCCCCCCACACACACACTATGCCCCCTTCCACACACAATATAAACCCCCCTACACACACACCCCTTTGGAGCTAAGGGGCATGTGGGATTACCTGGGTCCCTTTGATGGGCCTGCTGGAGCAGCAGGGCCAGTACAATGCAGAGCTCTGCAGGGCTGTGGAGCATAAGGGAGGGGCAGATGGGCGGTGCCAGTGGAAGGGGAATGTCCTGCATGTGAGGAAGGAGGGATAGCTGGGGCGGCCCCAGAAAAGGAGAAGGGCCCATCTTTCCTTCACACAGACAGAGAGAGAGCTGCAGACTTGCAGGGAGGTTGGGCCCCTTGACGGTCTGGGCCCGGGACTGCAGTCCCGGCTGTCCCCCCCCTGTCGGCGACCCTGTCTCCATGGGACCTCATGTCATCCTCCATCTGTTTAGTTTATGTTTGATGCTCCTGCGGAACACTGATTGTGAATGCCCCCTGTAAAACAAGCTGGACCAATAACGCACAGCGTACATTACAAGGGCCACCTGGGGCCTTGATGAAGTACATGGTATGTCTTTAGGGCACTGAAAGGGTTAGCAAATGCTTCTTCACGGAAGATAAACTTATGTCCAATTCCTGAGATGCTGCAGGAACCTTAAATGTCACTCAGGTTTCCTGTTCATGTTTGAGGAGTCAACAGAAGGATCATACTCCTCTATTATTCATACGGCAGGGAAACAAGAGAAAAGGCACTACATGAAACGATGGAAAGTGGTTATTTCTTAGTGAAGATTTTTCATATATAAATATATATATTGCAATAAAATACTGTGCAGAGAGACCTTGCTCACACCTCTTGATGGTAAATGCGTGCTGCCTAGGGAGAGTGGCAAATGTAAACATAAAGGTGTACCTAGAAGAGGTGCAGAAGATCCCTGATGTAGGCGCACTGCATCAGGGATCTTCTGCACCTCCTCTAGGTACACCTTTATGTTTATATATTGCAGTATATATATATTTAGACGGCAAAAAAGTGACGTTTTCAGACTTGTTCCCAAACTTTTCATTGGAAAGCGGGGAAGATTTCACTTCACGTCATGTCAGGTACGCTAGAATGCCTGTCATAACACCACCAGCGCAGCGTCTGTCTTACCTAAAGATGGCGTTACTCCCATCCAGTCCTTAAATATGAGAGAGGGTGGGAGGGGGGGGGTGAGAGACTATTTTACTACAGTACCACGTGATGTACACTTCCCAAACACTCCTTTATACAATAGGGAGAGAGATTCCTGTGCACAAAAAGGAACACACCGGAGCGACCTGGGATATATGCTAGTTTAAATAATTGTAATGTATTTTGCACATCCAATCTCTCTCTCGCGCCCTCAATCTCTCTCTCACGCCCTCGATCTCTCTCTCACTCCCTCAATCTCTCACTCACTCCCTCAATCTCTCTCTCATGCCCTCAATCTCTCTCTCACTCCCTCAATCTCACTCAATCTCTCTTTCTCTCTCTCTCACTCAATCCCTCTCTCTCTCTCATTCAATCTCTCTCACTCAATTTCTCTCTCACTCAATCTCTCTCTCATTCAATCTCTCTCACTCAATCTCTCTCTCAATCTCTCTCTCTGTCTCAATCTCTCCCAATCTCTCTTTCTCTCTCTCTCTCACTCAATCCCTCTCTCTCACTCAATCTCTCTCTCAGTCACTCAATCTCTCTCTCACTCAATATCTCTCTCTCTCTCATTCAATCTCTCTCACTCAATCTCTCTCACTCAATCTCTCTCTCTCTCACTCAATCTCTCTCTCTCTCTCTCACTCAATCTCTCTCTCCCCTTCTCTCCCTCTCTCCCTCTCTCTCTCCCTCTCTTTCCCTCTCTCCCTCATGGCCTGGATCTCTCAGTGTTTCACAGATCCCCGCAGCATCGGAGACTGATGTCAACATTGTATTAAAGCTGCATATCTCACGAAAATGTTAAACTGTTAAAAGAAACTTGTGACAAATGTCCCCAAACCCAGTCGGGCCAGTTTTGCACATTTCCAGTCACAATGTTTGTATAATTCGCCGGTACCCGCAGCACATTCATTTAATGCCTACTAATCCAAGACGTCCCACGTCCATGGACACCAGCACCTAGCTCGTGAATAGCTCCCAATTTATTACTAGTGCATTTGCAAATCAGTTTACGAATCCTTTCTAAATAATAACAAAAAATAAATATTTAGTAATCACTCCTGGCGGAAACCGCGTATGCATTAGCATTTCAGTGATTCGCAGGGAAATACATCGTATGCAGTCAAGTACGGTTCCAAATACAATGTCAATCAATGACACGACTGCCAAAGCAGCAGCCCGCGAAGCCCCCTAATCCTCCCATGCGGCTGTACAGCTGGGCTTATTGTATTTTAATGTCGTTTGAATTTTAAATTATTATAATGGTGAGACAATAAAGTTAAAAGTGATAATAGGCACTGTCTTGACTCAGTATGAGAATATGTTTTTTTAATCTGTGGGGATTACGCAATATTTCTGTGTGTGTGTATATATACTGTATATATATATATATATATATATATATATATATATATATATATATTCCCTCATAGTCTCTCTCCGTTTATATATATATATATATAAAAAGCAGAAAATAGCCGTGTTAGTCCAGTTGTGATAGTGCAGAATAAATGAGTTCTTCAGTATTTGGTGATACCTTTTTTATTGGACTAAGCTTGTCCTATGACATAAATTGTTAGTCCAATAAAAAAGGTATCACCGAATACTGAAGAACTTAGAAATAATGTACAATTGTATGCATTGTACAGTAAAGTATTTAAGACACCAATAATCGTGATGTAAATTATTTATAAATACGAAGATTGGGAGCCACGCTTGCATCGCGTTATAAGTGGATTCGCGTTGTAACGGATCGCATTATAATCTCTCTCTCTCCCCCCACTCTCTCTTTCCCCCCCCTCTCTCTCCCCCTCTCTCTCTGCCCCTCTCTCTCTGCCCCTCTCTCTCGTCTCTCTCTCTCTCTCTCTCTCTCTCTCTCTCTCTCTCTCTCTCTCTCTCTCTCTCTCTCTTTCTCTCTCTCATTTGTAATACAGAATATGGATTTTTGGCTAGTTTTAATTCACTACTTATGACTATGTTTTGCAAGGACAAACTCACAGCTGCTGGAATCCACCCCCAAGTATTCTCTATGATCTAAGTGATGGGATTACACATGCAATTCGGGATTGGAAAATATACTCAACATGCTGTAATTACTCATGTCCCCCCTGCACCATGCATCACAACTATTAAAGAGTTATACACATGTTGGCAGGGGGCTCTGCCAACACATCTGATGGTACTACTGGCTGACTGTTGGAGAATTAAATAGGTAGGTGCTACATGGATGCCAAAATTAATTACAAAAAATATAACATTGATTTGGACTAGAAGCAGACATTATTCAGTTGATTACCCAAGTAGATTGCTAGGAATTTATTTTGTATCTCTGATGAACAACTATGGCTGTGAAAAAAATCCATATGGTTATATCTGTATTGGACCCAACTTTTTCCCGGATTCAAATTTATCTTGGCATTAACGGTACATTCAATATTTACTTGCTAGAATGAATCTCTTCTTCTTTCTTGAGTTATACAGTAACGAGAAGCACATTTAAAATGCCATTGTTTTCATGGAAAGCAAGGGAAAATAGTTTTCTTTTAAATGTATTTTTAATAGTCAAGCAATCCTCCTAATTATTTTAGCTGCCGGAAGATGCTTCGTATTGTTTCCATACATCTATCAGATATTAATACTTAGTGTTATGAGAGAAGAAACTCATGAGGTACAGAAGAAAAATCCTTTGGCTAAAGGACTTCTGCGAGATGTTGTTGGATTATGTAAAATAACTCCAAAACAGGAGCTGACCGGTAGGAGACATGTCATATATAGAGATACAGCTCAACCCCGTTATAACGCGATCCGTTACAACGCGAATCCGCTTATAACGCGATGCCAGCGTGGCTCCCAATTTTCGTCTTTATGAATACTTTACAACACGATTATTGGTGTGTTAAATACTTTATTGTACAATGCATACAATTGTACATTATTTCTAATGTGATCCGCTTATAACGCGATGTGATTCTTTGGACCCCAAGCACAGCGTTATAAAGGGGTTGAGTTGTATTACACAATCTGATCTAAAACAGATTTTTATGTGGAAATGTTTGGTTATGTTGTAGCTGTTCAACTGTTCAATTGTAGCTGAATCCGCAGATTTGATTCTAGAAATCTGTCACTGAAGTTGCTCTGACAATCCGAGCGGTAGGTCAAAAAAGGCTCAAGCGTGCATTTTTTTTGCCAATAACGGTTATTCAAGTAGCGCCGTAAGGCAAATGGCGGTTGAAATACTCACTTTTTTTAAACATCACCTAAAGCAGAGGTGCGCAAAGTGGGGGGCGCAAGATTTTTCTGGGAGGGGGGGAGAGAGGGGGGGGGGGGGTGAGTGCGGCAGCTGCAGAGGCCCTACACTCTTCCCCACGGCATTTCAATTACATGCCGGGGGATCGCGTGAGGCCTCTGCAGTGTTTCCTATCTCGTCTTCGGTGACGTGTCACCCTGGCAATGCTGGATTTTAGGTAATAGGGGGAGGGGGGGGCGCGAGCACAGGTGCTGGCAGGTAGGGGTGGGGGGGCACAGCACACAAAGTTTGCGCAGCCCTGACCTTAAGGGTGGCGAGATAGTATTTGTGATTTGCATCAGATGGAGTATCGCTTATTTTTACTACATAAGATTGAATCAGGGGGTGTCCGGAGACAGCCTGCTTCAAGTATATGTCATAAAAATAAAATAACAGCTGGTGTTAGTTGTAGAGGAGATGGGTGAAGTGGGTAGTTGCCCTGGATTGGGTGGTTAGGCCTCCCGGGTGGGTAGCA
This sequence comes from Ascaphus truei, assembly GCF_040206685.1. Taxonomy (NCBI): domain Eukaryota; kingdom Metazoa; phylum Chordata; class Amphibia; order Anura; family Ascaphidae; genus Ascaphus; species Ascaphus truei. Next base: position 7,662,660 of record NC_134504.1, read on the forward strand.
GAAGGGGTTAACCCCTTCATTACTTAAGCTGCAGTAACCACTAAGGTAATGAAGGGATTAACCCCTCCCGCATCCCTCCCGGGAGGCCTAACCACCCAGCTGGGGCAACTACAACTTTTACCCACCCTCTCTACCACCAACAAACCGGGTACTGGTGCTTAACCCCTTCATTACCAAAGCAGTTAGCCACTAAGGTAACGAAGCTCTGCTTTTATTTTATTTTTAATTACATCGTATGGAGGCAGGGGTTTCAGGAGCTGAACCTCCACGACTTTCAGGTCCGAGGACCCTTTGCTTCCCGAGGTACAGGCCCCACTACATTTGTAGCTCATGTTAGAGCTACCAAACCTTTCGTTTTATTAATGCAAGGAAACTTCAGCAGAAAAGCAACAATAAAGGTCAATCAATATCTATAACATAATGCATTTTTTTTGCAATATACCATAAAAGCTGCGTCAGCAATGCTGCGTAAAACTAATCACCGTTAAGCTGTGGCGCCCTCTTGAATTTCACCAGCCCTGATAGGTCAGTATTGCTTGGACATAATAATCCCGGTGTAGGGGAAAGAAAAATAAGAATGAGTTGAACTGCGGTGGCGTGCTGCATGGGGTCCTGATGGAGTTGTAATCCTTTTTGCAATTCCCTTAGGTACTGTATGTTTCTGTAATAAGTTCCACTATGGCTGTCACCACTTGTATTGTAAACTCCCTCTGTAAATAAGCTCGAGCCTTTTCCTCTGACTTGACACAACTTCTGGTGCCGGCAGGTCCCCAGCAATCACCCACAGATGGATGTACAGCACTGTAGCAATAACATGCCACGAGCTACCTAGCTATACTAGAAAGACAGACATTCACAGTTCAGGCAGTTGTTGTTGCACTGGTAAACAGAAAGGGAGAGGGGGGGGGGGGGGGAGCACAGGAAATGATCAGCAATTGAACAAGAATGAATAGTATTCACTCAGTAAGTACATCAGAGTGCCCACCCTGATGCCATAAACTGGGTGAACTCAGAGGGTAATACTCAGCGTGGGTGGGGACAGTGATAAAAATATGGTGGGTGGGCACTCTGATGTACTTACTGAGTGAATACTATTCATTCTTGTTCAATTGCTGATCAGTTCCTATGCTCCCCCCCTCTCTTTCTGTTTACCTGTATATCCTCAGGATGTAGGATAGATCCCTAAGGGGGGTTGAGCAGTAGGATTGCCACATCCAGTCTATCACTAGCACATCGAGTGTTCCTGCTGCTACGCTAATATCCATCCAATTTGATTTCTTCACATCTCCTCTCCCCACTCACTCCCCATAGAGATTAGCGCCTGAGTTTTTCCTTGTTCCTCAGTTGTTGCTGCACTGCCTCCACTGATGCACAGCGTGTACAGGATCTGGTGGTGTGTGGAAAGTCTCATGCAAATTTGTACTTTGGGGCAAAAGCAATTGTTTTTGGCTTTGACGTGTGCATCACATGAAGAAGCTTTTACACAGATCATCACACCTGTTGGGATAGACCTGCTCCATTTTTGCGCTTGGCTAATCTTTTTAATTAGTGTCTGCTCCTGACGGCATGTTGTGTGTTCCCGCTGCAACGCAGGAGCAATATGTCGGCTATATTTGTATGTGACAAGGCTCATATATACGCCTTGTCATATACAAATAAAACCAGGGAGGTTTATTGCGCCTCAGACCTCAAAAGATGATTTGGGACACCAAGGGGCGCAAAATGGCAGATGCAGAATTAGATACATCCGTTGATAGCATAATTCCATTTAACTCCTTCCTAACTACTCCTGTGGACACTTTCCAACTTGCATTATGCAAATGGAGCAATATATGTATGTAACCTTTATACGTTTCTTTGGCACAAAGTACAGCAGTGGTTCCACTCTTCCACACTTGCCAATCTTAATGGCAAGCCAGTGTTAGCACTAACTGAGATTGCAGAAGAATGGCAAACTACTCTTTGTCATGCTCCCAAAGAAACATAGTTTTCACAACATCTGTACAGTTGGACCAAAATACTTTGATACGATGAAGCTATAAGATGCAGGATGGATCTACCTACCATCATTGCCTGGAATTGATTCTTAGAACATATAGTAAGAGTATTGGTAAGAGTATTGGTATGGTGTAATCTACATCTCCTAAGTTGACTATGTCAACCAGAAAATGCCTGAATACAGAGGTTGAGAAACAGAGCGGCCTTTGCATGCAACGGAGACGAGGCGGGAACGATAGATGCAGACTTCTCATGGAATGAGTTTAAGTGTATCTTACACTACATGTTTCTGCTAGCGCCTCTGTGTCAACGTCTGTTACCATAGGTTGGAAACATCAAACCAGAGACTGAGCGTCAGTGGGATTATGTCTAAGTGGATAAAACGACACATATATATGTCTTTGTGGGACAACGATGATTTAAGGGATTAGCATTTATTTTTGTTTGTCTGCATTGAAACATTAAAATTCAAATGAGAGATTCATTTTCTAACAGGTATTACAAAATAGCTGAAACCTCATTACATTTGTTTGCTGTCAGTTGTTTTTATATGAAGTCTGATAAACCTTTTGACAAAATCCTATTACATACATGAATAAGAATTTCCTCAGCCTGTTCCACTAATAGGAATTGTGTATGCAAGCATTCAATTGATATCTTTTAGTTTAATACTAGCAATTACCTTGGCAGTCTAATTCAGCAGAGGCAGCCCCTGTGGATTTATGTACAACAAGACCTATTAGTCATTTTTATGTTGGCCCGATGCAATATATCAAAACTTTCAAAAACAAAAACTAACTCAAAATTAGGAGGTCTATATCATAACCAATTATATCTCTCCGTGTTCTTTTTTTTAAATAAAATCTTACTTTTTTTTTAAACTCTTCTTTTATATTCCATTTCTGGCAACTACAAAAAAAAATCATAATATAGCACCCTAAACCCTGCCAGTCTCTCTAACACCTTGTCTCGCTCCTGCCTTCTAACTCCTTAAATAACTTGCATGTTCTCGCTTTCTCCATTTCCCTAACCCCCATCCTTTCGTAGACTCTCTACAATTTGCTCACTCCACTGAAAGACCCCGTAACAAAAATAAGTGGTGACGTTCATGCTGTCAAAGACCAATTATTACTCACCCTCTCCGTGACGTTTGATGCTGTGGACCACCCTCTTCTACTTCACATTCTCCATACTCTGGGTATTCATAACAAAGCTGTATCCTGGATTTCCTCTTATCTCTCTTATTGTACTTTCATGGTCTCTTTCTAACATCTCCTCTTCCACTGTCAACCTCTTTATGGGAGTACCTCAGGGGTCTGTCCTGGGGCTTCCTCTCTTTTCTTTTCTCCATACAAACTCTCTAGATGACCTTATAAATTATTTTGGGTTCAAATATCCCCTCTTTGCAGACGACACTCAAATATACTTTTCAACCCCAGACCTTAGACCTGCTGCCCAGACCAAAGTCTATGAATGCTTCTCTGCACTATCATCATGGACAGGACCACCGACATGGGGGAAGAGCCAGGTGAAATGTCCCAGGGCCATTCACTGTGGGGGGCCTAGCAGGCCAGCGTTGGAAGTTGGGCCCAAATTCTCTGTCCAGGCCCAACTTCTTTGCTCGGCTGCCGGTCCTCTCTTACTGTCTCCGGACCCACAGTTTACCTTTATAATAAGGGAACACTGATACTGGCTGTGATAAGATTTTAATTGAACTAAATCACAAAAGCATATGCTTTATTTATTTAACCCCCTTCAGGGCACTTTCACATATCTCACAAAATTCAGTCCATAGGACAATAAGAAAATGCATATACTCAGTGTAGATACCTGCTAAATGGAGTCTACCTTGCCGAGGTTGGCGGCTTGAATCATGTTTTGATCAAAAGATGCAACCAAATGACTCCTTTGTCCCCCGGACTTAGGTTCTAAATGTAAATATGTCACTAGTATATTTTAGCCCAATTTGGTAGGAACGCAGGATCTGTTCTTTTTGTTTTCCATATATGTAACTGTAAGGCCAATCCTTTTACCAGCAGCACACTTCGAAAAGGGAGGAGCGCAGTTAATATGTACAGTCTCCTAACAAATTACTGTACACACTTAAAACTAATTTATAACAGTATTTTCGTATACAAAAACAAAATATATATCACTACTGGAATTATGCAAATATTTTTTTTTTGTACAAAAAGACAACATTTGGTGTTAAAATGTACAGGCAAATAAAGCTATGAAGATACTCTCCACTTCATGGAGTCCTGGCTATTTTAAAGCTTTGGGTTCTTGAATTCATTGCGTCACTCTGTTGAGGAGAAGTCCAAGCAAACTCCCTCAACTCTACCTTTTCTAAGCCACTGACTTAGGTCCTGCTGCCCCTTCATCTCATATTTACACTGTATGTGCATTGCGCACAATGAGCACGCTGAAAATTTCCGACAATATCTGAATGGAGAGTATTTTGCAAAGCACGATACTCATTATTAGTTCAATTTGAAATATTCCTACCTCCCCTGCAAACTGGTCAACGATAGCACTGCAGTTAACTAAATCTCCTGATCCAGCGTCCTTTTGTATAACGTACAAATTTGGCAACTCGTGTTTTTGTACCTGTGAAATCAAAGCAGTGTAAGAAAACACAACATGTAATTTAGTGGATTGGTTACACAACAGTTGGGTTGTTGATGGGCATTTCACTACCTGTGTCCTCTTTGCTTCAAAAACTTCTGCAGGATATCCTCAAACAAATAAAATGTTGTGTGTATTTCTCTCTGTATTCCTCACAGATCTGTACTGCTGTTAAATTGACTTTTAGTCGAGGATGAAATGAGTTAAATTCCAATAAGATAGCACACGTGTTATGTTTGAGATACATTTTACTAGTATCAACATTTAAAGTAAACTGCTGACCCCCCCAAATATTTTCTTAGCTCAGACTCCTTCCAGTTCCCGATCACTGTAACATCATCGATAAAACGCCACAATTTGGTAATGGGCCTTTATGGCTTTGTGTCTGAAACATTATGTACATCTTGAAGGTAACCCACAGATAAATGAACTCTGCTATGTGCCCAGACGTAGCCCATTGCATCTCCGGCTACTTGCAAACATCATCCTTGATCAAACTTGAAGGACTGTAATTATCATACAAGACAAACTTGCCTATTTGTAAAAGAACAGGAGCTAGTCGGAGAGCCTGTCCTACTAACCCAAATCTTCCAAAGCAGGTTTACGATCTATTTTGTTGTAAAGACAAACAATATCTATGAAGCAGATGGTCTGCCCCAGAGGGATCTAAACTCTGAACTCCAGCACTCAACAGCAGCAGCTTTAACTGTGAGCTAGATCAGCGCCTGTCAGCTTCACTGCTTCTGTGTACTTTTGAACTCTACAGGGCTAATTGACTAGCCTGCTATTGCTACACTTATTCGCAATCAGACTCCTGGACACACTTCTGAGCTTCCTTTCAAACTGGCTGTTTTCTGCTTTTTGGTTTCATATCTCTTTTTTTTTTTTTTTTAACACAAATTTGATGATTTAGGTCATACCATTCCTGGGTGCGATATTAACTCTGTTTTAACGGAGATTGGAGACCTTTATGCACTTTTGGAAGCATGTACAACGCTGGAATAGTAGGGAAAACACTGCTAAATATTTCATATCTGCCATGGATCACTAAAACATTTATTTAGCTTTTTCCAAAATCAGAGGTTGGGCTATTGGAACCTGGTGGCAGCTTTACTGTATAGCAGGGCATCCTGATTCATCTTCTCTGTTTTGCCTATGTACGGTACCCAACTTGATTGTTAACCATTTCTTAGTCACGTGTCAGTTAGTGCAGGAAATATAAAAAGCATCTTGAAAGTCTTAACAACCACCCACGCCACCAGCTCAGAACAGAGGTACCCACTCAATGGAACTCATCCATGTACGTGTAGAACTCCAAAATTGTTGAAGGTAGGTACCTGTTGTCTAACCAGTGTCTCCTGATGTGGGAGCTACAGGTGTGAGCAGTAGGGCTCAAAAATATGTTATGACTGCAGAGATACCAAGCAGCATGTTTAGTTCACTGCTCGAGCTAAAGTCTAGAATAGCAGAGGTTGTGTTTTTTAAAAAAAAGAAGAAAAACCATCCTGTATATTGGAAGTGTTACATTAAGTAAAACCTCTAATTAGAGACAGTCTTTGCTGAGGATTTGAGTCTATGCCACTGCAGAGAATCTCTCGCGGAGAATTGTTTATTTTCGATGTGATTGTTGATTTTTACGGCAAAAAGACAAAATGGCTTTATTGCTACTTCAATAGTGAAAAGAGGGCCTCAAGTACATACTTCCTCGCCATAAGGGGCATCTCAACAACTGAAGTGCCTGGAATCCAGTGATGCTTAATTGCCAACATTTAAACATGCTCGATGCATAATGCTGCCATCAAACAAAGAAGTCTAATTATCGAAGCAAATTTGAAATTAAATGGACACTGAAAAGCATTTTCACTGTGTGTCTTAGAATCGATATATCAATGCACTTTGCACATAAAGTGTTTGGCTTTGCTTGCGGACATAGGAATTACCCGACGCTCATATAACCCAGACAGGTGTAAGGTGGCACAAATGTTAGGTAATGTTTTGCATCAAAACAAATAAGCATCAATAACGATCATCCTACTTGAGAAGCAAGCCGACGATTAAGCCAAAATACCGTTTGCAAACTTTCAATGTCAAACGACTGCTTACTGCAAAAATATAGCTGCTGTTGTTTCTTTAGAAATAAGGGATTATTGATTTTTCTTAGGGGACTCTGAATCGGAGGCTGGTTGTCAATAAATTGTTTCCGCTACCCTTATCCTATACTGTCCTTATCAGGGAGCCAATAAAGATGAAAGGGGAACTGAAGGGGAAGCAGGTAAAGTTGAAATGAAATCAAACCCCTCAAAAGTATTACTTAACCGTGTTAAAAAAAAAATGAGTAAAAAATACTTATTTGTGTCAGATTTTGGAAACAAAAGGGGATGTAACTCCTTAAATGTCACTGCCAGTAATCAATTGTCATCCTATGAGAGATTGTCTCTTTAACCTATGCAACTAATGTACGCATGGATGCAAAAAGATACATGTATATTTACATATGATTCATATGTTTATGTGTCTCCCCTTAATAGGTTAAGAGGTGTCGGTGTTAGGCTAAGGCCCTGTTGCACACGTCCGCACGGCTGTCTTGCTTGCCGGCGGCGCGTGCAACTCACTGCACCGCGATCTGCAGGAAACTTTTTTCGGAGCGCGGGAGGGGGGGGGGGGGGGGGGGGGGCGTGGCCACACAGGTCGGGGGGGCGCGGCCATAACGGGGGGGGGAGCGGGGCCAAAACCAAAACAAAGCAGGGCTCACAGCCCTAGCTGGCTTGCCATTGGTTGATGGGAGCCAGTCTATGATTGGCCCCTTCGCGTACCATGTGACGCGTTGCCGCACGGGAACACCATTCTCTTGTATCCCGTGCTGGCTGACGTGTCACAGTACGTCGTCAGTTGGCAGTGAGGAGGGACTAGGACCAGATCGTGAGGTTAAACCGCAATGGTGAGTTGCGCTCACGCCGCCACCCGCGCCACCGGGCGCAGAGGGTCCCAGCCCTTACTGTATGTAGCAGGGATTCTCTTTCTTACCTCCTGGGGGGGAGATCAGCTCTGTGGCTGTGCAAAACAGTGCAGTTGCGTTGGCCATCATGGTACACTCACATCGGGCAATGGGACTCCTATACAGATGGTGCGGCGGCCATGTTGGTACACCCAAACCGGATAGAGAGACAGAGAGAAGATGTCCTGGCTAAGCAAGATTTCCTTCGCGTTCCGAGGACAGTTGACTGTGGGCAGTTGATCCGGAGCCTGCAGGGGTGAGGTAGTGTCCAGGGAGCAGGCAAGCTCCTGGACGTGGCCTATGACATACACCCCTAGGCCCCAGGCAGTCCCCTCACTGTAGTAAAGTGTGCCGGGCCGGCCCTATCATTAGGAATCTCCCTGTAGTGAGGGATCGCAGCGGAGCAGGATCCAAGCAGCAGAGGAGTTTTACAGCAGTAGCCTCGTGCAGCATCCGGGTGTGAGGCGTGAGGGGCTGCTGTCGGAGACCCCGCTCCGTGGGACCCCGTAGCTGACAGCAGCTTGTCCGGAGTACTCCCTGGTTAGGCCACAACCAGGAAGGTACCTGTGCACCAACGCAAGGAGGAGGGTAGCGCTGCCCTCATACACAGATTGGGAAGGGGTGTTTGCTGGACACCAGGGTATAGGTGCCCAAGGACCCTAGGTAGCATTGGGGCTAGCTACCCCAGGGCGTTCTACTGTTATTATTGTTGTTATTGTGTATTGTGTGCTGGGGGTAATATTTGGGGCCTACTGTGGGACCACAGAAGTAAAGGAGTTATTATACAATCCTGTTGTGTTGTATTATTGGGGTATACCATAAATGTATACGTGTTCCTATGAGGAGCCCTCACGCTATTCGGGATCCTCATAGGTGGAGGTGCTGCACCAGAAAGAGAGAGAGAACACACCGTATCCCCAGACTCCCCATGAGCGGAGGCGCAGGCCTCCTGTAAGTCAAACAGGTAGCACCAGTACCTTAATTACCGCTATTTCCCATAGGGAAAGGGTGTTATATGTATACAAGAAGAGAGGGACCATTATTTCATATGGAGTCTATCTCTCTCCCTCTCTCTACAAGTTAATGAGAACTGAAAGCTCAATATTCACCGGTTTCTCCAATATTCACACACCTCTAGGTCACTTCTCAATTTATTTTCGGTTTGTCTACACTATACAGGCATACCCCGCATTAACGTACGCAATGGGACCGGAGCATGTATGTAAAGCGAAAATGTACTTAAAGTGAAGCACTACCTTTTCCCACTTATCGATGCATGTACTGTACTGCAATCGTTATATACGTGCAGAACTGATGTAAATAACGCATGTGTAACAGGCTCTATAGTCTCCCTGCTTGCACACAGCTTCGGTACAGGTAGGGAGCCAGTATTGCTGTTCAGTACGTGATGATAGGCACATGCGTGAGCTGCCGTTTGCCTATTGGGCGATATGTACTTACTCGCGAGTGTACTTAAAGTGAGTGTCCTTAAACCGGGGTATGCCTGTATACCCATAAAGAGAGCGCTGAGCCTTATGCAAAGGCTCAGGCTCCCCTTCCCCCCCCTTTTAGCGTTTTGTGGACGCTCCCGTGTACTTTTCTACAGATCACGTTATGGTTAAAGGAAATCTGTACTGCTTCCCTGTTCATGTATGGCTTTATTATTACAGGGACTAAACACTTGATAACTACATAGCTGGTTTTATTATTACTTTTGTAAACCCATAATGTATTCTCTGCTGGGGATTAATAAAGCGTGTAGCTGAATTTGAGGTCTCGTTGAGTTTGAAAACCACTAAACCATAGTGTTTCAATTTTGCCAAACCCTCTGGTGCAATTGTTTTATTATTAATTCACAGCGGGCGCTATATTACAGCACACTTTGCATTAAGAAATTCACAGTACAGATGAATTTCCCCGGCTTTAAATACAAAATGCAGCTAAATGTTGTCAGTTTATTGCTTTCCAAGAGATATGTTTTTGATTTGGTTCTAATAACCTAATGAAATGATTGTGCTGGTTCCTTTTGTGAACACACGGTATGTACATCTCTGCTGACTTCAGCAGCAATGCTATGGATATCATGTGATCTTAATATTGTTTGTACATAGCTAATTGGCTTAGATTAAAATAGCTTGGCTAATGACTTTATATAAAAGGATGGTTTGCCCAAAGCACATACATTACCATTTTCTGTTTCAATTCCTAAACTATTTCTCATTTGGTTTATAACACAAAACCGATTTGTGTTATATAATTTAAATGCATGTTTTATTCTCTTGGAACAGTATGAAAATACAAAAGCAGCGGTCAGTACTTCCAGCCTCTCTTACATTAAGCAGAACACACAACATGCATTATTTTCAATAAAATATGTTTCCGCTCCATCTGGTGCTGATGTACTGTACATGGTTCATTATTGGACCATCAAACAATTCTACTGTATATACTCCATATATATGTATACACACACACAAACATATATATATATACAGTATACTAGCTGATAAACCCGGCGTTGCCCGTGATTGCTGGGGCGGGGGGCGTGGAGGGGCGGGGAAGGGCAGGGAGGGGCGAGAGGGGGCGAAGGGCATGGAGGGGCGAGAGGGGGCGAAGGGCAGGGAGGGGGGAGAGGGGGCGAAGGGCAGGGAGGGGGGAGAGGGGGCGAAGGGCAGGGAGGGGGGAGAGAGGGCAAAGGGCAGGGAGGGGGGGGCGAAGGGCAGGGAGGGGGGGGGCGAAGGGCAGGGAGGGGGGGGCGAAGGGCAGGGGGGGGGCGAAGGGCAGGGAGGGGGGGACGAAGGGCAGGGAGGGGGGGGACGAAGGGCAGGGAGGGGGGGGCGAAGGGCAGGGAGGGGGGGGCGAAGGGCAGGGAGGGGGGGGCGAAGGGCATGGAGGGGGGGGCGAAGAACAGGGAGGGGGGGCGAAGAACAGGGAGGGGGGGCGAAGAACAGGGGGGGGGCGAAGAACAGGGAGGGGGGGCGAAAGGCAGGGAGGGGGGGGGCGAAGAGCAGGGAGGGGGGGGCGAAGGGCAGGGAGGGGGGGCGAAGGGCAGGGAGGGGGGGGGCGAAGGGCAGGGAGGGGGGGGGGCGAAGGGCAGGGGGGGGGCGAAGGGCAGGGAGGGGGGGGGCGAAGGGCAGGGAGGGGGGGTGAAGGGCAGGGAGGGGGGGGGGGCGAAGGGCAGGGAGGGGGGGGCGAAGGGCAGGGAGGGGGGGGCGAAGGGCAGGGAGGGGGGGGCGAAGGGCAGGGAGGGGGGGGCGAAGGGCAGGGAGGGAGGGGGGGGGCGAAGGGCAGGGAAGGAGGGGGGGGAGAAGGGCAGGGAGGGAGGGTGGGGGGCGAAGGGCAGGGAGGGTGGGGGGCGAAGGGCAGGGAGGGTGGGGGGCGAAGGGCAGGGAGGGTGGGGGTGCGGGCGAAGGGCAGGGAGGGTGGGGGCGAAGGGAAGGGAGGGTGGGGGTGGGGGCGAAGGGCAGGGAGGGTGGGGGTGGGGGCGAAGGGCAGGGAGGGTGGGGGTGGGGGCGAAGGGCAGGGGGAGTGGGGGTGAAGGGTAGGTGGGGTGGGGGCGAAGGGCAGGGACAGGGGGGGGAGGGTGAAGGGCAGGGCCGGGGGGGTGAAGGGCAGGGCCGGTGGGGGGGGTGAAGGGCGGAGTTGGGGGGGTGGTGAAGGGCATGGCCGGGGGGGTGAAGGGCATGGCCGGGGGGGGTGAAGGGCTGGGCCGGGGGGGGTGAAGGGCTGGGGGTGTGAAGGGCCAGGCCGGGTGGGGTGAAGGGCCGGGCTGGGGGGTGAAGGGCCGGGGGGGAGGGGGTGAAGGGCCGGGGGGGGTGAAGGGCCGGGGGGGGTAGGTTGAAAGATCCCTTCCCGTGCGGTTACTTACCTCGCACCGGGCCGCGCTCCTCCTCCTCCTCGGGTTCCTCGGCGGTCTCCGTTCCCCCCGGAGAGGCTGAGCTGAGACGCTCAGGTGAGGAGGTGGTGTGGGCAGCCGGCCCGTACAGCTCCCGACTGAGAGAGCCGGAGCAGCGCTCCCGGGGATGGTGAGCTGGGGGCGCGGCCTCTAGGCCTGAAGGTGAGAGCGGCGAAAGCGTGCTCTGGGGGGGGGAAGCGATCTGTGGGAGGGAGCACCGGGGGAGAGGGAGCACCGGGGGAGAGGGTGATGTTTGTCAGGTCCCGCAGAGTGGTGATAGGGGGGGTTCCGTTGTTGCGGGTCAGCCGCCGGGAAGGGCGGGGGGGGGAGGGGGGTCAAGGCCGGGCAGCCGTTGAGGAGGGCGGGGGGGTGAGAGGGTGGATGGGTGAGGGAGTGTGTGTGTGTGTGTGTGTCCTTCACTCTACCTCATGTGCGGGGGCGGGCGGGACAAGGGAGCAGTGTCATTGGCCTGGCCCAAGGTCCAATGGGATTGCCGCTAGGGACATGGGGAGGGACACAGGGAGACACATACAGACATAGAAACATAAGACGCTTTCACAAATATATAGTAAGATATATGTGAATATACTATATATATATTAGACTTTTTGTTTATATATATATTGATTGGCAGGTCAATGTCAGTAATTCGCCTTTGAGCTTGCCTGTAATATTCCTGATTGGACAGGTCTTCGACGAGCGCAAGCTTGCATGGTTACTGTGAAATAATGTATACTGTACATTTTCATATCCATTACATATTTATTGTATTAGATTTTTTTTGTAAACATACAGTATAAAAAATACTTTTTATAGTATTCATGTTACATTATAGAAGCACTAACCAATCTTGTATTTGTTTGCGACCACTCATAACACAAAGTGCGCGCATAGAAAATGTTCCTGCACCCCCATTTCTTTGTCTCAGTGCGTATGGACTGGGGGCGCCACATACTATACAGACTACATGGCGGCCACTAGTAACAATACAACACATGCGCACTACAGCTCACTCACTGAGCCACAGTCTGACTGAGCGTGATTGGTTTAGTCACACTGCGTGAAACCACACAACTCACAATTCTGAGCATGGCTGCGATATACATGATGCACAATTTCGTGTTTAGAATTACATCAATGTTGGTTTCTTCTGTAGATCTTTTTATGCTGCATTTTGTATGATGCAGGGGCTGTTTTTACTCAATGTAACCTGCTGTTGTATGGTTTGCAGCCACTACCAGCTTCACAATGCAGCGACCGAGCTGAAACTCAAGAGTCCAAAAGGATAGAACAGATGTCTTTGGTTTCACTGATTCGTAGGGATTCCACGTAACAAAGTAGATAGCAATCTAAAAGTGACACACACTACCCAGAATCCTTGTATGTAGCTTAACCTACCCAGAATCCTTGTATGTAGCTTAATCTACCCAGAATCCTTGTATGTAGCTTAACCTACCCAGAATCCTTGTATGTACAGTAGAGGCAACTCTTATTCGAACAAAAACCAGTGGCAATTCCCCAAAAAACCCAGGAAACACCCAGGTACATTCTGAATACATGTCTTAAACTTTCCTTAAACTAGCCCCAGCATTTCTGCATTGATTAATGGCCTATCAGATTAACAGCGGGGGGTCCCTGGCAGTCCCATTCAAACTGAATTGGACTGCCAGGGATCCCTGCTGTGTTAATCCTATGGGTCGTTAGTCAATGCAGAAATACCTTAAACGTGCCTCAAACTAGCCCAGAACATACCCAGCACATACCCAGCACATACCCAGAATGTAACCAGGCTAGTTTACGGCAAATGTTAGAATAAACGTGCCTCTACTGTAGCTTAATCTACCCAGAATCCTTGTATGTATCTTAACCTACCCAGCATCCTGGTACTGTATGTAGCTTAACCCACTGCATGCTGTGTTACAATGGGACGAATGAAGCAGGTTTTGGACTTGTGGAAAACATGTAGATGTTGGTTTTAATTAGGGGGGGGGGCGTAACCGGCAGAATCCGTTTCCCGGAATCTCATGGGGTTCCCATTCAAAATCCACTCCGCGGTATAAAATCTGTTGACGGATTGTTCCAGTTTCAATCCGTACGGACGAATCCAGAAAACCGCCATTGGATACAAATCCGGACGGATTTTTAAAGAATTCAATCTTTGGATTCCAAAAACAAAACAAAACAAAAATGTGCCCGGATTGTTAAAAATCCAAACACGGACTCTTTATCTGTCAAGTGGCCCCATAAAAAGGCAGATTTTTTTTTTTTTAGACTGATCCGCGGAAACCCACGGAACCGACCGATCCGAAACGGATCCAAATCAAGAAAAAAAAAAAAAATCTCTAGGATTAATTAAGCCAAAAAACCTAATTGCATTTACAGGTGCACGCTAAAATGAAACAGTGGCTCTGATATATTTAAGGAACTGCTTTTCCCCTCCTAATGGTAAGTAAATTAAATTGGACACAACATGTTTTTAGTGAGCTAACTGGGTCTGCCCCTTTTAAACTAGTAGTAGGCTATGTTTAGGAGGTGTTTCCACTCACCATCCTCCTTTTGCTTGTGCGTTATATAAAAGCTAGGTTGCAGTACTGCAGCACAGACATTATTTAGAGGACAGCCAGCATGTGCTGAGACTGCACAAGCCATCTCTGCTCTTCCAGCGATACAAACGCTACACTATACTGTACAGATTGACACATAAAACAGGAAAGGATATTTATTTGGTCACTGGAGGCAAAGTTAGAGGGCAGTTGTTTGGAATGCAGATGAGAAGAGATGTACCAGCAGCCGAGGTGCTGTGCCTGCTATGTGTTATTATTGCACCCTCCTGACATGCAGAACACTATTATGTGTTCCAGGAATGTGAATGTGGAAGCACATTCTAGATACCCTGAATTTGCTAATCATATAATGCATGCTGTATTGTATGTCTTTATTTATATAGCGCCAAAGGTGTACTCGGCGCTTCACAAAGAATACAGCACAGGGAATTATAATAATACAATAAGCGCAGCAAAATCAGACAATAGGAAAGGAAATCCCTGCCCCGAAGAGCTTACAATCTGTTGTCACGTAGAGCTACATATGAACGATCCAAATATCTAAACACAAGTACGCAACCATGCCTGCTCAGTCTTCCAGTACATTACAGCAAAGCAATATAATTGTAGCCAGTGGCGTAGGTAACACCTGTAAACGACGAGACGCACATCCCACTGTCTGGCTAATAATGAGAGCTTGCTTTCTCCAGTCAATTTCCTTGCTTGTGCTTTCAAAATAACTTCCCTGCAGTTTCCCAGGATCCTTTCATCTGCATAGCGGCTCAGGAAAGCCGACTAATGGCTGCCTAGTTGCCTAAGTGACAACATTATGTAGCATAGCATATAAAACTGCCTAGCTGATGGTTTTTAGAGGCAGATCGAGCATCTCAGATCAGGACCAACCTCTTCCAAAGCCAATTATAATCAGGTAACACAGACTTTGCTACTGTGACCAAAAGGTTAACTATTCTGCTGGGGTGCATAGGGAACAGACTGTGTTGATTGCTCCACAGCATTTGATAGCTTAGATGGTAAATTCTTTGGGATTTCCTTTCCTAATGACTGTTTTTATGTTGTTCTGCCCTTTTGTATTATAATTCCCTGTGTTCTGTAGTCTTTTTTCCCCCGTGAAGCACTGCACGCCTTGTTTGCACGACACCAAATAAAAATTATACACAATATGCCACGGGCTCCGTCTATATCTGCGGGACACAGCCGTTCGTTCCCGGACACTGGGGAATTTCAATGGAGAAGTGCCTAATCGGCCGCTGTGGTGGGCATAGAGAATAAGCCCCCTTAAGAGCCATTTATTTGAATGTGGCTTAAATATTCCTGAGCTGGGGGAAGACGGGTTCATAGCGTAGGAATAAACACAGGATGGGACGTTTAGTCGCGGTCGTCTCTCCACGGCCAAGTCCCTGCTGGCGTTTGGCCGCAGGGGGACGCTCCACCGCAGCCGGACCCTCCACCGCAGCCGGACCCTCCACCGCAGCCGGACCCTCCACCGCAGCCGGACCCTCCACCAGAGCCGGACCCTCCACCGCAGCCGGACCCTCCACCAGAGCCGGACCCTCCACCAGTGCCGGACCCTCCACCAGAGCCGGACCCTCCACCAGAGCCGGACCCTCCACTGCAGCCGGACCCTCCACCGCAGCCGGACCCTCCACCAGAGCCGGACCCTCCACCGCAGCCGGACCCTCCACCAGAGCCGGACCCTCCACCGCAGCCGGACCCTCCACCAGAGCCGGACCCTCCACCAGAGCCGGACCCTCCACCACAGCCGGACCCTCCACCGCAGCCGGACCCTCCACCACAGCCGGACCCTCCACCGCAGCCGGACGCTCCACCGCAGCCGGACACTCCACATCAGGGGGTCCCTCCACCTGAGCCGGATCCTCCACCGCAGCCGGACCCTCCACCGCAGCCGGACACTCCACATCAGGGGGTCCCTCCACCTGAGCCGGATCCTCCACCGCAGCCGGACCCTCCACCGCAGCCGGACACTCCACATCAGGGGGTCCCTCCACCTGAGCCGGATCCTCCACCGCAGCCGGACCCTCCACCGCAGCAATGACAAGGTACGTTTTAGGGTAGGGGTTACATTTAGGGGTTTTAGCTGCTAGGGCAAGGGATTTTAGGGTAGGCGGTACGTTAGTATTAGGGGGTTAAGATTAGGGGTTTCGGGTAAGGGCTAAGGTTAGGGACTTACGTTGGCGGCGGAGTGGCGGGCGCCGGAGTGTCCCTGCGGCGAGGTCACTTGCAGCAAAACGCTGGCGGTGACTTGGTCATGGCGTAACGGGCACGACCAAATGTCCTAGATCAGGGGTGCACAAACTTTTCAGTCTGCGCCCCCCTGTCTGCTCTCCCCCCCCCCCTTGCCTCTTCTCCGGCATCTTCTGATGTCACGACGCCATGTGACCCCGCGGCGTCATTTGATGCTAGAAGCCACCTGAAACCAGGTAAGTGAGTAACAGAGGTCTCGCGCGCACTCCCCAGCCTTTAATGTAATTAATTTGGGGAAGAGCGCGGGGCTTCCGTAACCACCGCACCCTCCGCCCCCAGAAAATCTCGTGCCCTCACAGGGGTGCGCGCCCCCCAATTTGCGCACCCCTGTTCTAGACCAGCGGTGCGTGAGATTTTGCTGGCGGGTGTGGGCCGTTGCAAAGGCCCTGCGCTCTTCCCCAAAGTATTTAAATTAAATGCCGGGGGGATCGCGTGAGGCCTCTGCAACCCTTTACTTTACCCAGATTCAACCGCTCTGTAACGCGTCGCCATGGCAACGCGGCATCACACGACGCCATGGAGTCATGTGACATCACACTCGTCAAATGGCGCAGCAGGTCACGTGACGTCACATGACCCCGCAGCGTCATTTGACGCAGCTCTAAGGTAGGGAGGGGGGCGCGGGTGACGCAGCAGGGAAGACGGGGGCGCAGCACAAAACGTTTGCGCTCCCCTGTTCTAGATCATAAAAAAAACAGAGCCACGGTGATACTGTAAATACGTTACATTACACATGTCACATTAGTGTTGCAGCAGTGTTTCAGATCCTGTAGCTTGATGCATTGTAAATCCATATACCACGTTCTCAACATTTTCCAGTGTAGTTCTGAAGCATACGCTCCTACTGAACTAAATGTCTTTCTTTCACTGAAGCTCGAAGAGATTAAGTGTATAGTTCATTATGTATTTCCCCTTAACCTTCCTGGTCAGTTAAAACTTCCGCACGCAGTACACTTTCTTTCCGTTCACCTGATCTGGCCACTGGCTTTTTTTTTTTTGCGTTTCATTAAATCGGCTCGAACTTTAGCTGTCAGTCTCCGAATATCCTCTGCAGATTGCGAGGATTAGAGAAATACAAACCTTGTTTGCAATTTCATCTAGGGGCTCAATTATTTTGTTCTTAGTTATAGGCATCGGCAAGCCTGGGATAAAGTGAACGGCTCTCTTTGCTGTACTTTTAACCTCCTGTTCTCCAGCGCTGGGGGTTTGAATTAAATCTAAATTACCCTCGGATGCAAATCTATCTTTAATATGGTATATGAAACCATTGCGCGCCCTTGCTACATTGCGCTCCCCCGCTACATTGCGCGCCCCCGCTACATTGCGCTCCCCCGCTACATTGCGCGCCCCCGCTACATTGCGCTCCCCCGCTACATTGCGCGCCCCCGCTACATTGCGCGTCCCTGCAACATTGCGCGCCCCTGCTACATTGTATTGACTGTGTTATGAAGCCAGGCAATATTTTAGGTATGGTAAGAAAACGCTGCCTTTGCTGTTGACACGCTAATGATCTGAATCATATCGCTACAATGAATAATCACTGGGATTTATTATAAATAGTGAGATACTGTTGGACCAATTTGTCCCTACTGCGCAGAAAGTCCAATCAAGTCCTGCGGCACCTTCTGTGCGGTAATGCTGATTCAGCACGATTGCACTTGATTCGATAAGCCCCTTCGCGTGGATCTGCTGGTTATTTAACTCAAAGCTTGGCCCCGTAACTAGGAAAGTGGCAGCCTGTTGCTGGAGGGATAATGCGGTTAAAAGACACATCTGGAAGCTAACACTGTTATTTGCACGGTGACCACACTCGGAATCCGAGAAACTGCACTTTAAAGCGGAGATTCGTTCATCAGAAAAAGAAAGGTCTCTTTCATTTTTAATACTGAAGTCCTTTTGTTGCTATATAATAATAATATGTTCTTGTATAGCGCTGCTAGTTTTATGCAGCACTTTACAGAGACATTTTGCAGGCGCAGGTCCCTGCCCCGTGGAGGTTACAATCCAGGATTTTGGTGCCTGAGGCACAGGGAGATAAAGTGACTTGCCCAAGGTCACAAGGAGCCGACACCGGGAATTGAACCAAGCTCCCCTACTCCAAACTCAGTGCCAGTCAGTGTCTTTACTCACTGAACCGCTCCTTCTCCCACACTCACTGAGCCGCTCCTTCTCCCACACTCACTGAGCCGCTACTTCTCCCGTACTCACTGAGCCGCTCCTTCTCCCACACTCACTGAGCCGCTCCTTCTCCCACACTCACTGAGCCGCTACTTCTCCCGTACTCACTGAACCGCTCCTTCTCCCGTACTCACTGAGCCGCTCCTTCTCCCGTACTCACTGAGCCGCTCCTTCTCCCGTACTCACTGAGCCGCTCCTTCTCCCGTACTCACTGAGCCGCTCCTTCTCCCGTACTCACTGAGCCGCTCCTTCTCCCGTACTCACTGAGCCGCTCCTTCTCCCGTACTCACTGAGCCGCTCCTTCTCCCGTACTCACTGAGCCGCACCTTCTCCCACACTCACTGAGCCGCTCCTTCTCCCACACTCACTGAGCTGCTCCTTCTCCCACACTCACTGAGCCACTCCTTCTCCCATACTCACTGAGCCGCTCCTTCTCCCGTACTCACTGAGCCACACCTTCTCCCACACTCACTGAGCTGCTCCTTCTCCCACACTCACTGAGCTGCTCCTTCTCCCACACTCACTGAGCCGCTCCTTCTCCCACACTCACTGAGCCGCTCCTTCTCCCACACTCACTGAGCCGCCCCTTCTCCCACACTCACTGAGCCTCTCCTTCTCCCACACTCACTGAGCCGCCCCTTCTCCCACACTCACTGAGCCGCTCCTTCTCCCGTACTCACTGAGCCGCTCCTTCTCCCACACTCACTGAGCCGCTCCTTCTCCCGTACTCACTGAGCCGCTCCTTCTCCCACACTCACTGAGCCGCTCCTTCTCCCACACTCACTGAGCCGCTCCTTCTCCCATACTCACTGAGCCGCTCCTTCTCCCACACTCACTGAGCCGCCCCTTCTCCCACACTCACTGAGCCGCTCCTTCTCCCACACTCACTGAGCCGCTACTTCTCCCATACTCACTGAGCCGCCCCTTCTCCCATACTCACTGAGCCGCTCCTTCTCCCACACTCACTGAGCCGCCCCTTCTCCCATACTCACTGAGCCGCTCCTTCTCCCACACTCACTGAGCTGCCCCTTCTCCCATACTCACTGAGCCGCTCCTTCTCCCATACTCACTGAGCCTCTCCTTCTCCCATACTCACTGAGCCGCTCCTTCTCCCGTACTCACTGAGCCGCTCCTTCTCCCACACTCACTGAGCTGCCCCTTCTCCCATACTCACTGAGCCGCTCCTTCTCCCATTCTCACTGAGCCGCTCCTTCTCCCATACTCACTGAGCCGCTCCTTCTCCCATACTCACTGAGCCGCTCCTTCTCCCATGCTCACTGAGCCGCTCCTTCTACCATACTCACTGAGCCGCTCCTTCTCCCATACTCACTGAGCCGCTCCTTCTCCCATACTCACTGAGCCACTCCTTCTCCCATACTCACTGAGCCGCCCCTTCTCCCATACTCACTGAGCCGCCCCTTCTCCCATACTCACTGAGCCGCTCCTTCTCCCATGCTCACTGAGCCGCTCCTTCTACCATACTCACTGAGCCGCTCCTTCTCCCATACTCACTGAGCCGCTCCTTCTCCCATACTCACTGAGCCACTCCTTCTCCCATACTCACTGAGCCGCCCCTTCTCCCATACTCACTGAGCCGCCCCTTCTCCCATACTCACTGAGCTGCTCCTTCTCCCACACTCACTGAGCCGCACCTTCTCCCGTACTCACTGAGCCACACCTTCTCCTGTACTCACTGAGCTGCTCCTTCTCCCATTCTCAATGAGCCGCACCTTCTCCCGTACTCACTGAGCCACACCTTCTCCTGTACTCACTGAGCTGCTCCTTCTCCCATTCTCACTGAGCCGCTCCTTCTCCCACACTCACTGAGCCGCCCCTTCTCCCGTACTCACTGAGTCGCACCTTCTCCCGTACTCACTGAGCCGCACCTTCTCCTACACTCACTGAGCCGCTCCTTCTCCCACACTCACTGAGCCGCACCTTCTCCCATTCTCACTGAGCCGCACCTTCTCCCGTACTCACTGAGCCGCTCCTTCTCCCATACTCACTGAGCCGCTCCTTCTCCCATACTCACTGAGCCGCTCCTTCTCCCATGCTCACTGAGCCGCTCCTTCTACCATACTCACTGAGCCGCTCCTTCTCCCATACTCACTGAGCCGCTCCTTCTCCCATACTCACTGAGCCACTCCTTCTCCCATACTCACTGAGCCGCCCCTTCTCCCATACTCACTGAGCCGCCCCTTCTCCCATACTCACTGAGCTGCTCCTTCTCCCACACTCACTGAGTCGCACCTTCTCCCGTACTCACTGAGCCACACCTTCTCCTGTACTCACTGAGCTGCTCCTTCTCCCATTCTCACTGAGCCGCTCCTTCTCCCACACTCACTGAGCCGCCCCTTCTCCCGTACTCACTGAGTCGCACCTTCTCCCGTACTCACTGAGTCGCACCTTCTCCTACACTCACTGAGCCGCTCCTTCTCCCACACTCACTGAGCCGCACCTTCTCCCATTCTCACTGAGCCGCACCTTCTCCCGTACTCACTGAGCTGCTCCTTCTCCCATTCTCAATGAGCCGCACCTTCTCCCGTACTCACTGAGCCACACCTTCTCCTGTACTCACTGAGCTGCTCCTTCTCCCATTCTCACTGAGCCGCTCCTTCTCCCACACTCACTGAGCCGCCCCTTCTCCCGTACTCACTGAGTCGCACCTTCTCCCGTACTCACTGAGTCGCACCTTCTCCTACACTCACTGAGCCGCACCTTCTCCTACACTCACTGAGCCGCTCCTTCTCCCACACTCACTGAGCCGCACCTTCTCCCATTCTCACTGAGCCGCACCTTCTCCCGTACTCACTGAGCTGCTCCTTCTCCCATACTCACTGAGCCGCTCCTTCTCCCACACTCACTGAGCCGCTCCTTCTCCCATACTCACTGAGCCGCTCCTTCTCCCACACTCACTGACCTGCTCCTTCTCCCGTACTCACTGAGCTGCTCCTTCTCCCATTCTCAATGAGCCGCTTCTCCCATACTCAATGAGCTGCACCTTCTCCCATATTCAATGAGCTGCACCTTCTCCCATATTCAATGAGCTGCACCTTCTCCACTGTTTGTGGTTATCGGATCAGAACCTCAATTCAGTCATTACAAGGTTTGGGAGGTCTGGTCTCTCTTCCACAGAGGCACTATGGAAAGTCATCGGGAGATCTGCATCTATTTAATAATAACGTTATTTCATATAGTACTTCTCCCCCAATTGGAATGAAAGAGCCTCACCGTTACAGCATGGCGCATTGAACGCATGATATCGGATTGTTACAGGCACAGTTCCTGCCACTTGACCCGAGGCGTCATTTGATGTCGTGTCTCCATGGCAACGGGCGTCATTTGACGTCGCGTTGTCATAGAGACGCGTGACTAGAGTCTGGTAAGTAAGTTTACAGAGGCCTCACGCTCTCAGCGCGGGGCCTTTTTAAACGCCGTGCCCCTTCCAGAAAACTCTCTGCCCCCCCCTGGGGTGCGTGCCCCCCAGTTTTGCGCGCCCCCCAGTTTTGCGCGCCCCCCAGTTTTGCGCACCGCTGGTCTATGCTACATATAAGTTTGTTATACGTCTTATTTGCTTTCTGATACAATATTTCATATACGTTTCAAAATGTCTCTGTGTTTTCACACTATAGTACAAATGCTGTCAGATTTATGTATGGCATTTTGTAATATGGAAAGTATTAAACTGCGATCAACCCCTCACACTAGACATTTGTCAGTTTTGATACACATATACATGCTATTGTGTTTATTCTTTTGTGAGAGCTCTGAGGCCGATACCTTACACAACATTTATTTATAAAAGAACATCTCCCTTTGAATGTATTCCTTTTGTAGCATTGTTTGGCTGAAATTAACTGAACTATACAGTAAAATGTAAGAAACACAGAAAATGCAATTTCACTGCTTTATATTCCTTTACTTAATTATATTTATCAAGGCTCTGGAACTGGTATTAAATATTAATCAAAGGAGCTACAGTGTGCAAACTCAATATCACGAAGCCCATTTTGCTCACATTCCCTAAAATAGAAGATTGTTATACCCACGTAGAAAGCCTTGTGGGCAAATCTCATTCCCTGAGATTAACTATTCATGTTTTAAGTGTCTAATTTATCAAGAAGTGAATGTTTAATTTCAGGACAATCCTTTATTAATGGGGACTGCAGGAGAAGTGGAAGTGTTAGCAACCTGTTAATTTTGGAAACGTACATTTCTCACAGTCGAGACATGGATAATTACATTCTGTTACCCAGACCGCAATTGCTCTTCTGTTCATGAATTACTGCACTTTCCCAAAGTAATAAAAAGTGTCCTTTACCGTCGTTGGTTATATATGCACGTCACACCCCATGCTCTGCTCTCAGTTGTTTGTTATAACCATTCTACGACATTTGCCACAAATTACCAGGACTCTAGTTAGCCTTTTATTTTTTATAATACAGGTACTGTGTATCTGAATTTGTATGACGGAGTTTAGTGGGTTCATCAACTAAAAACAACAACTATGACAACAATTGTATCTGAAGGCAGATACAATCGATCTCTTCCAAAAGAAGGTTGGACATCTTTTTAGAAAGGAAAGGTATACAGGGATATAACCAAATAAGTAAACAAGAGAAGGATGTTGATCCAGTGAGTAATCTGATTGTCAATATTTGGAGCCAGGAAGGAATATATTGTCTCCTTATGAGATCTCATTAGATGATGTGTCACTGGGGTTTTTCGTTTGCCTTCCTCTGGTTCAAAATACAGTAAATACAAATATAGGATAAGCATCTGTTGTCTAAATTTAGCATAGGTTGATCTTGATGGACGTACATCTTTTTCTCAACCTCAAACTATGTAAGTATGTAAGTATGTAAGTATGTAACTATGTACTCTAAACCTGGTTTTGAATTAATCTTACTGGTGATATTATAAACATAATACAGCTCAACCCCGTTATAGCGCGATCTGTTACAACGCGAATCCGCTTATAACGCGATGTACGCGTGGCTCCCAATTTTCATATTTATGAATACTTTACAGCACGATTATTGGTGTCTTAAATACTTTATTGTACAATGCATACAATGGTACATTATTTCTAACGCGATCCGCTTATAGCGCGATGTGATTCTTTGGACCCCAAGCAGCGCGTTATAAGGGGGTTGAGCTGTACTATGTAGTATGTATTAGATTAAACATACCTTTGTTAACTTTTGTCCAAAGTAGCATTAAATGTATCTTTATAGTGATAAAATGCTTAAGGACACAGGTATCTTGGGGTCTATAAAGCAGACTCCCCCCCCCCGCAGATACCTATGAGTTTAACTCATATAAAATTAGTATCTTGACCTGCTCTTCTTAATACAAATTTTTATAGTGTTAAAAAAAAACATGATTTCCTTAATTTCTGGATTCTTCAGTTACCATGGCAACCTTTAGACTGTAATGAGCCTGGGGAGAACTTCCTATTTCAGACGCTTATATCTGCCGAACGAAGCATCAGGTTATTCAAAGAAAAAAGCCGGAAAGGGCACAAAGTGGTTTCGAAAAGTAGAATTGCGATCGGCGCCAACTGCTGCCTTTTAAAAGTGTGATAGTGCTGACCCAGGAAACGCCTATTCATTTCCATGGGAGTTTCTCCGTGATACTGCCCCGATGGGCACTATCGCGGTTGAATGAATAACCCCCTTTGACACCAGGGTCATGTGAATGTTACTGCGCAACGCGGTGTTCCCGTATTCGGTGGTCCACGTTGCTGCAGTCTGGTGGTAAACGATGACCACGATACCATTTAGCTTCCGGTGGCTCTTGCCTTTCTGTAGGATACTGTAGCTTTGGGAACACCAACACCCCCCCATCCACTACCCGGAACAGAGTCCTTCTGCTTTGTTCAGATCACTTAAATGACTCTCCGGCCCAGGTGCTAGGGGTTAGCACACCTCATCTCCCATTCAAGTGAAAAGGCGTTAAGGCGTGCTAAAACTTAACCCCCTTTAGTGAATCTGGGCCTCAGAGGGATGCAGGAGCAGGTAGACACAGCACACGATTGTGGGGAAATCGTGTGCTGTCACACGCTGCCCAAGCTCATGTGGGCTCCAGTTCTTGGGCTCGTCCTGGACATGCACGAGGGCACGGAAGTGCTTAAGTGACAGGGCCAAATTACCCATCTATAGCACATGACCTCTTTTCTTGCTGTACCCTCCAGAACAGGCGGGTGCAAGGGTATGAGGCACCCTAGGCAAACCTTTAGCCTTGCAAACCCTCAACCCCAAAATATACTTCTGAATATGATTTTTTTTGGTGGGGAGGGAAGTGGGGGGGGGGGGGGTAGTTATGTACCCTAGTGAACAGGAAGGTAGTAATGTCCATGGGGAGAAGGGAGGAGAAAGATATATGGGCATGGGGGCCAGTGATGCCCAAAACAGATGGAGGAGGGTCAACAGAGTGTGCCTACCTGAATCCTTGGAGGATTGAGGGGGCCTGCTCTGGCCTGCCAGAAGGGGCCCACAGATGTGCCTGTGAGTGTCCCCGGAGGTGCCTGTCATTTCCACTGGCCTCCAGCAGGCCCCCTCTGAGAGGCACCACTCTGGATCTGGCAAATGTTAGGGTCACCGGCATGATGCCCAGGCCCCCTTACTCACCGGGCCTGGAACAATAGTCCCAGCTGTCCCCCCTTGTCGGCTGCCCTGCCGCTACATGGAATTCCCAGTTTTTTTCCTGCCCCCAAAATTTGACTGCTCTAAACAACCGCCTTGTTGGCCTTGTGGTTGCAGCGACCCTGTTTCAGAACACTATTATCTTCCATTAACTGGATATTGATGATTCCGAACATCATCTTACTATATATTTGTGAAAGTGTCCTATGTGTCCGTGTCTGTATGTGTCTCCCTGTGTCCCTCCCTGTGTCCCTAGCGGCAATCCCATTGGACTTGCCTCAGGCCAATGACATTGCTCCCTTGGCCCACCCGCCCCCGCACACCTCACACCACTGCCTCAGGCCAATGAGATTGCTCCCTTGGCCCCACACCCGCCCCCGCACACCTCTCATTGGCCTGCATCCAACACACCAAACACACCAACACCACTGCCACACTCTCCCAGCCCTCACTGACCTAAACCTCAGTTCTCTGGGAGATTTGGTAATGCTTCACAGCACCTAACCCTCATTGCTCTGGGAGACGACGCTTCACAGCTCTCACCTCTCAACCAAAACAACTGCGGAATCAGGTACAGACTCTTAGCTATATATATATTCTTTTCACCACTGCAACACTACCCACCCTCACACAACACCGCACGCTCACCCCACCTCCACACAACGCACCATCACGGAACACACACCACCTGTTAACAACCACCCCCCCACCAATGCACACCACGAACGCACGCCACACCTCTCCCGGTAGGGCCTCACACATCACCTTAACACTCCTGCAACATCAATGCTTCACAATATGACATAGCACTCATTCCATTCTAATACACCTCCTCACACATGTCTGCTTTATGCACCACAAATAAACCCCTCCAGGGACCAACCATCTCACCTTCACCCTGCTGCCACATCCGTGTTTCAATCTACACAACAAGCCCTCCTGGATACCGCCCCCCCCACCCCGCCAAACACTCCGTCCCACGGATGCCCCCCCCAACCACTCCCGTCCCACGGATGCCCCCCCCACCCCCCTCCCAAACACTCCCGTCGCCCGGATGCCCCCCCCCACAAATAACTCCCGTACACCACAACACCCCACAAACCCTCTCTCACTACCTCCGTTCAGGGCCCTCATCCCAAGCGCGCACGTGGAGCGCCAACACTACATACACACCAAATCCTCCTGTATACCGCCCGCACCACACTAATAAACTCCCGTCGCACGGATACCCACCCCCCACACCCCCCCTAAACACTCCCGTCGCACGGATGCCCCCCCCAAACACTCCCGTCGCCCGGATGTCCCCCCACCCCCACGCAAACACTCCCGTCCCACGGATGCCCCCCTAACCCCCCCAAACACTCCCGTCGCACAGATGTTGGCAAGAAGCCGGCTATAGGGAGAAAAAAAAAATGCGCGATTCTTTTTTTCTCCCCCTTTCAGCTGCGCGCATCTCCTCCTTTACAATTCTCCACATGCAGTAATGCTAAAAATAGCGGATTTCGCCCATTTCTGCATATGGAGAATAAAACTCTCCATTAAAGCTACTTTTTATTCCCCTCTCCATTTTTAAATAGCGCTGCTCTCTGCATGAGGCCCTAAGTGCTCTGGAACACCTCTCCCCTGGAACATGAACCGGCCACACACCAAAACTGCACTATCAACAATTGAAGTACACATCTTTCACCAACGGTTTACAACAACATTTTTTCAAACTAACAACCGTAACAAGTAACATTGACTTTCCAACATTGTGCTCACATACATGCTCTTTCTACTATTCTTGGTTTACAAACACACTATCAAACAAAATTACATAACATTTACACGACATTTTACAATTTCTGTACACATTATTACACTAAATTAACACATAATTATTCACGCTTCACATCACGGGCAACGCCGGGTCTCTCAGCTAGTTGATGATATAATAGGCATATGCAGTAGTACGATGGGTTACAGAGAAGTGGCAGTTCCACCCAAGGTGCTGCACGTGTCTGGTTACGACCTTCTTGAGTTCAGCTCGGCTGGGACCAGAGATCTGTAATCTGAGATTATAACTGGTTAAGTGCCGACTGCAAACTCTGTCATCCGACAGAAGAAAAGGAAAGCAGCATACATTAGGAAGATAAAACGCAGAGGAACTGCGTCTCTCCCTATAATACAGAGGCTGTTAAGCTTGTGTACTTTGCTTTTATTGATAGGACAGGGGTGGCGTCTCACTATCCTCTTAGATCGGAAACATTTAGTAGCTGTGCGAAGTAGACAAGCTTTCCTTGTTGTGTTTTCATTCACTGCAGCTGTTAAGTGAACAGTTACCCACATTTATATAGTGCACAGCTTCAGCTCGGAACCTCGAGTGTCACTTGATACATGTGCACTATAGCATGTCCCATTACATCAGCTCTGAATGCATGTACAGAAGTGAAATGAAGCCCCAAAGGCCTGGATGTGAACTAAAGTAGGTTAATACAGCTACAGTACAGATCAGAGGTGGGCAAACTGTGGGGCGCGTTTGCAGAGGCCCCTCGCTCTTCCCCGTGACATTGAAATGAAATGCTGGGGAACCGCATGAGGCCTCTGCAACCTCAATTTACCGAGATTCAGCCGGCTTCTGGACTCGTCTCCATGGCAACATGACCCCGCTGCGTCATTTGACGCCTCGGTAAGGTAAGGTAAGGGGGGGGGGGGGCGCTTGCTCCGGGGGTGACAATTCAGGGGGGCGCAGCAACACAAGTTTGGGCACCCCTGCTTTAAACCAGTGGTGTTCAACTTCAGTCAGCAAGACCCCTCAACAAGGTCTGGTTTCCAGGATATCCCTGCTTCAGCATAGGTGGCTCAATCAGAGGCTCAGTCAAAGACTTTGAGCCATCTGTGCTGAAGTGGAGACTGATTGAGCAACCTGTGTTGAAGCAAGGATGATTGAGTCACCTGTGCTGAAGCAGGGACTGATTGAACCCCCCTGTGCTGAAGCAAGGACTGATTAAGCAACCTGTGCTGAACCTGGGATAATCTGAAAACCTGACCTGTTGGAGGTCTTGAGGGCTGGAGTTGAGCGCTCCTGCTGTAGATGGCACTCCAGGGAGCCATTTTTCTCAGGCGCTTGCTTGTGAGGACAGTGACAGGGAATACATAAAGGGGACACGGTTCTGATTGTTTTTAATTATCTCAACTAACATCTGTTTGGTGCCCTTAGATTTCGATGGCTGTCATCGGGCAGCTTGCATAGTGTCCTGTCTCTTCCGCTCATTAAGCCAGAGATTCGCTGAGCAGCGTTATAAATAAGTGATTTTACTTGATGAACCTGAATAAAGTTTAACATTTCTCTAACTCTGGGATTCATTATTGAGAATATTATCAATCCCTAAGTGCTCTTGCAACTTACAAGAAAGGTTCATTTCCCCAGGACCAATATATTTACTGCGCAAAGTTGTCAGGGGGAGAAGGAGCGGGTCAGTGAGTAACGACCCTGACAGGCACTGAGCTTGAAGCAAGGGAGCCTGGGAGAAGGAGCGGCTCAGTGAGTAACGACACTGACTGGCACTGAGCTTGAAGCAAGGGAGCTTGGGAGAAGGAGCGGCTCAGTGAGTAACGACCCTGACTGGCAGTGAGTTTGAAGCAGGGAACCTGGTTCAATTCCTGGTGTCGGCTCCTTGTGACCTTGGGCAAGTCACTTTATCTCCCTGTGCCTCAGGCACCCCAACACATAGATTGTAAGCTCCATGGGCCAGGGACCTGTGCCTGCAACACATCTCTGTAAAGCGCTACATAAAACTAGCAGCGCTATCCAACAACATATTATTATTCATACAGCAAAACTTAATAGAAATGAAATAACATAGTATTGGTTACCATACTATAATGAATCTGGGATGAATTTAGGCACTAATAAACTCATTTGCATCTCTTTTTACCCACGCTGAGTTGAAAATCCCATTTTTTCGCAGTAAAAACGGATTAATGATGTTTCACCGTGGCAAATAAAGTATTAATTAGCATGCATAGTGTTGTGGGTTAAAGCTCCAGTATTGTATTGTGTGTCCAGTATTTTTGGAGATATATATATATATATATACTTTTGGAAAAGTAGAGTGCATACTAAGGAATATTCTGATATAAGCAAGTGTAAGACATGTAATGTCAAGAGTTGTATTAACTGCAGGAATGTGATTGTATACATGCTCTACTCGCATAAGCAGCAGGGTGGTTGGTATACAGTACGTGTATCCGTTTGCCCTATGATCTATAAAACTAAATTCTAAAAGCACATAACAGAACATCACAATGGTATTGTAAAGAACTCTGATAAGATTAGCAATGCCGGGCATTTTAATGAGATCTATAATGGCTCTATAAAGAGTTTGAAATGTGTCAGCTTGGAGCACATCCAGCTTGGCTCAGGGTGACCTGGATAAGCCTAGAAGTCTGTGCCTCAAAGCCTCGGACATTGATTTCTCTCTCGGTTCTCAGTTCTGTTTATTTAGGGCAGTGAGAATAAGCCCCACAATGGACTTCTAGGATTATTTATTAAGGAGAGACTCCACGATGAAATGAACCGTACATACATTACACTCTATTTATACAACATTATACTGGGACAAACACAGCAATGAGTAACTCCAATAAGGGTAACTACAGTATAACAGAGACCTAGGCTATATATAATCTATATGTCATCACCATTATATATATATATTATATCAACAGTGATTTGCGCTCTGTTCTCTATTTTAACTTATTTTATTATGATTCTTGGATATAATAACTTTTTTTAATTTTGTGTAATTAATTAGGAGGTTTCTTTTTTGAGTGCACCAGGTAGAGTTCCGTCTTTTTTAGGATATATGCTTTACATAGTCTTGTGTAAAATGGGTTAAATGGGAAAATGACAATGTTTACATTTGTATAATTGGGAAATAAATCCTCAAGCTGTATGTGGTAGTTTTGTTGTGTATATATGAAGGGTTAATCAATACTTCACTATGTATCATCAGGGTTTTCTCCATAAAACGTCCAGTGAGGCGTTAGATCTTCCATAAGGAACAAATAAACCATTTAACGACCCTGGCTTTTTCCTCCCTGGCAAGGAGTCCATGGGCTGATGCTCAAACACCTCTGGATACCCACTACTCTTTTGCATTGCTCTCTTCCCCTGGCACTTCTTGCACTCCTGGATGCTGCTCTTGATTCTGCTGTGGAGGCCCACTCCACGTGCACAGTATTTGACATATTTTGAGGCCCTCTTGAGGACCCTGGGGGCCTGGGCCATGACACCACCTGTACATTTGTTCCAGGAGCCCAGAGGGACCTGCTTCTGGCCTATTCTGTAGTGGTGGCATGTCGAACAGAGGGGCCCACAGTCACTCTCGGCCTTTCGCAAGGGTCTACTGCATAGCAGAGAAGGTAGTTCAGGCTGGTTCAACGTGGAGGAAGCTTCATCCTTGATCCGGCTCAGGCAATTTAAGCCAACCCATCCACTAGTAAGACATACTCACCAGATTTATCACCTTACCTACCTGGGACCTGTACACCCTGAGGGCGCCAGTTTGGTTGCAAGAGTCTGCTATGTTAAAGCTTTCCTTTCTATTATTTAAAATTGTATATCTTTCAAGTTATGTCCCAAACTCCAAGCAGGGAAAACATCATAGATATTCAACTATTTCTGTTAGGGATTAGTCAAAGATGTTGGGGTGTGTGAAGGGTTGGCCTTTTAGATAGGGTCAGTGAGGAGTTCACACAGTAGTTTTTCTCGAAATAAAAGTATTTTCCGGACTAGGAAAACAGGCTACATCACACTTTGTCAGCAGTGTAAAAGGGCAACATATACAGCATACATCTGAACACACATCAAAATGTCCTTACTTTTTATATTGGGTGAGAGTCCCAGCTTTCCCAGGCAATCCCTCTGGGAAATGACACCCTGCTTTCTTGTAGTCTTAGAAAGCTTTGTTTTTGGTGCTGGGTGTGAGTCCCAGCTGCTCCCAGCTGCAATCCGTTCTGGGAACTGGAGCCCTTCTTCTTAGCAGGCTTTCGCAGCACTTGTGGTTCTGGTGCCCGGTGCAATTCCCAGTTTTTCCCAGTTGTTGTTCCCAGTTGCTCCCAGACAATCCTTCTGGCAAGTACCGCCTCTCTAACAGGCTGGCAAACCTACTTCCTTGCAGGCTGGGGGGAACACTGAGACAGGGAGCCCGCTGTATCTTATAGGCAGTTCCAATAAAGAGCTGGTTGAACCACCCTAGCAGACCTGAACACTAGGGCGTGGTCTGCTGGTCCTAGAAAAGTGAAGGAGTGTCACCTCTTCACTCTTTTTCCTCTTACACTCATTCACAGGGTTTAATCCATTAATCTGGGATAATATCTATCAGGTTACTATCACACACACACACCATCATTGAAGTAAATATAGTTTTATAAGGTTATTAATTAAACTGCAATAGTGCAGATCAGCACTTTTGCATTTTAATGAATAACTGCTTTATAGTTCACATAGAAAAAAAAAACTGCACTGATAGTGTGACAGTGCAAAATGTTAAACAGTAGAAAATGAAGTCACCAAAAATATGTTGCATCAATATCACTCAAAAATTCTAATTGGGAGCTGCTGGTCTTCACATCGAGGAATGTGATTAGATTGGAAAGAGCAATATTTAAAAATTGGACTATTTAAAACTTCACAGCATACATTTGTAGCAAAGGGCTCACCCCCTGTGGCAGATAGATACGAATCACCGTAGGAGATCCACAATATGTTTCATATATTATCACATTCCCTTTTTTGTTCTATCTTTATTTATTTATTTTTTACTGCTACAGTATAGGTCACCAGCATCTAAGATTGTCCCACTGCCAGTGAGATGTCCCCATGGTCTGTACTAATAGGTTAATGTATGTTGCCTTAATAGAGATATACAGAGGTGTCACAGTGAGGACATACTGTACTAAACTGCTCAAAGGAACCGTCCCAAAAAAATAATAGATATGCAGAACACCAGGAGCTCTTCTCATGAGACTTTAATTTAAAGACATTTAAAAACCTAAGAAGAAAACATAAAAGGCTGGAATCCCCCTGGAACCCACCTGGTACAGAAGTATTAAAGTGAAGTATCAATTGTTTATCTTGTGTATTGGGTTCAAACCGTTTGTTACACCAGCGGTGCGCAAACTGTGGGGCGCGACCCCCAGGGGGGGCGCGAGACTGCCGGTGGGGGGGCGCTGGGTTTACAGAGGCCCCGCGCGCTTCTCAAAGGCACTTAAATTAAGTGCCGGGGGAGCTGCAGGGCCTCTGTAAACCATACTTACCCGTGACTCCGGCGGCTTCCTTCTTGCGTCGCCATGGCGAGGTC
This sequence comes from Ascaphus truei, assembly GCF_040206685.1. NCBI lineage: Eukaryota > Metazoa > Chordata > Amphibia > Anura > Ascaphidae > Ascaphus > Ascaphus truei. The sequence goes on from NC_134504.1 coordinate 7,695,173, forward strand.
ATGTGACGTCACGTTGCTATGGCAACGTGACGTCATGACGCCGGAGGGCGGCTAATTGGTGGTTAGGGGGGGCGCGGAAGAGAGGGGACCGCCGGCAGGGGGGCGCAGGGAAAAAAGTTTGCGCCCCCCTGTGTTACACAATGCTGTTTGTCTGTTAAATAAAAAAATCGATGAAAATCTTAATCTTTTCTGCTTGGGTCAGAAAGTGACCATTTCCTCCCATTTTCTTCTCTTTTTTCATCTCTTTTAATAACTTAGGATATCTATGTAGATCATTTTCACACCATTTTAATGCGAGCAATGTCTTTATTTTGATTATATGGTCCACATTAGTATTGGATTGTTCACTATATGTATTCTAGCTATGTATGTAGAATTGCCATGGTAACCATCAGACTCGTACTGAAGCACTAAGGGAACATGTTTAATTACCCTAATTAACTAATTATTATCAGCTGATCCCAGTGCTTTAAGGCCCCAGTACCTCCGCTGCACGCACGCCCGCACGCCCGCGAGACTGGCGGCGCGTGCAGCCGATTCCCCGGTCTGCAGGGAGCTGCAGACCAAAAGACCGGGGGGGTGGGGGGGCATGGCGAGGGAGTGACGGGGGCGCGGCCATGACGGCACCCTCATTGGCTGAACCGCCGGGGGGCGTGGCTTAGCGCTCTGTAGCGAGTCCTGCTCTCAATTCTATTGAGAGCAGGAGCAACTCGCACCACAGCACTGCGGCCCCCCCTCGCAGCGGGCCCGGCGCCATTGAGGAGAGGGCTCTCGTCCCTGCAGCGTCCGCCACAGCGGGCGCTGCAGTAGCCAGCGGGGTCCAGCCCTAAGAGGCTGTTGCTTCCATTAGCTTGCTAGCCTCTGAAGAAGTTGTCAGTGTACGAAGAAATGCGTAAGGCGCACCTAGTCTCCAGAAGTGCGGCGTCTCTCACTGCGTCTCTCACTGCGTCTCTCACTGCGTCTCTCACTGCGTCTCTCCGTCTCTCACTGCGTCTCTCACTGCGTCTCTCACTGCGTCTCTCCGTCTCTCACTGCGTCTCTCACTGCGTCTCTCACTGCGTCTCTCACTGCGTCTCTCACTGCGTCTCTCACTGCGTCTCTCACTGCATTACCGTGTGTCGCGAGATTCCATACAGAATCACCCTTTTCACTGGCTGTGGATTGGAGAGAGTGATCTGAGTGCTACCGCCACGATCCCACCCACAGCGGAGCCTGGGATTGCGCCGGGTGTGTATTGACATCACCTCCGGGTCATTGGCGAAGCGGAAAACGCACAACGCGAACTACATGCGGAGAGACAGTGAGGAGTTTACTGAGCCGAGCAGGGGACTGTCTGAGTATTATACCCAAATCTGCGAGCTATCAGCCGTTGTGTGTGAGTTGAACCACAATTGTTTTTATTAGTGTAATAAATTGTTCAAGCAATATTACACCAGGAGAGCGCCTCTCTTTTTCCTTCCCATATATATAATATATATATATATATATATATATATATATATATATATATATATATATATATATATATATATATACATATACATATACACACACACACATAAATATATATATATATGTATATATATATATATACATATACACATACATATATATATATATATATATGATAGCCTTCAATAAAAAATATTTCTAATCCCGAAGGAATCTGTATGATTTATAAGCAATGTAAATTACTTTATTAAGGCGGATCTGCTTATGTTAATACAAGCTGGTTCTTTTAACGAGTGAGTCTACACATAAGCCGGTGTGCATAATGTGAAACTCTTCCGCAGCCCATTCAATTAAATAAGGATGCAATAGAATTTACGTTTTAAAGGCGTTGCAACGTTCCCGTGCATGCAAATTATGTTTCCATGTCCCCCAAATCTGGCATCTCGTCTGCAATGGTATTTGCTAATAACATTTCAATTGCAGTATCTGCTAAAATTGTGCTGGCTCGCTCTGGTACCCAACATGCATATCCCTATAATGCAATCCCGGCACGAAACGTTCGGTTTAATTAATTAGCATATTTATAAGCGCAGGCAGTCTGGAGAGCACAGATAGCAATACATACCAACAGTAACACCTATCTATTAATGTATAACTAGGCCGGTGTTCAGTCCTTCTTCAGTAATGAATTCCCCTTTGATTTTATGCTCCTGCTGTAATTTCAACCTGGACCAAGTCCACACATATTAATGATATCTATATTTTTTTCTTACACTTTGTGATGGCGTGTCAAGGTGGAAGGTGCCTATGAATCTGGAATGTGTGTTGCTGTGATTACCTGCCATCCCCAATTATCCGGTGAGGCGTGCACGGTACAATAAGGCAGCTGCAAGAGAGATTGGTGGAGGCACCAAGATAGGTGACTTCTAAGCTTATAGGAAACAGCAACACGACATTCAAGGCAGGAAGAGCTTTGTGTGTGTATCCTATTGTGACAGGTTGGTACAGTTTTGTGCTACATTATCAGTAGCTTATATACACACTTAGGCCTCGTCCAGGGTGGGTAGAGGCGCGCTGGTGTTACAGCGCTGCGCCCTGCTCGGCCGTGCTTTTCCTGGCCGGCTAGGAGCGCGTTTGCGTCTGGGGGCGCGGCCCCCGACGTCACGGAGCTGGTTCGCCCTCAGTGGGCGAACCGCTCACGTGACGCACTTGCGAGCAGCAAAATCAACGTTGTTCGCTCGGCAAGCAGGTGCGCCCACCCGCTCGCGCAGGCCACGGGCATTGCGGCAACGTGTCCAGCATGAGCGCGCGCGCCTGCTCAGCGCCACCCTGGACGAGGCCTTACTGACTTGTGGGCTTCGTGTGCTGCTGAACACACACGAAACTGTTTTTTTTCCTTTTCCCCTATAGAAGCAACACATGTAACAACGTGGTTAGTCACACACCAACTGGTGAAAAGTGTGGCTGCCAATGAAAGGTACAAAAAGAGATAACCCCGATATATAATTAGGGCCACCGTCACCAAGTGGTGCTTATTGCATTACGCATACAGTATTTTGGAGCCGGAAGACACCACGTGGCCCATTCACGTGTCCTGATACCGTGGAACTTAGAAGAGACACAGTAAAGTGATGAGTACACTAGACAGTGTGCTCGAAAAAGAATTCACTTTAAATGCACCGCACTAACAATATGAAATATAACTTTTAATAAGTATTGACTTAAAACATATATTACCGAATGTGAGTGTAACAGTAATTACAAAATCAATCTGTCAATAGTGAAGCGATATACCAATAAAGTCCCTACTTAGGAAATACTCTGACAAAGTGTAATGCTTAGGGAGAATAAATGCTTGTCAGAGAGAGGACATCATTGGGTTTATTCAGTGTTGATGGCAATAGCTGTGGGGTAGTGGAAGAAATATATTTCTGGCGCCCTAAGAAGCCAAATACCCCTGACGAAGAAGGCGGAAGCTTTCGAAACGCGTAGGGTGATCCCTGATACTCGGCTGCTGTTTGAGAGCCCACTCGCTGTTTTATGCCTTACACCTTCTGGTGAATCTGCCGATCCCAATCTCCTACCCGGAACCGGCTTTACACTGGCCGTGTGGAAGCGAGAGGCGTGATCACGCTCTCGTTCCCTTACCAGGAAGCGTTCTGAAGCCGGCCCCTGTGCATCACTGCGTGGTCGTGAATCACCATCTTGGACGTTTTCTCAGCTGCACCGGGGGGTCAAGCAACTACCCAGGAGGTCTCCAGCATTACAGATGAGAGGGGATACGCTCCAATATATCCACTTTCCATCTGGTAAGTGGGTTTTCCACCTACAGCAGCTGTGGTCTCTATGGGACATTTCACTTATGGATATTTTATATATAATTTTTAAATTTGTGTTTTAATAAATGTCACTCATTTCTGCTATTCACCTGTCAGCTTCCATCAGTATTGTAAATCTTGATAGTTCATTGTATTGTTGTAAGGAATCCGCTCCACGGTTTACTGGTTGCCTTACCTTGCAGACCGGTGCAGTTCTGGATCAGCTCTCCTGAGGTTTGCTGCAGCCTGGATTCACTCATCAAAGCAATACACACTCCCTCTGGTATCTACTGCAGCTGTGCAGCCTATCACTGCAACCTAGACTTGCATTCATTCATTGGAGCAGTACCTTCACACCCCCCTCCGGGGATTGGCCCGCTGGCCTTTAAGTACTGTCTTCCCATAATGCTCCCTGCCGAGCATAGTCCTAACTGGATGTCTACTGTTTTGCCACAAGCCCTCGCTTGTTCTCCTATGCTGATACCAGGTTCCGCCCTGCGTCCTTCAGCTTCCTTCAAGCCGCTTGTTCTCCTATGCTGATACCAGGTTCCGCCCTGCGTCCTTCAGCTCCCTTCAAGCCGCTTGTTCTCCTATGCTGATTCGGAGGTTCCGCCCTGCGTCCTTCAGCTTCCTTCAAGCTCCCGCTTGTTCTCCTGCGCTGAAGCAAAGGTATCCCCTATGTCTTCAGCTTCCTGCTTTCCTGCACTGAGGCAAAGGTATCCCCCGCGCCCTTCAGTCTCCTGATTCCTGCACTGTAGCGGAGGTTTCCCTGTGGATCTTCAGCTTCCTGGTTCCTGGGGCCTACTCTTTCCCTAATCTAGAGAGGCCGTGTCCTGGTTCCTGCACTGTTACAGAGGATTCCCCAGCCGCTCAGGACTCTTGCGCTGTAGCACTGGTGCACCCGTGCAGCAAAGCGGTGTGCTATTCTGGTCTGCCTACCATCTCCTGTGACCAGTACCATGGGCCATGGTCGTCGCTCGCGCAGAGGCCAACCCCGCGCTCCTAAGCTGAAGCGGGGCTCTCCTGACTACCTGTTGCCGAACTCTTGCCTGAATAATGTTTATCCTGATATCTCCTGTCCTGACCCTGGCTTGTACAACGACGACGCTGTCTTCTCCTTTCCTGATCCTGCTACGTTTGACAACGAACTGCGCAATCCGGATCAGCCTGCGCGGTCTCAGGTCGGTGCTTTTACAACCCCACCTCAGCCTCGCGGTCCGACCCTGGTTTGTGGCGAGCAGAACCCTGACAGTATGCTCGGCCGCACAAACTCGGACCGCCCTGTGGTGAGGGTTGGTAAGTTTCTGTCTGAAAGCCTGTCCCAGCCTGTAAACCAGTCCCAGTGTGAATACCAGTTTCTATGTGAGATATTACCCATGCTTGAGGATCTGATTATGTTTGTAGGTTTAACCCCTTTGCAAAACAAATGCCGCAATGATCTCATGATGAAGGTTTACCGCCTCCGGGACTTAAAACAATCGCTGGCCGCTTGTATTTGCTTTCCTGGTTACCCCTTAACTTGGGAAAATGTGTACCCTTTAGAATTGGACGACGCCCAAAAGGAACTCTCTTCCCTGGCCTTGTCTTTAGACATTTATATAGCAAAAGTGGACCCTCTCCTCATGTTGGCTGATGCCCAAAAAACACTCCATATCCTTTCCATGACATTGGACATTTGCATAAAGGAACAGGATCCTCCCCTCGCCAGCTTCGCTGCCGCTTGGCTGTATCCCTGGTCTACCACGGATCCTTGCCCTGAGTGTATGCCCGGGTTCCCTGACACCAATGATATGTTTTCGTTAACCTCTGCCGATCAGTCCTGTGAGGTCCCCCTGGAGAATACATATGTTGCTCTACCCAGCACTAATGTTCTTGTATCAGAGAATAAGTCCCTTTGTTCCCCTATTTCTAACTCCGAATCTGTCACTCCAGCTCTTGAGGGTTTTCCAGCTTTAAACTCTGCTAGGCAGTCCTGTGCGCTTTCCCCGTCAGAGAAAGAATCCCCAAGTTCTGTTCCCAGGGTCATTTCTGTATTAACCCCTGAGGGGCAGCTCTCTGAGTCTCCTTTGATAATTCCCTGTTCTCTGCCAGCCACGGTCACGCCCCTAGCTCCAGAGGAGAGATCCCTTGTCTCTCCTAATACAGAGAAAAAATTTCCTGTGTTTTACTCTCAGGCACTGTCTGCCTTAACCCCTATAAATTCTTGCTGCCTCCAAGTTAATGCCTTCGTTTTAGCCTCAGAGAATGAGTCCACAAGTCAGACAGCAGAGGTTGCATTGAGGGATTCCTATAACCGTACGGAGTCCCTAGATATTCTTTGCTATAAATCCCCTGCTTCAGCTCAAGTTTCCGCAGCTTCGCCTCCGGAGACTTCGGCTAAAGTTCTGGTTCCTGATAAATGTAGTCAGGAGTCAGGTTTTTCCCTAAGCTTGGTCGCAGAGTTCCTTCTCCCGGGTATTTCACTGAACCAGCCTGTCGCCCACATAGCGGTGATCCCTGCTTCAGCGCATAGTTCCCACATTATGGAGTCTGCAGTAATTTCTGGTTTCCCAGATATTCCTTACCAAATACCTACTTCAGAGACCAGTACCGTTATGATTAACCCCCGTGTACTGTCTGAGTTCTTCTCCTCTTTATGCTTAGGGTTAAAAGCATACAGTAGTCTGTATGTTCCTCCTATGGTTCATATTGTGTTCCCAGGAATGTTTGCTGACACACGGTTTTCTCCCAAAAGTGACGCTTTTTCATATAGATTAGTAAAAAGCTTGCACACGGTTTCCCTTTTCGCTGAATTGTGTCTTACTAGTTTTGAGACTCTGAGAGGTAATGATTCTCCTTCTGATTCTGAAGCTCTTTCTACAATGAGTATCCTGTCTGGGGGTCCCCCTGATTTCTCTCTCCAGGCTAATCCTTTGGGGATCAGCATATCTGTGGTCACTCCCTTAGTACTGTCTGAGGTCACCATGCACATATTACAAGTCCTGGGGTTTAAATCTGAGCTATTTAGCTGTCCTGCCTTTGCTGAAACCCAGTCCCTCAGTACTGTGTCTAAATATGTCCCAGCAAACATGGGGTTACTCTGGGAGGAAATTAAAGCTCCTGTCTTAAAGGGTATTTTTTCTCACATGTCCAGCAAATCTAGAACCTCAGTAGTTGTTTCTAAGTCACTTATCAATACATCTGATTTTTTCTCTAATCAAACCCAGACACCCTCACTATCGGTTAGGAGTCCTGTGATCAGAGATTTTGCACTAGAAAACACACCTATTCATGTTTTTGACAGGTTAGGTACCCCTGTGGTTAGGGCCATTGCAGTTTCGGAAAAGACTCCTTGTACTCCTAAGGTGCCTGTCATTAAGAGTTTTCATAGTTCATACTTGCTGCTTGTTGATTCTCAGGGCCCTGTCACTGAGGTACAGACTTCAGCTTCTGATGTTAGCTTCTCTCCCACCACTACCCTGGCTCTGCCTTTTTCTCAAGCTACTGATTTGAAGATCCCAAGGACTATTCCTGATTCACTGACAATATTATCTCCCAATGAAGATTTCCCAGTATTGGAGAGCTCTACTGTTGTTTGCTTCTCTGCTCCTGCTAAACCATGGTTTTGTCCCTCGGAATTTTCGGTTGCCCCTGTTATTTCCTCTCAGTTGGAAATACTCTGTACGTATCCCAAGATTTCGGTCCCTATGCCTGGTTTACTGCTTGCCTTGTCACCTTCCATACCAATACCGGGAGATGCTTCCAACCAACCTATACCCTTACTAACCATTACCTGGGAGCCTTCTAGAGGAAAAATTCCTCGCAAATTCCAACATGCAGTGGTCAGCCAAGACTTTTTCTGTTACAAAGTTCCTCCTGGTGTATTCGATCAATTATCAGGGCCGCTGATCCTAGATTCAGGTTCCTTTATTAAAGACTGGGCTTCCTGTAGGGGTTCTTCTGCCGTTTCTGCTCTGGAACCCTCTGGTTCTTCACAACCCTGGATTTCCAAGTCATTTTGCGGGGCGAGCCATGTACCAAGGATGTTTCTTCTACTACTCTTATTTCTTAGAACTGTACTCACTAAAGAACTGCTCGTTTACGGATGCCCTTTCTACCTAAAGAATTTTAGGAACAACTCAATGTCCCCAAGGCCCATGGATGGTCCTGTCTGGCCACAGTTCTCACCGGGGGGTGGGGGTACACTAAGGACTAATCATGAGTCTCTGGAGTACGACTCTAACCCCAATCCTAGACTGTTCAGCAACAATTCCCGGTCCTCCAACTCTATGAGTGCTCATGTTCGCCCGGAGGTCTCGCGTGAAGGGGGGGGTACTGTAAGGAATCCGCTCCACGGTTTACTGGTTGCCTTACCTTGCAGACCGGTGCAGTTCTGGATCAGCTCTCCTGAGGTTTGCTGCAGCCTGGATTCACTCATCAAAGCAATACACACTCCCTCTGGTATCTACTGCAGCTGTGCAGCCTATCACTGCAACCTAGACTTGCATTCATTCATTGGAGCAGTACCTTCACACCCCCCTCCGGGGATTGGCCCGCTGGCCTTTAAGTACTGTCTTCCCATAATGCTCCCTGCCGAGCATAGTCCTAACTGGATGTCTACTGTTTTGCCACAAGCCCTCGCTTGTTCTCCTATGCTGATACCAGGTTCTGCCCTGCGTCCTTCAGCTTCCTTCAAGCCACTTGTTCTCCTATGCTGATACCAGGTTCCGCCCTGCGTCCTTCAGCTCCCTTCAAGCCGCTTGTTCTCCTATGCTGATACGGAGGTTCCGCCCTGCGTCCTTCAGCTTCCTTCAAGCTCCCGCTTGTTCTCCTGCGCTGAAGCAAAGGTATCCCCTATGTCTTCAGCTTCCTGCTTTCCTGCACTGAGGCAAAGGTATCCCCCGCGTCCTTCAGTCTCCTGATTCCTGCACTGTAGCGGAGGTTTCCCTGTGGATCTTCAGCTTCCTGGTTCCTGGGGCCTACTCTTTCCCTAATCTAGAGAGGCCGTGTCCTGGTTCCTGCACTGTTACAGAGGATTCCCCAGCCGCTCAGGACTCTTGCGCTGTAGCACTGGTGCACCCGTGCAGCAAAGCGGTGTGCTATTCTGGTCTGCCTACCATCTCCTGTGACCAGTACCATGGGCCATGGTCGTCGCTCGCGCAGAGGCCAACCCCGCGCTCCTAAGCTGAAGCGGGGCTCTCCTGACTACCTGTTGCCGAACTCTTGCCTGAATAATGTTTATCCTGATATCTCCTGTCCTGACCCTGGCTTGTACAACGACGACGCTGTCTTCTCCTTTCCTGATCCTGCTACGTTTGACAACGAACTGCGCAATCCGGATCAGCCTGCGCGGTCTCAGGTCGGTGCTTTTACAACCCCACCTCAGCCTCGCGGTCCGACCCTGGTTTGTGGCGAGCAGAACCCTGACAATTGTGCAGTGTTTGTTTATTGTAGTTAGTTTTTCTGTTACAGTATCACGCTATATTTTGTGTTTGTTTTTATTTTTCATATATTTGATCTCACTGTATACGGAGCACCTCCAGGATCTTGGCTGATTTCTTCAGGCCGGGTTGTATACCAATTTATTTATTTATACATTTTTTTATTTTTCTTATCACTGTTTATATTGCAGTTATTAGTGCTTTATATTACATTTAGCTTCGTAGGGCGCCAGAAATATATTTCTTCCACTATTGTCACTTTTCTCTGAGCAGGTGGTCAGAGTCCTATTTCAGGCAGCCGCCTGATATCTTATATTTAAGATTATCTAGGCCCTCTTTTACATTTGCTCTTACACATACTTTTTATTATTAATACTTTATTTTATATTCTTTAGAATTAGTGCTACCAATCTGGTTTTTTTTCAGTAGCTGTGGGGTGATATGGTATAATGATCTAACCAACCACACCTCTTAAAATCTAAAGTTTGCACCATTGAATTGCTCTTTATTCAGTATATAATTAACAACATTAGTAAGGTGTGTTACTGTGCCTTGCTCTGTTCTGTGATGGCTACTGCCATCCACACTGAATAAAGCCAGTGATTTCCTATCTCTCTGACAAGCATTACACTTTGTCAGAGTATTTAATAAGTAGGGACTTTATTGGTATATTGTTTCACTATTGACAGATTGATTTTGTAATTACTGTTACACTCACATTCGGTAATATATGCTTTAAGTAAATACTTATTCAAAGTTATATTTCATATTGTTAGTGGTGTGCATTTAAGTGAATTATTTTTCGAGCACACTGTCTAGTCTACTCATCACTTTACTGATTCACTTTCAGATCGCAGCTTGCACCCACCTATCATTACTATTATTGATTATTTAATTTATTAGTATGGCCTCTAGTTGATCACTCCCTATCACCACTCCCTTTTCCCTTAAGAAGAGATACATCATCGTTTATTGCGTATGATTTTGAACTCCCATTTGAGCCCTCTCTTACCACGTGTAGCCCCCTTGTTGTAAGGCATTGCAGCTCTAGCCGAGAAAGTGTGTGCTCTTCCAAGCACCGCACACAGGAGAGATTGCTGTCTTTTTTTCTTCTTCTCCATTTCATTAATGGATAACATTTATTTTACTTAAACCTAATTTTTACATCTAAATGTTGTGTCGTGTGATATAGTAACTGCCCTGCCACTATAAAAGGATTTATTGCTGCACAGCTGGCTGCTTCTTGAAAATCATGATCTAATAAAGCTAACACTTCACTGGTGAGGTTGACCATCCACACAATGCATTAGGGGTAAGACGACTATTTCTGCATGAATGAGAACAATTCAGAGAGTCGCCATCAATCTGTTTTGACATTGTATCAGACAACCGCATTACCGATAATCCCAAAAGAGCCACAGATAGAGACACATTTCTCTTTATGATGTGATCAAGCCTGCAAGAAAAGGATCAAATGGAGAATTGCAGACCCCCACCTATCCCCCAGTATTTTAGGGTGTATTCATCCTGTATTCTGGAGAAAACACAGTGACAATTGCATGTACTGCAGAGCTTTATATGGGAGCTGATGGCAGATACTGTAAATGCTGCTTTGCATGCATAGCCTGTTATAGTCATAAGGCTTCGTATTGAGGACACTTATCTTTTGCAAGTATTTTTTAATTCCTTGCCTGTATTAGCTTCCAGCACCTCTGTCGGGAGACTGTTCCATGCATCCATGACACTTTCTGTAAGTAGTACAGCTCAACCCCGTTATAACGCGATCCGCTACAACGCGGATCCGCTTATAACGCGATGCATGCGTGGCTCCCAATCTTCCTATTTATGAATACTGAATACTTTACAACACGATTATTGGCGTCTTAAATCCTTTATTGTACAATGCATACAATTGTACATTTTTTCTAACGCGATCCGCTTATTACGCGATGTGATTCTTTGGGCCCCAAGCACAGCGTTATAAGGGGGTTGAGCTGTACTGTACTTATTCGCGTTACCCTACCTCCCGCCAGATTCAAAACATGATATGTAATACTGTATATATCCTTATTGATTTCCTTGATGCATATGAAACATTAGAATATATATAGACTCCTACCTCAAAGGTCAGTGTAATCCATTCTCAGCAAATGTAACCCTCCCAAGTCCATATACTGTACTATACTCTAACACTCGTATACTGTACCGCTCATATTTCTCCCTTATATATTTCCTCACGACATTGTTATAGTAATTTCCTGTTTTCATGCCAATGAAATATCGGCACTGTCATCGGAATGGAGCACCAATGAACCAGTATCTATATTGGATTTCTAAGTTGCTAACAGCAGTATTCAGCACAGTATTCATAAATTATTCATATCATAGGCTGGTAAACATGGCTTGCCGGAGATGCATTTTTATTGAATTCCTTTTTCTCCCACTGATGTAGTACCTTGCGATGGTGGAAGGTTACACACATATGTAATAAGTCAATTACAGTCCACTTTTACCTACTTCAAAGGGGGTCTTTTTATTAATGCAAATTTGGAGCAAAACTGACACATGCAGATCAATTTTTCACCTGGCTTCCCTATGCGTCAATGTGGCAAATCCACAACAAAAAATAAACGGTGCCCCATCCAATGTAAGGTCGGGATCACTCTCACGGAGCATAAGTGTAGCACAAATCAAGCTATCAGGATGCACCTGGCAAGCAGTCCCTGCTTCTGACTGAATCTACAAATGACACGTGCCCGCCCACATCTGGCAGATTAACATCGCCCATAATGATTACGTTTCCTTTAATTGCCATCTTAGTGATATCTTCGTAAAATACCCCCTATCCAATTTCTCCTCTTGTCCTGGAGGTCGGTAGACCACCCCAGTGCGAATGACAACTTTCTCACCCGTTTCTTGGGTTTCCCAAAGTGACTCGGTCTTCTCTCCAGTACCTTGTATTGAAGAAGCCTTTATGTGGTCCTTCACAAAAAGGGCAGCTCCACCTCCCTTCCTACCCCATCCTTCCTACCCCATCCATCCTACCCCATCCTTCCTACCCCATCCTTCCTACCCCATCCTTTCTAAATACAGTGTAACCTAGTTTAGCTACAGTATGCCCCAGTCTTGATTTTTATTGAACCATGTCTCGGTAATAGCTGCAATTTCCAAGTCGCCCCCTTGTCATTATTGCAATTAGTTCTGGGATTTTAGTTCTCAAACTACTGTGTGAGCATTTCTACACATCGCCCGAAATGTTTTTATTACAGCTTTTCTTAATCCTTCATGTTACCCACCCGGTACACCACCTTTTTCCTATTTACGCTGTCTTCTATTCCCCTGGATACGTTTCCTGCTGAAATGAGTCAGAACGCCCAATTAACAAATGCATCCAACTTCCATTCAAGAAGAAGCTTACGCCTCATAAACTGTGAGTTACTCGGCTTCTCACCAGATTGAATAGGGGAGTTTACAAAATAAAGTAGATCAAATAAACTAAAGCGGATGGGCTAGGAATAGACAGAGGGACTTAATTAAGTGACTTATAAACTACAGTAGGTGGGCTAGGAACAGAGAGTGAGACGTAATTAATTCACTCAGCGACTCGTTTTAAATAGGCATCAAAGTAATTTTCAAGTCTTTTGTGACGTGGGGATCAGCTAGAGTTTTACGGTGGATAGAATGGATAGAAGAGAAGTTAGCCGTCTCACATACAGTATAATGAGTTTTATATCATTCTGCATCAGCCTGCATAATACTCGGTTCGTCTTTACGGGAGTCTAAATTCTCTGCCAAGTCTGACTTGGTGTAAACGCTTCTAACAATGGACAATAGAAAAATTATTTGAAGGCGCTGATATATTAACTACAGGTTTAAATCAGTGACTGCGCAAAGTGTACATTCTGCAGCTTAGGTGAATAAGGGGAATCTCTACCCCCTATCAATGTGCAAGGAAAAGGGGCAAATAAACCTGGTTCCCTTTACCTGTGGAACTCCCTCACACTCTGTACACGCCAAGCACCCTCTCTCCCCACCTTTAAGCCAAACCTCAAACCTCACCTCTTAAATTGAGCATTTCAGTAGCCTAGACTGATGGCTACTGTCCCACATCAAGAGTTTCTCCTACCAACCACTAAAACACTGCCTTTTTCTGCACTTACTCCCTCATCTGCGCTCTCTGTAAATCAACCAACATGCCACTTCAATTATAAGCTCTCCGGAGCAGGAATTCCTTTCCTAGTGTCTGATTTTCTTTGTAACACTTATTGTATTACAGTTCCCTGTATTGTCTCTGGTAAACTGCTGAACACAATGTGATATATATATATATATATATATATGTATTATTAATTAATATATATATATATATATATATATAAAAAGATATACATATCTGTCTGTCTGTCTGTCTGTCTGTCTGTCTGTCTATCTGTCTGTCTATCTATCTATCTATCTATCTATCTATCTATCTATCTATCTATCTATCTATCTATCTATCTATCTATCTATCTATCTATCTATCTATCTATCTATCTATCTACAGTATCTATCTACAGTATCTATCTATCTATCTATCTATCTATCTATCTATCTATCTATCTATCTATCTATCTATCGTATCTATCTATCTATCTATCTATCTATCTATCTATCTATCTATCTATCTACAGTATCTATCTACCGTATCTATCTACCGTATCTATCTATCTATCTATCTATCTATCTATCTATCTATCTATCTATCTATCTATCTATCTATCTATCTATCTATCAGAGATAGATACTCTGCACACACATACTGTATATAGTAATAAACTACATCCATAATAAATTGCTGACTTTAGCTATTCCCTTGATTAATTGCCTGACCCAACCCTATGCGAATGTGCCAAAGAAACATCGTGTTCTTGACCTTTTTAAGTTGGAAGAATTATCTTGTCTGGCCCCCACTTGGTATTTTGGAAAGTTTGCTCCCCAAGCAGTCATCAATCTATTGCAGCGGGTTTTTGTGAGTGATTCAGCAAAATGCCAAACTGTCATTGCCGGTAGGTAACTTGTCTTGTTGGCTTTCCAGCTTGTAGAGGATTCTGAGATTTGTGACAGAGAGCAATCCAGCTTTAAATTGCACTGTATATCTGAAGGTAAAATTTCATTATGGAAGGATGTTTTAGTGCACTTGCAGCCTGAACACAGTTATTTCTTGGCTAAAACACAGAGGGTGAAACTTATTTTTTTTAACAAAAGCCCGAATCGGCTCTAACAGCATTCTTTCTACTTCACTGGTAGTTTTGCAAAAACAACATATCTAAAGGTAAGCTTGAAATACCTGTGTTATAGTGAGACTGGATACCCTAATGCAAAAATCTGAAATATTTTAACTGGTAATGTTCCAATATGAAGAGGAACACAACACCTGAAAGTCCTGATAATGACATTCCCTAAAAGTTAATGCATTATTCCTTCCCTGGTTTCAGGTTTTACCCTTTTCCTCTTCTGAAATCTAATCTCTCTCGTGCCTGTACATCCACAGAATTCTCTGCCTGTCTCCTCTCAGCACCACTTGTCTCTACTGCACTCTCACTGCAGAATCTTCCCTGAGGTTTGCCCCCTGGAACTCTCGTCATCACTAGCAACTCCTCCTCTTCCATCTGCAACACCCACCTGAAAACATATTTTTGTTGGCGTATTTCTGCATCTCTGCATCATGACTGCACTGTCCACCCCAGGTAATTTTAAACGTTAGCCCATACTTTACAAAGTTCTGCCACACATTCTTACTGTTCCTGTAAGCCTTCTATTATACCATTTTGCTTTTAACTATAAAACAGATCATTTTAATCTCCCGGATACTTGATATTTCAAACGCCTACATGTCCCGGACGAAGCGCCAGAATAAAATAATAAAAGCAGCATTGTAAAGGACAAGAATAGTTTAAAGCAAGGGTGCTCCAGTTCAGTCACGTTCAAGGGCTACCAACATGCCAGGTTTTGTAAAACAAATGATACCTAAAAAAGTTGTATTACTGGTTATTGATGCTAGGTTAATTGAATTAGTATGTGTTCATTGGAGAAATATTGAACACTTGGACTGAATTTGAGCACATCTGGATTAAACTAAAAATAACAACAAGCAAAGAAAAATGGTGGAAACTAAGCACAGGCTGCATCTTTAATGCACTTAACCCTATTTTGTGTGACACTTGTACCCTCAATTCTTGCCCATTTCGTTTGTTGACCCAAATAAATACAGACGCTGCGGTGGGAATAAATACAGACTCTTCTGTTGGGTAGAAATGGCCAGAGCCTTTTATTAAACATCAACCAACACTCCAGGACCTGATCAGCAAGTAGCCCCTGCCAGTGACCCTGATAATGCTCACTTCTGCTACACGACCCAGTGAGCACTCCTGGTTCATAATACCAGGGGTCCCTCCTAGGAGTATGCCCCTAGGCCTGCTGCACCTGGCCCTGACGCTGGAGCGCATCCTTTTGGACATCTCCCATTTCTCAACATTAACCACCTGGGCAAAACTGACCAGTCCCCACTCCTTCGGCCGTGACCAATGTAACAACACCACCACACCTTCACCTTACCCTCTTTCATTTCTTTTTTCTTTAAATATAAAATATAACATTTGAAAATACAATCATAACAATAAACACGAAACAGAACATTACTCCATAAACCACACGCCCCCAAAGGGGGTGTGTAGCCGGGAACTTTTTAGGGAGGCTTTCAGAGGATGAGAGAGGCAGGTCACAGGGCAAAAGCCCCTTAAATAACCGAGTCCTCTCTCGTCCGTCTCACCCACCAGCGCATCACTGCAGGGTCCTCAGGTCAAGGGTCATGCCCCTTCCCCTTCATTGGTCAGGGCTTCCTTTATATTCCCCAGTATATATCGTTGGAGATAAATAAGTACAATATACATATTACATACAGCTTGAGAATTGCACCGGCCACTATGTTTCCTGCTCTTGTTTTTATAGCCAGATTAGTTGACTTCAAATCAGCGTTTTTTTTTTTTTTTTAACATGACTATTAATACCAGCTAAAGAGACTGCAATAACACATATCTGAAATTGAATCTGGAACTTGTCCAAAACCAGATAAAAAAGAATATGCGTAAATTAATACTTGAAATATGGGCAGCATCTTAGATATAGTGTGTGTATCAACTATGAAAGACACCCCTATAAACACATTTGGTTAAATATGCAATATCCTTAGTGCACAGTTTGTGCAGGAATTAAAATAAACCACCTCACTGCTTGTGCAGACTTTAAAAACGGTCTGTACAAGCTTTTCTCTGCAAACACGCATATTCTTACTGAAAAAACGTGTGCGGACCTTGCACACAAAGAGCTATATTTACTAAGCGGTGCTAAGGCATAAGGCACCTTATGGCTAATGTACTTAAATGAGCCTAGCAGTGGGTGTAGGTGGGGGCCAGAGACTCCTGACGAAGCTGCTTGACATGAGAAACGCGTTGAGATTGCGAGTTTGCAACGGCCCCCATTGGAGACTCAGGAGAAGCAGTGCAGAGGAGAGCGTCAACTTGGTCACCGATCGGCCGTAACCGGATCCAGGAAGTGACGTCATCGGAAGACAGAGGCTGGTGAGAACGCGCCTCACCTCGCGTGCGGGAGTCGCCGATTGAGCACTGCCATGGCTTTTATGTTTTTTTACCGATGTAATCCTCGAATCTGGAGGGTTGTTTGCTGGCTATGTGCCGTTCATAAAATCTTTTAGTACCATCTGCACTATTGCTGCCCTTCCTTTTCTGGGTCTCCGGTACGGATGATTGTACAGTCACCTACATCTGCCACAGTTTTGGAAATGCCTTCTCACTCTGCTGGTTTGTGAGTATAACCATTGGAGTTTTTCAGTCACTATTGGTCCTGTTATTGTGATTTACTACCCTATGTGAATTTCTCCTTCTTTCCTCAGTACATGTCCCCCGCTCCCCTGTTTTGTGGATTCGAGACGATTTGGATATTGGAACATATCTGGTTCAGGGCCTGAGTGGAGGAATTTATTTATTTATTATTGCATTGTGTTCACTGCTGTACACACCATTTACACTTTATGTATCACCAGATATCACCATTTATTTTATACACATTGTGTTCTATGCAAGGTTCTGTCACCTACTTGACAAAACCGATATTTGTTTTGTACAAGGGCCTTGTTAATAAGTACTCACATCCAATCACTATTATTGCACGTACGTTTGCGCGCCACCTCTGATCTTTTGTGCAGGTGGATTTTTTTAGTGCCCGATCCACCTTCGTATCACAGGTGTGGATCAGATTCTGGTAAAACCAATCACGAAAATCCACGGAATGTTTTGTCCATCCCTACTCTTGAGGAATGAGTTTATACAGAACTTCATTAGATCGTTGAATCGTGTAATTGCTTACAATAAGCCCAGACCATATAACCGTTCGACCGTAATCACATCATGCAGAGCTACTGCACCTGCACTAGCTTTACTTGTTTTGGTGGGTAAGTGTAGACCATAGAAATTCCCGGAACGGTCGGTGTCATGAACAAGAATGTGAATCCCTGTTTTCAGATAACTTGACATTTTCTTATTTATACGTGTTGAAGATTCAACTAGAGACACATTAGTGGCTACTTTACCCATGCTTGAGGGTTGCATAATCCACGTTGAATATTTTTTTACATATATTTTATATATTTGTAGTGACCATATTTGAAACAATATGTCACCCAGAGCTGCACCAGCTAGGGGGACCCCCTAGATTCGAAGATATTAAATCTTTTAATTCCTGAAGAATTATGTGTAGGGAGAACCTATATGGCCCCCGGGGTCAGCATCTCTCTGATGGCCAACAGAAAGGCAGTAGATCATCATGAGATGACATTGCAGCTTCCTATTGGGCGACCCCGCCGCCATCTTTGATTTTCCTTTCAAGCATTGGCAAATGTAAGAAATGAAAGGTCTCTGCAATAGAGAGTGGGGGGGGGGGGGGGGGGGGGAAGGTCACCTACGTTTTAAGTGCCTGGGTCCAGCTCCAGTGGACACCCAAGGGGGAATTGCTGCTTTATAAAAACACGAGGACAATACATCTACAGTATTTGTGTAATACTTTTGATGCTGCCGTCTTTCAAGGGATTCTTCTTGGAACAAATGTTTGGCTGTGCTTTGCCTTGAGGGACACGACACTCCTTTAGCAGCACTCAACACCACATATTGCATGCAATTTTAAATGCTAATTCAGTTTCATTTGGCTCCAAATATACGCGTTAAACCACTTAGTGCTATTAACAAACAAATGGCACACACATTGCCTCTTATTCTCTAGGCACAGATGTTCTTACTCTTAATTCAATGACTAATCAGAAGTCAGACAATCCATGTTCACATTTTTTTTTTAATTGTCTTTGGGTTACAGAAATAATTAGCAATGTACCAAGAGGTCTTCTTTAAAAACAAATGTTCTCCTGGTGTGCAATTGTAGGACTTACAATATTGAGTGTGAAGAGAGGTTGTGGAAAGTTGAGATGACGAAACCAAACTCTCTCTGTCCTGCGATACAGAACCCGATACTTAAAAGCAGAGCTCTTCGACTCGTTTTCCAAAGGGGTTGAATCGGGAAAAAAATACGTAAGGGTCACAGGAGTATGGTAGTGTAATTTAAGATGAAAAAAACTTGCAAATTATTACACTTACATTTTGAAAACAGTTATAATATCTGCACCATATATATGTGCATTAACTTAGTTTAAAATCGAATTTAAGTGCGACAAATTGCACTCATTGTATCAGCCCCAACAACTGGAATTAAATTAACAGGAACAGCCAGTGGAAGGATTTGCCCTGTGGGCTGCAATTTAAATAGCCCTGTATTAAAGTGTTTTATTATTGTCAACATACATTACTGCTGTGAAGCGCTATACACATTAATGGCGCTATATAAATAAATATATACATGCATTAACCATCATGCTGTACTTTAGTAACATAAAAAAAAGTGTAATATTCATCAGCATAAAGTATCTTTATTAATAACTTCATAATGTTCACGTTGGAGTTAACAATATTCAATAAACAATTCCAATAGAGCAATCAAACAAATGTTCGGGGGAATCTTTTAATACGACATATTTTACGAGCAGACCCATTGAAGGAACAGAACAATTGAACACAGTATTTTCTTTAACTATTATATCCTTCCACGCACTAATTAAACAAACTCCTACACATACAACCCTCCTTCAGGCATTATTCAATGATATATTTATCTATATGGTATTCTCCTCCGAATGTTAAGTAAAGATAAAACAAACACATGGTTGTGAGAAGATGATACATCTATGGGCTACAATTGCTGGAAGCGAATTGAGTTTATATTGAATATGTGCAGTGGGATCTGTAGCACGGATCACAGATATAACTCTATGAAACTGGCCCAACTGTGCTTGCAAACTTTTTCACTTGTTTTTTATTTGTATTTTGACGTTTCACAAGATGTTGTTTTTTTTTTGCCAAGCCTTTCAGGGCTAAAATAAATCAGCCTTCGATTCTGCAGGAATCTGCATTATTTCGTAACCCAGAGAGATCCACACCCTGAAAAAAGGGCTATTGCAGAAGACAGGAGAGAAGAGCGAGCTATTTAGTACAGTTCCCATTGACTTATATATCTCAGGGAGATATACCTGTGAACACACCTGAGATACCCAGGAAATAAGATACGTGTTGGGGCACTGGTCTTGAGTTCATGAGTGGCCTAGAGGAGTGTTTTGGAAACTATATAGTATAAGTCAATGGTCACTCCACTAAATAAAACTCCCGCTCTTTCCTGTCCAGCAGAAGGACTACTGCAGGGTCTGGATTAATGCTGGAAATGTTGCCAAATGTTGGAAGACCCCCGAGAAGACAGCACGGAGCCCCCTGCTGAGAAACTAATGCTCCTCCCTGCTTCAGGAGAGCGGGTGTCCTTTTGAAACATCCTTCGGGCCAAGCATATTCAACAACAGTGTTCATCTGCGTCGCCCCAAAGGCGGACTGCCTGATGGGGCTCCCCAAGAGCTGCTCCCCTCTGCACAGGACCAGCGTGCTAAGGGTTAACATTTGCTTGTAGTTTGTGGAACGTCAACACCACCCACTGGAATGTTAATGAGCTAAGAGGACAAAGAACTTTGTATTCGCAGCTGCATTGAATCTGGACCCCTTCAGTGTACATACATCTGCGTTGCCCCAAAGGCAGACAGCCTTTGGTGCAGTCGAAGGGCAGCTAAAGGGTGTGAGCTGTTTGCTGATGTTTGCTGATGTTAAAGCTTCTCTATTTCAATCTGCAACTCACAGGCCCTTTTATCCCCTGTACCCAATTTCCAACTCTATCTGTCCATGAAATGTCTGTGAATTGACTATAACCCTGCTCATTTCATGTAACCATATATTATTTGTCATTATACCTCTGTGCCCAGGACATACTTGAAAACGAGAGGTAACCCTCAATGTATTACTTCCTGGTTGAACATTTTTATAAACAAATTTGTAACATTTTAAATGTCCTAAGAGCAATGAAGGGTTAATAATTAAGCACTTTTTTTGGGGGGGGGGGGGGACTCTGAATAGAGTAGTGTTTGTTAACCAAGTATTCCCTCTTTATCCCACCCTGTGCTTATCAGCTTGCTAGTAATGGGAAGGGAAAGAGGGGTGAGAGGACTGTGCAAAACATGTTGAACACAGTGATGATAGCCTGCTGTTTGGGTTAACACACTGTGATCCTGCATAACTGTGATTCATGTCAATAACAGTGCGTTAACCCTCCCATCTGCCATATTTACAAACTAACTTTAAAAATGGTTGAAGATACTTATAGGTGTCGGATTTGGGTAAAAAAAAGACATTAGTCACATTGATTGTACCTCTTTTAGCATGTCCCCATGTCCCAAGTACAGTATGTATGCATAAATCCAGACATACAGACAGAAAGATACATACATACAGACATATACAGAATACAGACAGACATAGACAGATATATACATACAGATAGAGTGTTTCATATAAAGAAGCATTGGAGATAAAACTGAAGTTTTTATATTCTACTTAGTCACGGTCCTTGTTCTGTTTGACATCAGAGTTCTTTGAACACTGATACCCCCGACCTTTTTCCAATTTAACATTCTCTAACCACCCAGAGGTCTGCTAATAGTCTCCTTTACCAGCTTACTGATTTCGCACACAACGCTGGCTCCAAGCAAAGCCCCGTAATATCTCCCATTTTTCTTTCTTACCTTTTTATGATTACGTGCTCACGCCTTCTCTCCCATTTTGTTGAAACCTGCTGTTGGATCCAGCAAAAATAATTCGCCTGCATCAAGAAAAACCTCAAGAATACGTTTGCATCCTCATTTGGCTACTATGTTATTGATACACATGGGGGGGGGGGGGTTAACCCCTTCTGAGCTGACTAAGCCTACAATGTCAGACTACATTGCAGTTTATTGGAATACTGAAGAATTTCAGCCATGCTGACTATATTCAGGGTCTTGAGCTCCTCCGAGCTGTAAATGGCGCTGCTACATGTTGGTCCCGCAATGGGACGTTCCAGCAGGAGAAGCCGCCATTCAATGAAATCAGCAGCGGGCAAAGGGTTCCGGGGCTGACACATCCGCTGGTGTTCGCCGGCTACATCTACGGATGGATTTCCCTTTAAACATTTAGCCGAATCTGCATGACCTGGAGATAACGTGAAATCTGTTATCTAGGACATTTGGCTGTGGCCGTTTTGTCGCGACCATGTCGCCGCTGGCTTTTAGCCGCCACTCACCTCGCCGCAGGGACATCTCGCTGCCGACCATTTCGCCCCTAAGGTAAGCCACTAAGGCAACTTACCTTAAAAATGCCTCATCTGAACCCCTAAAACTAATGCTACCCCCTACCCAAATACCTTAGCCCCTTACCCTAAGCATCTTAATCTACTTTCCTACCTTAAAACCTTAACCCCTTACCCTAATTCCCTACCTTACAAACCTTAACCAATTACCCTAATTCCCTACCCTAAAAACCTTAACCCCTTACCCTAATTCCCTACCCTAAAAATCGTAACCCCTTACCCTAATTCCCTACCTTAAAAACCTTAACCAATTACCCTAATTCCCTACCCTAAAAACCTTAACCCCTTACCCTAATTCCCTACCCTAAAAACCTAGCACCTTACCCTAAAACCACTATCCTTAACCCTCTACCATAACCGCTAAAATCCCTTAGGGTAACTTACCTTATGGCCGGAACGGCCAACAGCTGAGTGTCCAGCGGCGGCGAAGCGTCCCTCGGCTCCCAAAGACAGGGCGGCGAGATGGCCTGCGAGCAAATGTCCAATTCCATGAAATCTACACATACAAATACGTGAACTCCCCAGGACGGTAGATTTTAACAAAATAAGACAGTTGATGGGCGACTTAGTATTGCAGCATTTGGGGCCAGAAACGTCCCAGAAGCCAGACTTTAAATCCTCATGGCCTTTATAAGGAAGCACGAGAGAAGAGAAAGTGATAAACTCAGAACTGACATAGTACAGCTCAACCCCCTTATAACGCGGTGCTTGGGGTCCAAAGAATCACATCGCGTTATAAGCGGATCGCGTTAGAAATATTGTACAATTGTTTGCATTGTACAATAAAGTATTTAAGACACCAATTATCGTGTTGGAAAGTCTTCATAAAGACTAAAATTGGGAGCCACTCTTGCATCGCGAGATAAGCGGATTCGCGTTGTAACGGAGCGTGTTATAACGGGGTTGAGCTGTGTATCAAATTCTGCATATGGGGGGCAACAGAGATAAAACCGATAGTCAAATTCACTTTGCTGCAAAAATGAGTAACCTTTGTGAACCTTAACGATTAAAGATACAAGGTATGTCAGTCCTTAATTAATCTGGTGCAGCTATGGGGAACTTGCTTGCTTGCAGTATGATTGTGACAAATCTAATACAGAGTGCTTTTCCTGGTAATGTACAGGTTAATAAGAGCTTCAATCAGATTTAGAACTATGCAACTAATTTTGACATGATTTATTATAAATCATTCTTCCTGGTAATGCACAGGTTATTAAGAATTTTTATTAGTGTTAGGGACCCTTGAGATATGGTCTGCCGTGTAGGGGCTCAAGGGCTAACAACACTTTGGCCAAAATGTTAAACTAAAAGACCATTTATTTAATAGATATCTATACATATATATTTAGGCACTGTACCGTGTATAAGTTTCACTGGATGTGCACTGAGCTCTGTCTGTGTTTAATGTTCTGTCTCTGGTTTTAAACAGCTATTATACACCAAGTTGTGCAAAGGCGGGACTGAAATGGGGTTTGGAGATGGCGGATGACAATACCAGCATCAGTTTCAAGGCAATTAGGGAACTTGCATCTCTTAATACATCTGCTCCTTTACTGCTCCAAATCAATGGGTTAACAAAGAACAGTCAATGAATACAGAGGTACAAATTGCAAATCATCACTGCATGCCCAGAACTTGGCTAGACATTCTGTAATTACTCCTTACGCCCAGGAAATCTGGCTTAACACGCGTACAAATTGATAGATAGCATTAATATAAGGAATGCATTACGATAACTGCATACATGCAAGATGCCTATGCAACTTAATCTTAATCCCTTTGGTGAAGTTTTGACACTTTGTTCTCAGGAAGCTAATGGACTATAGATAGAAACAAATGGGAGTTTCTGGAAACATAACTCAAACGGAGTGAAGTGCACTGGAGGACAGGAGAAAATTGGTGAAGGAAAAGTTCATATTTAAATGCGATCTTTACCCAAAGAATAATCCAATTCACTGTGCTGCAGCTACTACAAATGCCAATATAACAATACCTTTAGGTTAGTATATTAAAGGTTAATTTTCCAATGAGTGGCATAAAAATGTAGACAAATTGGAGGGGAATTCTGACCTTTTCTGCTTCATACTCCAAGCTGAGGAATGATTAATTTCTCACTGCAATCAATCATTTGCAGGGTCCTTAGGCTTATTGTTTCTAGTTAGTATTTCTGTGCACATATGGTTGCAGTCTTATACTGTAATACGTCTGCCCTTAAAAAAGGGTGAGATTATTAAACCTTTTCCTTTTGGGAGGGCATTACATTTTAATGTGCTGCTGTCTTGCCCTTACGGAAATTGAACTATTGTTGAATTTCTTTGCTCCAGTAAAGTTGCTGAGTGAATACAAAACATGAAGTGGAAATTGAATGAATGGTAAACAAAGAATATATATATATATGTATATATAAATATATATATATATGTATGTATATATATATATATATATATATATATATATGTATATGTATATGTATACATATATATTTATATTCTTTGTTTACCATTCATTCAATTTCCACTTCATGTTTATATATATATATATATATATATATATATATATATATATATATATATATATATATATATATATATATATATATATATATATATATATATATATATATATATATATATAATAGCAAAACTTGCCCAGCAAAGATTCAGAAACTGTATACATTTATTAGCAAATACATAGCTGATGCACAGGTGATTCAGTCAAAAGGATTGGGTCACTGATTGAGTAAGGCTAGGTCCCTGTTGCCTACTGTAGCGCTCGCCATGGCGTGTGCTGCAGGGACAAGGACCGACCCTCAATGGGGCCGGGCCCGCTACCTACCTCGGTCCTGAAGACAGGAAAACTGTGTTCAAGACATATCAGCTTTAATGAAATAGGCTAAACCTGCCAGCGACTTCTCTACCAAAGCTGCTGACCAGCCCCCATTGTGCTTCTGTAAAATAAATCTCGCCAGCTGATCCTTTGTACCATTATCCCCTTGAAACGCAATCATCCCACCATCACCACTCAAATTCAGGAAACGTAACCCAAGCCCAAACATAAGTTGCCAATGTACTTAGGTCAAGTGAACCTCGAACCAGACGATCCCTCCCCCAGTGTAATAGCTCACAGGAATTCTGGGTATGGCTCCCCTCCTGGAACAAGACCCGAAACTCTGCAAACTGGAAATGAGATAACACTTCTGCCACCCTTTTTTAAACCCCAGCCAGTCCCGTAAATCAGATGTTATAATACAAGCAATAGAGCACAAATGCCCTAAGAAGCCTCACAACCGGAGAAGACAAGGCTGTTTACCGCAACCTACCGTCCCCATATTATCGGACCTAAACACTACCTCACTATTGGCTAGCTCCTGCACCCACAGTACCACTGCCACCAGCAATGGTAACAGCTCCAGCAATGTTAGGTTACCCAGCAGACCAAGCTCTGCCCATTCCTGGCCATGTCTCGACACACCACCGCCCCCCCAAAAAAGGCCACAAAACCGACTGATCCTGCCGCATCAGTGAAGAGCTCTATCTTCAGCCTTTCCACCGGCTCCCTCAGTGCTAACGTTGTTCCATTGTAATACCTCAAAATGAATCCCGAACTAACAGGTCCTTCCTAATCCGCCTTGAAACCCTACTGAGATGGTAGACCCCTTAACCCCTGACATAGCAAATTCAAGTCGCCTGCAAAAAAAACATCCAAATTGGTAACGCTCACGCAGCAAAATTCAAATGCTCCAGCAATTATTGAAATTGCGTGTGTGGTCTTTTTAAGCTCCACATAATTGTGTCCCATCTACACTGACTCCTTCAACTTCCTCTGGGGCAGCATAAACAGGATTTCAATTGTATCCACCTCAATGCCCAAGAAGAGAAAAAAACAGGTTATGGGCCCTCTGTTTTCTCCCTAGCCAGTGGCACCCCAAAATAAACCATAAGCGCACGAAATTAATATGTAAACAAAAAGATGAAACACTTAGGCGCTCCCACACATACACATAATGACGTGATGTATTCAAGTGACAATATTAATAAATCATGAATATATTAACAATAAGTGACTTTGTATAATTAATTGAGCGATAAGTGCACAGTGGAAAATGAAGCGCGCAGCGAGAATAAATATAATTGCTACTCCCTGCTCAAACCCACTGGCAGGGACTGTCCTCAAAGGTCCCTGCGGTTTCAAGATTGCTTAAAAAAAAATCCAAGGGGAGCATGGGAAAAATGCAAATGACAAGAAAGAAGAAAAAAACAAAACTAAGGGCAGATGTTTTTCTAATAAGTGACTAGATATTCGTATCTTGGCTCCTGTGTAATTCCTACTCGCCATGTATTAATATAATTAGGGCATATTACAAACGTGGCAGTCTTCGGAGTATCAGGAAGTTGGCACTTCAGTAAAAAGAGAGAATGGGGACCATTGCACAGATCGAATGAAAGTATTTTTATAGATAAAAATAGATAGGAAATGCACTTATGTGGTGTGCATAATATAAAAGCGTATCACACAATTTGTGCATAAAATCCTTGGCATCTCGATAATCTCACTGCCACCGCTCCGTTGTGGGTTGCTGATACTGGCTCTGGGTCCCCAGCTGTGCTGGTTGTTCTCCTCAGGGTTCCTGGCGTCTCTATGGCGTCCCTACTTGGTTGTCAATCGTTGAGCCGATGCTGCCCGAAAAGGAGCAATAGTAAGACGCGTTACCCAACCAGAAGTCCGTGACAGGTTGTGACGTTGCCCTTACTGGAAATGACTTGTCGGAACCCAGGGAGACACCGGTGCAGCCAGATACCATCGCGGCAAGTTGGAGAGGCCCTGAGGAGATGCCATAGAGATGCCGGGGACCCCGAGGAGAATGACCGGCACAGCTGGGGACCCAGCACCAATATCAGCAACCCACAACGGAGGGACAGGGACTTTTGCCACTCTTAAGGCAGCAGTCCAAGCTGCAATTTTTTCCCCCTTTAATATATGCGTTAATACAATCCACACAATGATACGTAATTAGCTAAATTACCAATTGATACATTCTCCTGTGATCGATCGGCAAAGATTGGGCTCGGGGGTTCACTAAATGGCTGTCAGTGCAGCAGAAGAGGATGAAAGATGCAAAGTTCGTTGAGAAAGATCATGTGACCAGGCTGTCACTAGATACAATTGGTCCACTGCTATAGAGAGGGCAGGGCTCAAAAAAGGGGTGTGCAGAGCCTGTTTCAGAAGAGGAATTGGATGTGACATTGTAAATGGTTGCTATAGAAACAAAAAATTCTTGTTACATTATAATACATTAAAAATGTCTTTCAGAGTGGTTTAAAAAAAGCAATGCTACACGTATTTTCACAGTACAGAACTGATTTTTTTAAACACACATGTAGGTTATTGCTTGGTCTGCAGCTTTAATTAATTTGATGTTGACAATATATGTACATTGATTATTTTGCTAACCAGTAATGCCGGTTCTATGCATGCATTTACCTCGTACTTATTTGCACTGGATAGTTTGATTGACTGAAGGTTTTCACAATTTTCTTTTTCTGTTAACTCCCCCCATACAGTAAAACATAAATACGTATTGTTGAAGCCGTATTAACAGAAGGAATTGTTGACACTGCCCCATTGTCTGACGGTGGCAACATCAATTGTTCAAAGCTTGTTACTGAACTCTCTTACAGCTCATGTATATTTTTAGCCAGGGAGGTTGATGGTTATTAAAGTATCTCAGACTTGGTAGAAATTTTCTACATTAAATTGAGAAAAAAATAACTAAAAAATGATGCAGTAAAGTGTAGAATTTGACATTTCCTATTATGCAACCCATACAACTACTTTATAACTCCCATCAATGGCTCCAACATCAAAAGCTACAGTAACGTAGCAGGCAAAATTGGAACAATCACTTTGATACATGGTGTCGTATGTATTAAAGAATCCTGGCAGCACCAGATTTATCAAATACACTTGTGTTTTCTTGTGATAGATTTTAAGGGGGGTGGGGGGCTTTAACCAATTTTTGAACCCAAGGGACTTTTGATGAATAGATTGCATTGTGTAAGGTAGAAATGCATCTGTTTGCTTCAGTGTCTCTCCCTCATGCACATCTATCATTCAGTTGCAGAAAGGTAACTACATATTCATATAACATATTTCCAGATCCATTTGACATTGGCAGTACTATATATTTATATTTATGATATACCGATGTAGCCAGCCTCATTGTTCCTAGTGATAGCACAACACATCCATGTTTTAATATTTAGGATTAAAAGCCTTACCTTGAACAGTGCAACCAAATAAAATAAAATGAAATAGAATATTCAACACAAACTGTTGCAGTTATCAGCTATTTGCTTTCATTGTAGGAGCCCTTGTAAATGGTATATGACATTGACACGCTTCAGGGCACACAACTACAGGAGGAATTCATTATGAAAATATGTGATCAGGGTGATTGGGGATTGTCTCTGCTGCCTGGTCCAGATGTAGCCAGCTTTATTACACCTACTTAAAATGCAGAACAGCACAGAGTGTACATAGGATTCAATGGCCGTAATGATGTCGAATATCCCAGCATACCTCACCATGAAGCGCCAGTGGCAGCAACAACCCAAGGCTACGTCCCCTTTCAACCCTTTTAATCCCAGACCGGTCTGCAATGAATTATACAGGTTGCAAGTTCTGTGGGACGAGCATCTTCTTTTTTGACACTGTTTTCATTTTTGCCGTCAGCCCTTTTCCTTTTGAACTTCCTTATTTAACCAGTGTTGTGCAGCACATTGTCAACTCCATGTAACAACAAATAAATCATGTCATTCGAAATCAGCAAATGTTGCTACATACTGAAAAAAAGAAACCCCAGTAGTTCAATAGTCTAAGACACCCAATATGTATGTTTCTGCAAAATAGTTTGTGCACTACTGCAAGTCTCCACAGTGTATCTAAACTATCTAAATTAAAAAAAAAGGGCTAAAAACATAAAGCGTAAATGATGTTGAGAAGCAACGATAATTTAAAACAAGTGCTTAAGTCATCATTCCTTTCCGTCTGACAAGCGGCATCAATCCTTGTTTCTAGATGAACAGTTTCACTTCAAGCCTAAATGATCGCAGTTTTTAGACCAACCGGCAATGCATATTCACAGTGTGAGCCTGAATAAAGTCTCTTTCAGCCTTAGCTAACAATTTCAAGCTATACTTTCTTGATGACTATGTCAATGGGGGGCTCTAGATAAAGAACATCTTTTAAAATGGGAATTCAACTGAATGATTCGTTCTTAACCACTATTTTATGTGATGGGTGCTGACAGACGGAAATATTTTCAGATATTGAAATGAGTCACTGGACTAGATACTTGTATTAATTGGTGGGTTTATTTTGATCATGCTAAATGACGCTCTACAAATCGCCTGCTATATGTAACACAGTGAATGACATTTCATAGCTGATTAAAAGAGCAGCTTGTGGAAAATGTTGGGTCCAGAACAAAAACAGCAAAGGGGCCCTCTTCCCAGTTTCTAAACCTGTGTGCTACTCAATACACACAAATACCCAACAAGCTCTGAGAAACCCCAACCATTACCACATAATATATATATATATATGCAGTGTTCGACAAACCTATACATTTGCTCGCCCCGGGCGAGTGGATTTAACCCCCGGGCGAGTAAATATTGGCCCAAGCAGCACACGTTTGGTACTAGGTGGCGAGTAGATTTTTTTGTGTGGCGAGTAGATTTTTTGGTGATTTGTCAACCACTGTATATATGTATATATATGTATATATAGAGTTAAGTTATGGTGAGTAAAAAAAGTGACAAAAACCCTCCACAGGATATATATACGTGTGTATATATATATATATATATACATATATATATATATATATGTATATATATATATATATATATATATATATATGTGTCAAAAGGAGTGCTAGTGGGCATGGCTAAATGTATACAACAACAAAACAAAAACAAACTAAAATGCCCAAAGCTACTTCCAATGTGACAAAAATACACAGTGCAGTAGCTATATATTCTCTTGAAAAAGGGTCATTTGGTTTAACCATTTGGCCAAAGAGTTGTAAGCCTGCGAGCCACATCAAGGCAGAACCTGTTTACAGGTCCTAAAATTAAAATGGGTTAACATTCTTGTAAACCTGTATAATTACAGTAAGAATGATCTACTTTGGATCTGTCGTAACCTGGCGAAATGAAAGTGACCTGCCAACTTGGATGTGTGTATTGCTACTCAATGCACAAAGTTGTTACTCTAAATGGATGGACGTCTCTCCATTTTACCTTACTTTCTTATTAGCTCAATACTGTATGTCTGTATCTTTCCTATGCCCCGGTGACTCTCTCTTTGCGCTCCCACTATCTCGTCCCTACTTCGGTCTCTTTTTCTCCATTGTGGTAAGTGGAAAGGTGTAGATCATCAGGAAGCGCAAATATGTGAAAACAAAATAAATGTTCTGATAGTGCAGTATTGTGCAAACAATATACGTGGAAATGTGATATCAAGTCGATTTCTAGAATACTCACAAACGTGAGAATAGAATGAACACGTAAAGGTATCTTTAGGTCCTGTTCTATCCACAGTGTAGCCAGGATATAGGTCTTCACCCAGCGAGGATATAAATTCAAAGGACCTTAGTAAAACACAGAACCGGACATAGTGCAGACTGCATATAGTATTTATAAAACGGTAAGTGAAAATGCAATGCACTCACATGGTATAAAGTTTAAAAAAGCATTTAGATCTCACGCAGTGGATCTCAGCAGTCGGATGAATGGTGTCTCTGGTTTCCCTCTGTTGTAGCATGCGGGTCACGGATGCGTCTCACCGAAACCGGAAGTAATGTCATCCGCTACCAGGGGTTCCGGCCAGTATGGTAGGCGTCACTCTACGCGTTTTCACCTTCTCGGTTTATTTTGTTTTCACATGTTTGCGCTTCCTGATGATCTACACCTTTCCACTTACCACGAGGATTGAGAGAGCAATCCAACACCGGGTTACAGCGGCATTCAACATATGTGTTTGTATGAGTATCACCATTTAAATATCACTGTATTTTTGTATATTTTGCACACTTGGGTATATTTAGAGCGCCACGTTTGATAAGTTTTTTCCTATACACTCTTTTTCTCCATTGCCTTACACATCTTTTTTGTTCCGTATATGTCTCCTTTGCCTCCCTGGGTATTCACCCTCTCCCTGACCACTCTTGCCCCTCCTTTGCTGCAACATTCTCTGTCTTTTGCCCCCATACGCATCTCTCATTCCCCCCAAATGCCTCTCCCTCCCTTGCCCCATAGACCTCCCCTCTCCTTTTTGCCCCCCCCCCCCACACTGCTTATGCCTTAATTTGTGGCCCCCTTTTTCTTCCTTTTATACTCCTTCCTGACAAAAAAACACAGCACAACCATGTTTTGGGTAAACCTGCCACACCATTAATTATGAACAAGGATTTAGCAATAATCTAAACCGGTCCTGGTAGCACCCCATACATAGACAACCTCATGCCAGCCATCTGCCGTACCAGCCCTTTGGACACATCCGTTATTACCACCTAACAGATAACAACCACATACTGGCACCTGACCCATCAGTAACCGAACTCCCAAAATCGCCAGACTCTACAGGGGTGCACAAAATGGAGGGTGCGCAGGTTCTTTTTGGGAGGGGGGTGGTGGCAGTTGCAGAGGCTCCGCACCCTTCACCAAGGCATTTAAATGAAATGCTGGGGGATCACGTGAGGCCTCTGCAACTCAACCTCTACCGAGGTTTAGTCGTCTTCAGATGATGCATTGACATGGCAACGCCGCGTCAAGGTCACCTGACGTCACATGTTCTCACGGCATCGTTTGACGCCCATCGCCGTGGCAACGCGGTCCCGTGACGGCATGACAGGAAGGAAAGGGGGACGCGAGCCCCATGGGAGTGAAGGCAGGGTCAACAAGGAGATGTTTGTAAAACACTGCTCTAGTAGTACATCAACAAACTCCATTCCCAAGAGTCCCTTGCTTACCAGGATCTCTTTGTTGTAACAAATCCAACATCGCCTTTCCCACCTTTGTTTCCCATTGAAACCATCATGTAAGCGTGGGGCTGGAGCTGCAGCCTGAGACAGGCTGGGAAAGGTGAGAGGGAGGGGAAGGGTTAAATCAAGGGGGTACAAACAGGCATGAAAGGGAAAGGATACAGGAAGGAAGAGAGACAGAGAAAATGACGTATAAGCGGGAAATACATAAGAGGGAAAAGAAAGACATGAGAGAGAGAGAGAGAGCAAAGAGAGAGAGCAAAGAGAGAACACAGAGAGAGAGAGAGAAATCAGAGAGAAAGCAAAGAGAGAACAGAGAAAGAGATAAATCAGAGAGAGAGCAGAGAGAGCAGAGAGAGCAGAGAGAGAGAGAGAAAGCAGAGAGAGCAGAGAGAGAGAGACAACGAGAGAGAGAGCAATTAGAGATAGAGAGAGAGAGAGAGCAAAGAGAAAGACAGAGAGAAATCAGAGAGAGGAGAGAGACAGAGAGAGAGAGAGCAGAGAGAGAGAAAGAGAAAGAAAGAGAGCAGAGAGAGCAGAGAGAGAGAGCAAAGAGAGAGAGAGAGAGAGCAAAGAGAAAACACAGAGAGAGAAATCAGAGAGAGCAAAGAGAGAGAGAGAGAGAGCAAAGAGAGAACAGAGAAAGAGATAAATCAGAGAGAGAGCAGAGAGAGAGAGAGAGAACAGAGAGAGAGAGAGAGAGAGAAAGCAGAGAGAGCAGAGAGAGAGAGAGAGAGAGAGAGACAAAGAGAGAGAGAGAGAGAGCAATTAGAGATAGAGAGAGAGAGCAAAGAGAAAGACAGAGAGAAATCAGAGAGAGGAGAGAGAGATAGAGAGAGAGAGCAGAGAGAGAGAAAGAGAAAGAAAGAGAGCAGAGAGAGCAGAGAGAGAGAAAGAGAAAGAAAGAAAGAGAGTAGAGAGAGAGCAGAGAGAGAGCAAAGAGAGAGAGAGCAAAGAGACAGCAGAGAGAGAGAGAGAGAGAGCAAAGAGAGAGACCGCAAAGAGAAAGCAGAGAGAGAGAGCAAAGAGAGAGAGAGAGAGAGCAAAGAGAGAGAGAGACATGAGAGGGAGAAAAGAGAGAGAGAGACATGAGGGGGTCCTGAATTTGTTTTGCCCAGGGGCCTGCACGTCTAGCTGCTGTACTGTACACCACTGCTCTTGAGTCTTTGGAATTCAACTGCAGAAATTCAAAAGGGTGTGGAATTGCTCAAAATAGCAGCAAAGGGGCTCTTCGGCAATTAAAAGAAATGATACATTTATTTTTTATTGGGGACAAAAGAAAATAGCTGCTTAAGTGTCATAAACATTAAATAGTAATAATAATTTTAAAAAAAGAACAGTTGTTCGCCATGTATTCTTGCTGATGCCATTCATGGTACATAACTGCAGCCATCATTGACATATACTGTATGGCATTTTATATAACTTATCTCCCCCTAGGTGACAGGAAGATACAATGTAGCTTCAGTCAATTATTCAGTTGAAAAGATGCCTCTGGGGATACTGCACATCACTACTAAAGAAATTAAGCTTTAAAGGCAATTTAAAACGATGCTACTCTCAAACATTCCCATCTGCTGTAACCAAATGATCCCTGTCATAAGAAGAGCCACAATAGACTTCTTTTTCCATTCCTGTCAAAAGCCCACCCCAACCTCCAATGCAGCCACTCATGACTCCAAGTTCAGCCTTCTCCTCTTCCTCTGGTTCGGCTCATGACAGCAGATCTCCATCACTAGAGGTGCTCAGTATGTCCAGTGGGTGAGGACATCAGCGTCCCAGCACCTCATGTGGCCAGCTGTATCCACTCTAGCCACGAAGTGTGTCCTTCCCGCCTCCTCCGCCTGCCCCAGCAGAGGCCATCAAGTCTCTTTATGATAAGTCTTTTACAGTTTTGTCGATGTGTCCTCTTGTTTGGGTGTAATATTTGCTTCTTCCCAATCATGAGTCACTGCTGCGGCATCTTCTTTAAACTTTTGTTACCCTCGAGTTTTCTTCACCATATCATAGTTACATTTTCTTACATCTTCAGTTACACGCGTATCTTGCGCTGCTCTATATATTCAATTTTTTTTCCTGGCATCTGGGGATTGCTTCATTTCTTGTCATTCATGTTAAGTATATTCCCACCCACCCTGTCCCTTACTCCCCCAGCAACAACAGCCGACATCCTCCCCTACCCTCTTTCCCTTCTGGCTACCTCCGTTGGCTCGTTCCATTCCCATTCTTTTTCCTCCCGCCCGACTAGCTCAGAGGGCACCTGCCCTCTCTACACTACCCTTTCGGCTAGTTCAGTCAGTCCCCTTCCTCCCTCACCCTTTCCCGCACATGATTGCTCCAAAGAGTGGGAGTGCAACCGGGGAGGAAGTGGGGATTTTGCCCCAAATGTGTCCATTTTTAGTTGTAAGCAGGCATTTGTTTGCGAGGGTACGTGCCGGTATGTGTACCGGCACCTGTTTCCCTTCCCTTCTCCTTGTGATGACGTGTCGCCATAACAAAGCAGCTTCAAATGACGCTGCCGTAACGTCACATGGAGACGCATTGCCATGATGATGTTAT
Source organism: Ascaphus truei (assembly GCF_040206685.1). NCBI lineage: Eukaryota > Metazoa > Chordata > Amphibia > Anura > Ascaphidae > Ascaphus > Ascaphus truei. Next base: position 7,729,840 of record NC_134504.1, read on the forward strand.
GCCGCGATGTCAACCTGTGCCCCATTACCACGACAACATGACATATCACATGACATATCACGACGTAGCCTAAAGAGCAGGAGAAGGTAAGAGGCCAGATACTGGCACCTATTATTTTTTTGTTCACCCAAAAAGCACTAGTTTGAAGCATCTATGTTGCTAGATTGTTGACCTACATTGGTTCTCCCAGTCATCTATTGTAGGAAGAGTTAAAGGTCCTGATAAATTACACTGATGCCGAGAATACTGTACATTGAGATTTCTGTACAGTGGATTAATCATATCACCACAATGCTGTCTAAAGGAGTAGATCTGTAGGTAATGTCATTACCTTAAAAGCAGGTGAACTTGGTTGGGATCCCACTGTCACTTTATCTCCTAGAACCCCAGGCACCAAAAATTAGATTGTAAACTCTACGGGGAGTGGATGTATTATGCCTGCGAGTTTGTATGTACAGGTACAGCGCTGCAAACCTTCTCAGCAGCATTGTATACAAAGAAGAATATTTTTGTATTACAGGGAGGAAATTAGCACTTATGATGACACGGAGAGCTGGCTGTGTCCTCACTGGTGCCATCCAACATGTAAAACAGGTCCTTATGTCACGGATCTTTATAATGGTTCATTGTAGGACTGGAAGGTTGATGAGATCTGCTGCTCCTGAAATACAATGCTGCATCTCACATTAAATGACTAGACCACACGGCAGAGTACAGAGCTAAAATTACTGCGCTTACTAGGCAACAGAATATAAGTAAATATACCAGAGCCAGAATTAACACTAAGTGAAAAGGAAACGCAGAGAAATATATGAACACGGGTTGCGATGGATCATGAAATGAACTAACTTCAACGTCACACAAAAGCTGGTAACAGACACAACATAACAATGGTCTATTCATTTGTATTAGTGTCCGCAATATGTAAATTGTCCAATAAGGGACATCATGGAGAAGACCCTATTACCAGACGTCAAAGGATATCAAAACGTACAAAAAACAGCTATTGGTCATGAATAGAATGAAATTGTGTACAGGCATACCCCGGTTTAAGGACACTCACTTTAAGGACACTCGTGAGTAAGGACATATTCTCAATTGCCCCATACCCATGTCTATACGCGCGCCTCGCGAGTAGGGACACTTATTCTGCCCTACAGACCGCCATAGTCGTGACGCGCTGATGCCACCTCGCCCAATAAGCAAATGCCAGCTGACGCATGCACCTGTCAGCACGTCCTGAACAGCAATACCGGCTCCCTACCTGTACCGAAGCATCAATAAGTGGAAAAAAGGTAGTGCTTCACTTTAAGTACATTTTCGCTTTACATACATGCTCAGGACCCAACGCGTACGTTAATGCGGGGTCTGCCTGTACACTCATTCACAGATCTGGCCTGGTTCTAACCTGCCGTTAAAAGATGATGCATCAAACATCCAGTATATCAAATAGCTGGGATAGTGTGGGGAAAATACACACCATTGCTGAGACTTACTGTACCATTAGACACGAATATTGAATATTAATAAGGGGGTGACAAAGCCACTGTACTTTCCTGCAGGGCCTTCTGCGTTAGGTTTCTGTACCTTGATAGAGGTCATGGGTAGGACCGAAACCTTGATGCTAAAATAAGTCCATTATTTAAACTTTCAATGTGCGTGCCTACTTTGTCACTCTATTTGGATTTTATTAAATGTCTCCTTTTCTCTCCCCTGGCACTTTTCGCACCTGGCACCTTTGTGTCCCCGCACAAATCAGAAATGGGGTGTGGGGTGCGGTAATTGTCCGATACAAACATCCTGATCTCTATTCCACTCACTTACCGAGTCCTGTGATTAACCCATCGTCGACCTAGTGTATATTAATTTCCCTTACCATCATACATAATGATATATCTCTATATTTAAACCCTTGTATAAAAGTGAAAACCTTAATATCATTTAAAAATAATGAAAGCCGCAAAATGCAGTTAGAGAACGATATTACATCAAATGACTTTCTATCACAAAGTGAAAAACTAAATTAACTTCCACAGTAGGGGACTGGGCAAATTAATCACTTATCAGTATTAATTTAATACATCCATCATTCATCTCGTAACATGTATATTTTCATTTACATTTTTTGTTTGTTGCAGAAACAGCAACAGAATCAGATTTTAAGGTAGCATTATCTCAAGCAGCTTTAAGTCTAAAATAGGGACATACAGAGCATCAATGAAAACATAGAACAGATAGAAGAAGCGCACACTCCGTCTCCTCATTGAGGATTCTCATTGTTTCTAACGATACACCTCACTCGTGTAAAAACATGCCTCTGCTTGCCGGTCATTTCACCATCTCAAGTATTTGCCACTGGATTCGAGGCACAGTATGTTTCTTCAAAGGAAAAGGAGTCTCCCTACCCTTTTTTGTTATTTGGATCATAGTTTGATATACTTGGTTTGTGTTCTCAAAGTCTCATTTTGATTTACCTAGAGGTCTAGTCAAAATATCCAAATCCACATGGGCATTTCAAAAGGTAGATTACATTTTGACCATCACATGTTTCAAAATCTTTCTAAGGGATGTGTGATCATGTCTCCCCTAATTATGCTGTAGCAATTCACACAATGGCGAGTGACATGGAAATGTCTCAATAGGGCTACAGTATCTGACATCCATATAAATATCCGTAGTTTACGATCCAAACTAAATTAACTTAGGGCTTCTTGTATGAGCCGAAAGCTATAGATGTTACTGAAACATGCTTAAGTCCCAAAACATTTATTTCTATACTCTTTAGGAAATCAGTCCTAAAAAAAAGAAAAAGAGAGAAGGAGGGGTGTAATTTTATATTTATGATTTCTTAAAATGACTAAATAACCCCATTCATTGGCAAGTTTGCCTCCCTTTCTCTAAACCTATAATTATTGTTGGCATCTGTTGACCCCCTAAGGTTCCCATACGATCCCTATCTGATGTTTCTAAGTTTTCTTGCCATAGACATATTGAGCTATTGGTTCTTGGTGACTTCAAGGTCAATTGACTTGGCCAGGGGGATCATCTGCAAACTCTGACTTGAGCCGTGGCTTTTTCTGGGACTGAAGAAGGGTCATGGTCCATGACCTCAGGCAAAAGGTTTTCTCATCTCTAATAATGAGCAGCAGAATTAATACATTTATAGATATCAGTTACTAGTTACTACTGTACCACAATTTAAAGGTGGAATGAGGCCAGATTAAAGGGTTGTTGAGGTGAAACTGGCTCTGTGGGCTGAAGATCAAAACTCATGACACGGACAAAAATAAATTCAATACAATATTCTGTTGTCTGCAACCACCTTTTCTGTAATTAATTAATATAAATCCATTTACACGAATGAGATTTAAAATGTGATATTTGCTTTTTGCTAACATATAGATGCAGCAAGCCTTAAAATTTTCGGTGCCACTGCAATGCTCGGGCATGTGACCATGGCACCCAAGGATTAATTCTGCCTGGAGGGTGGGTGGGGGTCCAATGGAGCAGAATAAGCCCCCCGCAGCACCATCACAAGACAACATTTATTTTCTGTGAACTGGGGGCAAAACAAACAGAACTTTATTTAATTGCTCAAATGTGCAATTTTGTAGTCAGAAACGGTGCTTCCTGGAGATGTTGCTGCACCTCCGGACCATCATTCCTTAGCACTGTACCGGTGACACATTCAGGTCTTGGAAACGGGGACCATTCACTGTCTAAGTCACTGGCCGGCGTCTATGCTTCAGGAATTATGACCTTGCCCTGTGATTTCTGTCTCAGCGTTTCCCCTGCTGAAATCACTCTCCTGGCTTCCTATCAAATCCCGTATCTCGCACTCAATTCCCCTCCTCACTTTTAAAGCTTTACACTCTTCTGCTCCTCCTTACATCTCAGCCCTAATTTCTCGCTATGCACTATCCTGACTCTTGCGTTCTGCTCAAAGATGTCTTCTCTCTACCCCCTTTGATTTAATCTAAAGCCCTCTCCTGCCTTAAACCTTCTCACTGACTGCCCCACACCTCTGGAATGCCATTCCCCTCAATACCCAACTAGCACACTCTCTATCCACCTTTAAGCCCCACCTTAAGACACACTTGCATAAAGAAGCATATGAGTAGCACCGTGGCTAATACTATACACGATACATAAAGCTTGGCCCCCTGCAGACGCACTTACCTGAATGCCCTCCTACTGTCTCCATACGTTCTCCCCATCAATTAGATTGTAAGCTTCCCGGAGCAGGGACTCCTCTTCTGAAATGTTACTTTTATGTCTGAAGCACTTATTCCCATTATGTGTTATTTGTTATTTATAAGATTGTCACGTGTAGTACTAATGTGAAGCGCTATTTACAGTACATTAATGGCGCTATATAAATAAAGACATACATACATTTCATTCAGTCTCATCAATTGGAAAATGACCAACATGGGACGATGTTCTGAAACTGATACAGCTATATTTCATGGATTTTGCATGGCACACAAGGACCATTGCTGGTCTAAAGACTTGTGGACCACTACAACATACAGATGTAATCAGCCTTATTGTTCCTGATGATAACACAACATAGTGTATCTCATAACTCACAATATTACTGAAATGTTGTAGGATTCAATGGCAGTGATGGGCAGAATATCATAACATAACCCACCATATAATACCGGAGGGGATAATAAAGCCTGCTGCGTCTGTTTGCATATAAACAGTGCAAAGAGTAATGAGAAAAAAGCACTGTATTTTATCAGCTATCATATCCAAAAACCTTAAACCTTGATCAAAAAGGTATTCTGAATCTAACTTTTGCTTGAGAATTGGAAGTGTTCATTCTTTTTGGCATTACCTGATCCATGAGGCTGCTGGGGCTTCATCACAGAACTTACAACTTGAGGGATCCCCCGTGTCAGACACTCAGACATTAGGTACATGAAAATAGTTACATTGGCAATGTGGGGTAAAGGACCGTTGGAGAAATTGAGCATCTCCTATAAAGGCTCTATAACACAAGCCATTTTTTTTTAATGCTGAAGATCCTTTTGCCAATAATAATTGTATTTCTGGATTCATTTTATATACTGATATACACGTACAACAGAAGAGTGACGAGTTGTTGACTAATTTATTAAACAATCATCAATCTTGCAGATACTCTACAGCTGAAAGGTTCTGATTTTCAACCATTGGGAGACAGGAAGTGCAATACTCCTCAACTTTCAAACATAGATATAGGTACAACAAATAATAGGTACAGCACCCGTTCATTGGTACAGTTGGAGGCTATGCAGTTCCATACTGAGATATTTGAACTTGATTGTAACTTGTCAGTATGTACAAGATGACCATCGGGGTCACCAATAGACAATTGCAATGTAATTATTCAATGACGTTGCGACATTCTATTAGCCAATTGAGAATGACTAAGGCAATAAGTTTTACAAAAGCCGTTTTCGGAGGTATCCGGAAATGTAAAGAATGCCTAGAAGAAAGCGAAAAGAAATGCCTGAATGGTGAAATATAGTTGGTGATCTTAATGGATAAATAATGATTAAAATACACTCACACAGTGCATAAGAGCAATAAACATTTTTGAACCCCACTATCACCGGCTCCTCAGTCCTATGCATCCCCTCCAATGCTCCTAATAGCTGCCCAATTCCTTGCTGTTTTGTAACGGCCTCTCCACGGCGTCCTATGATCTTAAGGGGGTCTCCTACAGTCCTGTGTAAAAGTCCAGAGCCTTGCGAGCGATGTGGAGCGTGATGATGTCAGGTGGGGGTCGTAATCAGTGCAGAGTCCAGTAGTAGGGGGTTCCTTTTCTTCGTCTCCAGTCCAATAGCAAAGAGTGACTTGTCCTTCTCCTTTCCTCCTACGCATTTCGCTTGAACACAGCTAGCTTCTTCGGGGATGTAAGGTATCTAATGAATGATTAATCACCCTGCTGAAACACCCTCTACTGCTGCTCTGTTCGTTCTTCAGATAACCAATAAGTGATATCAGGCTCCTTGATTGATAAGATTAAAAAAATTGGGTTATTTTAATGGCTTGTTGATTTATGTACTTTTTGCAGGTCAGGAGAGAACAGGGACCCTGTGAAAGTGCTTGCCGCACGAAACATGCTGGCCCGTTGTAACTCGGTTTTACGATCAAATAAATGCAATATTTTTTCTTGGAGTCACCCGCTCTACCTCGCTTTTGTTCCGGTTGTTCGACACAATTTTCCACTTACCACAGGGGAGGTGTGGTTTGGATTGTGGGAGACTCCTACATCTTTTGGGCTGAAGAGAGGATGGCATTTCATCCATTTGAAGAGTTTGGGGTCTTAGATGCTGATAGGGTGCGGGTGTTTTGGAAAGGGGGTAGGGTTTTGTGTTGGGGTGGCGTGTTGCCTCTGATTTTGGGTTTAGCAAGAGTTAGGCAGGGGCCAGATATTTTAGTTTTGCATATAGGAGTTAATGATTTGGGGGAAAACTCCAACTAGTAGGTTGTTGATGGATATGAGGAGTGATTCACATCGATAGCAATGTCAATTTGGGCAGTTAATTGTAGTTTGGTCTGACATGGTGCAAAGGTTGCGTTCGATTCAAAGAGCCTGATTAAGCCAAGTTTGGCGAAACGCGTTGGATGGAAGCCATGACTGCGAGAGGTATTGAAAGATGTCTGGATATAGGGATTACCGCTTTACTATTTGGCAGTGGCACTATTTGTCCATCAACCTCGATATTTATTGTCTGTTTAAAAATGGCAAAGCTATCCTGTGAATGCAACGGGAAAGCCTTCGTGAGTTATACTAATCTATCAAACCATTGTACATATTCTGTAAGAGTGAGGAAAAGAACGCTATGGGTTACTGTCCTTTATGTCATGTGGGAATTGGGACTGCGACCTCTTAAATGTTCTTTTCACGCTTAAAAATTTAGTACAATCTGATGCTGTGTTAGAATTCTCTAAAACGCTTGCCTTCTCTTTTTCATTCAGATCAGATCTTTTTGTCTAACAGACTAGAGAACATTTTCTACTCATGAGCATGTATTGATTAGCGGTGAATAGAATGTGTGTGTGTGTGTGTTGATTTTCCTTCTTGTAAATTGTTATTTGAATTGCCTTGTATGTCTTCATGAATTATGCATCAGAGATTGGGGCTGGTAAGGTGTATGTAATTGTATGAATTTGCAGGAATACATTGCCGTGAAATCTCAATAAATATATATATATAAAAATGGGAAACTGATAGGTTGACCCCTTTCCTGCCAGAGAAGTATGCAAACTGTGAGCCTGAATGTATTCAGTATTTACCAATGTTATCACTTATTTATAAAGTGCTAACATAGTCAGTGGTGTAGTACAACGGGGTGTGAAACACGATAATACAATTACAAGAAGATGTTGGATAGGCTTCCTTAAAGAATTCCATTTTTAGTGGCAAAGGTGGGGAGACGAGGCGAGAGTGGGAGGATGTTATGATGAAACAGGAGACGATGGGTAGAACCGTAGCTCATATGCGTAGCATTTGGTAAGAAAGACTCTAAGGAAAACCGCTCTGTCTTTTTAAGGGTGCAGGGCCTCCAAGGGGCTTACCTCGGCACAAACAATTTTTTAAAGCAGCACTAACCCCCCAAATCAAGTATTTTATTTTACCATTTTAAACAAGGGGGGCCTAGGAGCTGACCCACGGCACCCAGAGCTGTAGGATCCCCGGATTCCAAATATATATATATATATATTCTTTTAACATTTTGACAGTACATTGAAGCACAAAAGAAAATTAAACACTGTAGCGTGTAATCACAAGCCATGTTTTTGCATATTTAATTATTAATCTATGTCAAAGTGGTATTGTGTTTATAAAATATCCCAAAACAAATATTGCCATTACTACACATACAGTACATATATACATATACTGATACTCAGGGTTTGACAAATTAGACAAAAAGCTACTCGCCCAACCAAAAAAGCTACTCGCCACCTAGCCCCGCCCCTAGCCCTGCCCATAGCCCCGCCCTCACGTAAAAAAAAAACCCCAGAATAAATTCCTAATAAGAACTAATCACAACATTCATTGTTGACATAAATAAACTGTTATTATATTACATTTATACTTGACTACAATTACTTCTTGTTACATAGTTACGTGTGTGTGTAAATGTCGGATGACCTCACTAATCTAGAAATAAAAGCCAGATGTGAATGACTAGTTTCCTGAACCCCTTAACCAGTGTCTGGATGCCCCCGCTTCACAATTTCGAAAGCAGCAATCCCGCCTGGGATCTTACCTGATCCGCAGTCCCTCAATGTCCAGGTACGCTCATTCCCGCAATGTTATATGTTGGAGGGGAGGTGTTCCCTATCTGTCTTCTGGGTTAGCGGGGGATTCTGATGTTTCTCGTGTGAAGCTTGAGAGTCAGATCTGGATAAAGCAGTATAGATTATTTCGGTGTAGGTATAAGGCAGTTAAGATAGGGTAAATAAGGTATCCAGCTGTCAGGGTTTCGCTGTCACGCTCCTCCCTTCCCTTCCTGGTCTCTCCTTTCTCTCCATCCAGAGAGAGCAGCAGATCTGTGGCCGATGCTGTGCCCGGTGTGTTTGGGCAGGGTGCTGCGACGGGGTGCTGCGGTGGCGTGGTTCAGTGTCTACCGGCATTTTTCTCCTTCAACTACCTGCATTCTCCTCTGCATAAAAAACACTTTACATCATTTTCTTTTTTAGAAATGCAAATAAACCAATTGATTGGCTCAGTGGTACACCATGCCCATATTATATAGGCATGGTTTGCCACTATGGCAGTCAATGGGCAACCAAAAAAAACGGATTGCAGAATCCGCAGAGTGTGTTGGGAATAATAATAAAAAATCCGCAAAACACGAATCGCCCCTTTTTTTTGAGATTAATCTGCTGAAATCCGTGGACCAAAGGAACCGGCCTATCCGCTGCGGATCCAAGTCGGCAAAAAAAAAAAATGTGCCCGTCTCTAATGAGTATCACGATAACAGGATATCCACAGATTAATTTTATACACTGAACGTAAAAAAAATGTTTTCTAAATTCTCATATTTGTGAAGTGCTATATCGATGATGTGCTTATGATTTGACATGGAGATCTTTTGATTGATTTTTTTAAATGATTTTAATAAGAACTATAAGAACTCCTTTTTTTTTTTTCTCTGCCAAGAATGATCCGGTTGTCATTGACTTCCTGGATTTACAGTGAGAGGTTAACAATGAAGGGAAAAATGGTTACAAAAACATACTGTATTTGAAGGAACTAGTTTGTAATAGCTCTCTTGCAGCCTGTAGTGGATCTTATAATGGGTGGAAGAAGCGTATACCTTTCTTTCAGTTTCAAAAGCTCAGGAGAAATTGTTGGGAAGTGAATGACTACTCTGATAAAGCACAAGATATAAAACAACAGTTTATTGATAGAGATTATAGCTGTCACGCTCCGGAATGACATATGTGTAAAGCCAGAGACCTCGACAGAGGTTAGCTGATCAGTATCAAATAAAAAAAAAAACTTGGAAGAGCTTTGATTTAGAATCCAATGTTCCGTTCATCACTAGGTTTAATGGTGCATGTGAAATAAAATTGAATTATTGTGGGGGGGAAAAAATGATAAATGATCCCATTTTGTCATCTTTCTTACCTAAGAAAACAAAAATGACATAAAAAAAAAGAAGCTAATTCTATTAAGAATATAATTTCTCTTAATAACAACAAAAAAAAAATCAGAGAAAAAACAGTGTCAATGAACAGTGGTTGAACATAAATAAGCAGTTTTCTTTTGAAGTGCGGTAATTGTTCTATTTGTCAGTTTGCTGATGGAGAGAACAAAACGTTCAAATCAAAGGATTCGAAGGGAAGCCTCAGAATAATGGAATTTGTACTGTAAATGGCACTAGCACTTTTGTTATTGAATGCCCTTGTGTACAGTATATTGGTGGAACTAAGAGGATGCTAAAACAGAGAATACAGGAGCATGTTCGTAATATAATAGAAAGGGTCCCTTCTGCACAGTTTCTCAAGGCATTTCAAAATAAACTCACGCACGGAATCCCTTTGATATGAAGTTTAAAGGGATTGAACATATCACTGTGGATGAGAGAGGAGGTGATAATGAATAAGCTGTCGAAAAGAGAAGCAATTCTGGGTCTTCACATTGGCACGATGACGCCGGCTGGCACTAATTAGGATCTTGATCTGGTTCCCTTTATACAGTGTGGGATTAAGCATTGAGTATCCTCCCCGTTTTGTCCCATAATTGCTAATTGCTTTTTTTCTGAGGAAGAACAAAGAAACCCTCGTATAATTTCAAAAATGACCTCAGAGCAGAAAGAAACAGCTAACCGGAAACACTTTTCTCCATTTTTAACCTGTACTGTACATCTTATTCCTGCTAATTGAAGCTTGGTCCTGTGCTACACACGGGATATCCATGCTTTTGCATGGATTTGTAGGCAAAAACCAAGCACACTAAAGATCATTGGTTTGCGAAGTTTACCGAAGGTTTGTACTTCGAAAAGTTAATCCATCTCTAAAAACCACGTGGCGTTCTCCTGAAATAACGCGATGAGACCCTAATGACAATGAGTCGACTGTCACTGTTTTTTGCATATCCTTAGCTCAGGGAAAATAACAGCATAACATCCTTGATCTGATTTCACAGCGCTTGGTGGCTTCCCCCCTAAATTAGTAAGCAGGTTATTTATCCACTTGTGACATCAGGTAATAATACGTTTCACCGTTTTATTTCAGCAAAGTAATCGCTTTACTAAGCTTGATGTTTTTTTCTCCTCATATCAGCTTGAAAAGATCCAGTAACATCAATGCAAAGGAGACTGCGAGATATAAATATGTGCTAACCGTTGACTAATTATAGTTTTCACGGTGTGGGCTTAATCAGGTGTTATATATTGAGAGCTGTTATTATCTGCCCTGGCGGTTGAAAGTCCATTTTGCATCGTCAGTAAGGAAAGATAAAATAAGAAGCATTTATAACTTGCTTTCTACAAGTGCTGTCTGCCTTTGCTTGCTCACAAAATGAAATCTTAATCTCCTCCCAGCAACATTTAAATATAAATGAGGATTATGTGATGTAGGGTAGTTCCACGTTGTTGTTTTAGGTTGTGATAAATTGTAATGGACGAACATTGGGGTTCTTTCTACAGTAGACAGAATTATAGTGTACAGAGCTTTGAAAACCTCATACACCTCTTCTTCCAGAATGCTGTACACCAGGGCTGAGGAAACTCTTTTGTCTGCGCCCCCTTGCCTGCTCTACCCCCCCCCTTTTTCGCACCCGCCCCCTTACCTTTTCTCCGCCGCTATCTGACGTCCCGGCATCATGTGACATCGCGTTGCCATGGCCATTTTACTCCGCGTTGCCATGGTGAGGCGTTGCCAGAAGCCGCCGGAGACAAGGTAATGGATATACAGAGGCCCCGCGCGCTCCACCGGCATTTAATTGAAATGTTGTGCAGAAGAGCGTGGGGCCTCTGTATGTGCCAAGCGCCCCCTCCCCAGTTTGCGCACCCCTGCAGCACACTGTGCTTACATTTGCTGAAAAAGTGTAACTTGCTCGTGGAAGAAACCTATGCCGCTCCAAAAGCTCTGCACACCTATTTTCTCCCTGTCATCACCTTGTGGTTTCTGTTACACCTTTATTGGCGGGTCTCTGTCTAGCACACATGTTTCGAGCCCCGCGGTGTATGGGAAATGGTGTTCGATGTGTAGTTTAATTTCCTGAGATAATGTCTTTGTCTGGGGAAAACACATACAGCAGCTCTCCCCTCCGTTCTTGTTACCTGGGTTTGTCTTTTTAAAGACAGCACCCAGAAAGTGAAAAGGATTTGCAGCTCCAAAAGTAATGGAAATCAGACAGGAGCATTTTAATCCACTGTAGTTTATTGATCCATCAATTGTGAAGAATTACAAATCCTGACTTGCCTTTTTGTTACACAAAAAGCAATATTTCCTAAGCCTCTTCTCTGTATCCATTATAGTAGAGTACCTTGGTAAAGCCTTCAAGTACATAAAGATTTCCTGTCTTAGTCACAGTCGGCCTGGTTTGAGATACCAGCAAGTTTATCTTTGCCAGGCAGCACAATTAATGTGTTACTTAATTTGCCACCACAATAATCACTGTGTTTATATGGACAAATGCCTGGCGTTGGCACATAACAGAATGAAGTCATATAGAGCCGGCCAATGATTCCCAACTGGGGATGGTGGTACCCCTAGTGGGGCCTGTAACAGGGACATATCCCTGTTTAAATTAAGCAGCCTCGGAGCTCTGAGTAGCCAGCAGAGAGATAGTTAATTGCAGCAAACTCAATTAACTAGTCTCCACCTGGACTAATGAGAGCCCTGTAAAAAGCCTCAGCTGAGACACAGGAGAGGGATTCCTTAGCTCACATTTGGGCTGACAGAAGTGGGAGGACAGACCAGAGTTTTCCTGAGCATACAACTATGCTGACAGAGGAAAGGCCCAACTGTTATTCCTGGGGGCGATTAGACTGAAAAAGCCTACAGCTACAACAACAGAAACAGATAAGAGACTTGTTGGATTGTTGTATGTATGTATGTACAGTATATATTGTGACAGAAACCAGGGTATGGTGATAAATTCCATATATAGGGCTCCCAGGATACTGAACAGTTTCTATCCTGTTTAGGCTGGAAAGTGCAGCCTCAGAATGCATGCACTCCATCTCACAGTTTGGCAAGTGCTTGAACTGAGGGGTGAGGGATCCAGACCAGAGTTTGTCTGCTGCCTGATCTCTGTCACCTGTCCTGCTAGTTAGAGATCAGGTATTTAGGGCTGATTTCCTGGTTCCTCTCCCCTCTCCCCAAGAGCCTGGAGGCAGGAAGGCTGCTGGAAGCAGAGAGGGGAAACGCCTCTCACCAAACAGGTTAAATCATTCTGTTCCTTTTTGTCTAAAATGGCAAAGTTCCTTATTTTTGTTGTTGGAACTGGATAAGCCAGTCCAACCCCAGTCAGGGAAAAACCTTAGTTAAGTTATTGCTCAGGTGAGCAGGGTTTTGTTTGCTTATGTATTATTTTGAATTCCGTGTGGCAGTCTCAGTGCCTGGGACTGAATAAACCAGGCAATAGCCTGTTTAAAGGAACAGCACGTTACGCCTCGTCATTTAACCTACCATAAAAGACTGTGTTCTAACAGTCCCGGACAGACGGCGGAGCCCGGGAGTAAGCCGTTTGTCACATATGGTGGAGAATGCGGGCAGAACACTAAAAGGTCTGCGGGTTAAAGAACTTTAAAAAAAAAAAAAGGGTTTATTCTCTTCAAACAAGATGGAAGACGTGGTGAGTGCGCTGGTACGCAATGTCGCTGCCCAGAAAGACGCGAATGAAACCCAGCAACAGCTGTTGATAGCCCAGCAAGAGACTAATGCAAACCAGCAACAGACGAATGCAGCCCTGCAAACGGCGAATGCAACCCAGCAACAGCTGTTAATAGCCCAACAAGAGACTAATGCAAACCAGCAACAGACTAATGCAGCCCTGCAAGAGGCGAATGCAGCTCTGCAAAACGCGAATGCAAACCAGCAAGAGACAAACCGCTTGCTGAGAGAGGAGCAACAACGGTTCGCCCAGGGCTTACAGCAGGAACTCGAGATCCTGAGAGGGACAATCATTAAGACCCCACTGGCAGAGGCAGCCCCAGTCCCGAAAATGACCAGGGCAAGCCACTACCTTCAGAAGATGGGGCCCTTGGATGATGTTGAAACCTATCTTCTCACTTTTGAACGCACGGCACAGAGAGAGGGTTGGCCAGAAGCTGAGTGGGCCAGTCTAATCGCACCCTTCTTAAGCGGCGAACCCCAGAAGGCTTACTTTGATCTAGAGCCAGCCGAAGCTAACGTCTATGCAAAATTGAAGTTCGAGATCCTCGCCCGCCTCGGCGTAACCACGGCCGTTCGCGCCCAAAGGTTCCACGCACAGTCCTTTACTTGGACAAAGCCACCCGATCCCAGATGTATGACCTCATCCACCTCGCTCGGAAGTGGCTGCAACCCGAGATCAACTCAGCAAGCCACATCGTGGAACGGTTGGTCATGGACCAGTTCTTGAGGAAACTTCCCTCTGCCCTATGCCGTTGGGTCAGTCAGAGTGACCCCCACAATGCAGACGAGCTGGTGGCCCTCGTAGAAAGGTACAATGCAGCAGAAGAGCACCTGCAACCCACAGCCATGGAGCATCCCCACTACCCAAGGTTCCTGGACTCTTCCAGAGACAGTAAAAGGGTACCAGGGTTAAGGGGGGCTGAAGAGCAACGACCGCCTTCACACAGCACCAGCAACAGTGACTCGCATACTAAGGGCAACAGCCAACGTGAGGAGCCGAAAAAGGGCTCTAAGTGGGACATAGACTATGTACTTAAATGTGTAAATTGTTATGAGAGGGGCCACACCGCGAAAGTCTGCCCACTAAATACTGAACCAATGCAATGCAACAGCGTTGAACCTTATTTTTTGTGGTCTCAATGTATGGGCCCTTGCCCAGAGGACCCCTTGAATAACCATCTCTGGGCATTTGTAAAGGTAAATGGTAAGAGGGTTCGGGCACTACTTGACTCTGGGAGTATGGTTACACTAGTGTCCGAATACCTGTTGCCCATTGGGAAAAAACAGGCAAACAGTTCACAAAGAGTGGCAATTTGTTGTATACATGGAGATAATCACAAATATTCCACTGTTGATGTTCTTATTGAAACAGAGTTTGGTTCTTTAGATTTCAAAGTGGGTATAGTACCCAAATTGGCACATGATGTGTTAATAGGGACCGACTTTCCCCATTTTCTAAAAATGTGGTCCTCCTCTCAGAATAGCGCCCAAAGTTCAATAGCGGACCATAAAGAAGTAATAGAAGAAACAAATCCTTTCCCTTTTTCAGAAATGGAGGTTGACAAGGGCCCAAATAAAAAGGGGAAAGAGGAAGAGTGCTGTAAAATCCCCTTTCTCATGGTCACCTTGGTAGGCAGTACCCCAAATCAAGATGTTGAACAGGGCTTACCACCCCAGAACAGGATAAGACCTTCGCTGACCTAAAGGTCAGTCCTGGTCAGGCCCAGTGGGAAGACCCCACATTAGCGGAAGCAAGGGGGAATATACGGGACCAGAATAGTACTCCGGGCCAACCAGATAGGTCACTTGCCTACCCTTACTTCGAGGTAGAGAATGACCTAGTATATCGGGTTGATAAAAGGAAATCAGTAACAACTAAACAATTGTTGGTACCACGGACATTCCGTAATGTAGTATTACACCTTGCACATAGTCACCCATTGGGGGGAAACCTAGGGGTGGAAAAGACAAAAGAAAAGGTTCTCCGAAGCTTCTATTGGCCTGGGGTTCTGGCAGAAATGACAAATTATTGCTCCTTATGCCCAGAATGTCAGATCACCACACCGTTCAAAGCGTATCGTAGCCCATTGGTACCCCTTCCCATAATAGATGTACCATTTGACCGGATTGCTATGGATCTAGTAGGACCCCTAATAAAGTCTGCTAGGGGACATCAGCATATATTGGTAATATTAGATTATGCCACCCAATATCCGGAGGCAGTTCCCCTACGTAGCACCTCTGCTAAAAACATAGCAAAAGAGTTAATAGTTCTGTTTACCAGGGTCGGAATTCCTAAAGAGATCTTAACTGACCAGGGAACACCATCTATGTCACAAGTAACAAAAGAGTTATGTAAACTCCTAAAAATCAAGCAACTCAGAACCTCAGTCTATCATCCACAAACAGATGGTTTAGTGGAACGGTTCAATAAAACCTTAAAGAGCATGTTACGCCGGGCGGTCGATAAGGATGGGAAAAACTGGGAATTGTTTGTTACCATACCTGTTATTTGCCATTAGGGAGGTTCCCCAATCATCCGCAGGCTTCTCCCCGTTTGAACAATTGTATGGCCGACACCCAAGGGGCTTACTGGATATAGCCAAAGAGACTTGGGAACACGAGGTTACCCCATACAGAAGTGTAATAGAGCATGTTGCCAAGATGCAGGACCGCATAGCTGCAGGCCTACCTATAGTGAGGGAACACATGTAAAAAGCTCAAGAGGCCCAGAGGAATACGTATAATAAGGGTGCCAGGGTCAGAATTTTTTTTCCAGGCGATAGGGTACTAGTTCTGGTTCCCACCGTAGAGAGTAAATTCCTTGCTAAGTGGCATGGGCCATATGAGGTCTTGGAAAGAGTGGGAGAAGTAAATTAAAAGGTGAGACAGTCAGGTAGGAGGAAATCTGAGCAAATTTACCATATAAACCTACTTAAGCCCTGGAAAGATAGAGAGGTCTTGTTAACCCTAGTACCCCCAGGTCCATCAGAGAATCGGGAAACTGACCCAGAGGTTAGCATAGCTGAAACCCTGTCCGTTCATCAGAAACGAGAGGTCCAGAATTTAGTGAGAAGAAAGAAAGAAGTCTTCTCTACACAGCCAGGTAGAACTAGCGTAATTGAACATGACCTAGTTTCTGAACCGGGTGTCCGAATTAACCTTAAACCGTACCGAATCCCAGAGGCCAAAAGAGAGGCTATAAGTTTAGAGGTTAAAAAAATGCTAAAACTAGGCATAATTGAGGAATCCCAAAGTGGGTGGAACAGCCCTATAGTTTTAGTCCCAAAACCAGATGGTACAACAAGGTTTTGCAACTATACAATAACTACCGTAAACTAAACGCTGTGTCAAAATTTGATACTTATCCTATACCCAGGGTTGATGAACTGGTAGAGAGACTGGGCAAAGCCCGATATCTCACGACCCTAGACCTAACAAAAGGGTACTGGCAGGTTCCCCTCACAGAAAGGACAAAAGAAAAGACAGCCTTCTCAACCCCAGACGGCCTCTTTCAGTATAGGGTGCTGCCTTTTGGCTTACATGGAGCTCCCGCCACATTCCAAAGAATGATGGATAAAATTTTAAAACCACATGCTCGGTATGCTGCCTCCTACCTGGATGATGTGGTAATCCATAGTGAAGATTGGCAATCCCACCTTCCAAAGGTCCAAGCTGTGCTTGACGCAGTCCGGTCTGCTGGACTAACTGCTAACCCCGCTAAATGCACTATTGGTCTGGAGGAGGCCAAGTATCTGGGGTATTCTATTGGCAGAGGTTTACTCAAACCCCAAACACTCAAAGTAGAGGCGATACAAAATTGGCCAAGGCCAGTTACAAAAAACAAGTAAGGACCTTTTTGGGATTAATTGGTTACTATAGAAGGTTTATTCCCAATATTGCAACTAAGGCAACCCCACTAATTGACCTCACAAAAGCAAGAGGGCCGCTAATGGTAAAGTGGTCCCCCGAAACCGAACAGGCCTTTAGAAGCCTGAAAGAAGCTCTCTGTGCCCAACCAGTGTTGGTCACACCTGACTTCTCTAAAGAGTTTTTAGTCCAAACCGACGCATCTGAGGTAGGGCTGGGGCTGTACTCTCCCAGGAGTCTCAAGGTGAGGAGTACCCCATCCTTTATTTAAGTAGGAAACTAAATCCCTAGGAGAAAAATTACTCCATAGTCGAGAAAGAATGTGTCACAATAAAGTGGGCTGTAGAGACGCTCAAATACTATCTGTTGGGGAGAAAATTCCGGTTGGTCACAGATCATGCACCCCTCACCTGGATGTGTCAAAACAGAGAGAAGAATGCTAGCGTGACCAGGTGGTTTCCTAAGCCTACAACCCTTTAAATTTTCTGTGGAACACAGGTCAGGGCACAAACATGGCAATGCTGACGGGTTGTCAAGGATGCACTCCCTAATATCCATGTTCGCTCATCCCTCGAGGTCTGAGCTGGGGGGGGAGGATATGTGACAGAAACCAGGGTATGGTGATAAATTCCATATATAGGGCTCCCAGGATACTGAACAGTTTCTATCCTGTTTAGGCTGGAAAGTGCAGCCTCAGAATGCATGCACTCCATCCCACAGTTTGGCAAGTGCTGGAACTGAGGGGTGAGGGATCCAGACCAGAGTTTGTCTGCTGCCTGATCTCTGTCACCTGTCCTGCTAGTTAGAGATCAGGTATTTAAGGCTGATTTCCTGGTTCCTCTCCCCTCTCCCCAAGAGCCTGGAGGCAGGAAGGCTGCTGGAAGCAGAGAGGGGAAACGCCTCTCACCAAACAGGTTAAATCATTCTGTTCCTTTTGTCTAAAACGGCAAAGTTCCTTATTTTTGTTGTTGGAACTGGATAAGCCAGTCCAACCCCAGTCAGGGAAAACCTTAGTTAAGTTATTGCTCAGACGAGCATGGTTTTTGTTTGCTTATGTATTATTTTGAATTCCGTGTGGCAGTCTCAGTGCCTGGGACTGAATAAACCAGGCAATAGCCTGTTTAAAGGAACAGCACATTACGCCTCGTCATTTAACCTACCATAAAAGACTGTGTTCTAACAGTCCCGGACAGACGGTGGAGCCCGGAGTAAGCCGTTTGTCACAATATATATATATATATATATATATATATATATATATATATATATATATATATGGGGTGGTAACCAGCTTAGCTAGTCACCCAGTTAGATAGGTCTGGAGTAAAGGTTCAGTTGTTCTCCAAAGTGGAGTAGGCCTTTATTTTGTTTCTTTGTATGTTTTGCTGTGTTAAAGGAACAGGCGCAATTAAGCTGGGATTTAATTTCTCCTAATCGGCCTCCATTAAATATATCTCTGCACACATCTCTTACAGGGCCCAATAAGCCTATGAGTTGGGCTCGGAGTAATAGGATGGACTCAGAAACATGGAGAAACAGAAACCACAAGAAGATGACAGGGAGAAAATAGGTGTGCAGAGCTTTTGAAACGGCATAGGTTTCTTCCACGAGGACATTGAATTACAAAGTGAGAGAGGGAATCAGAAAGGAAAAATGGCAACAGAAACTCAATATATATATGTATATGTATATTTCTGTGTGTATATATATATATGGGGAAAAGGGGAAAACACAGGCGCAAATTGTTAACTAAACAATTAAAATATGAGCATAGGTAGACTGGGGATAATCTTAGAATCCTTGATTTCTCTGAAATAAAGAGTGGAAAAGAGACAAATTATGGTGCAGTATGTTTTTGTATTTGTTACTGCGCAAAAGTAGATCGCTACTTACAAAGTAGCAGAAGTTGAAAGCATATAGGATGTAAAATCCTCTCCGTCCTGCTGCCTGGAGTTGTGGTCTGCTTCCTCCCCACGTGGGACGCCAAGATCCTTCGTGGTAAGCTTCCTCCGTCTGCAGCTGCCTTCCTGAGCTTCCTGGTTCCTCCTCTGGTGCCGCGAGACTGCGGCGATGACGTCACTCAGCCAAGTTTACAACCGAAGCGTCGGGGTTAATGTCCAAGGAGTATGAGTATATTCAGGAGGGAATTATGCTGAATATGAATTAAGGATAGGTGATGCTATAAATATGATCAAAAGCCTCCACCCTTAATAGTAAATAAATAGTAATAAATTATAGTATATT